>NC_064922.1:49031813-49343436 GCF_023897955.1 Schistocerca gregaria | reverse complement strand
GTCTCAAACAGTTTACGCTTTGATCGTTCCCTGGAAGACCAGTAGTAGTTTCCGATGCACATCTGGTGCATTCTGTACAGTGTGGACTATCGGAGTGTTGATGAAACAAAGAAATGGCATCAGGAATGAATACAACAGTCACCATGCGCACTTTCCTCCATGGGAGTAATGTCTCAAACAATTTACGCTTTGATCGTTCCCTGGAAGACCAGTAGTAGTTTCCGATGCATATCTGGAGGCATTCTGTAATCTGTGGACTATCGGAGCGTTGATGAAACACAGAAATTGCATCGGGATTGAATACAACAGTCTCCATGCGAACTTTCCTCCATGGGAGTAATGTCTCTTACTGTCTACGATTTGATCGTTTCCTGGAGGACCAGTAGTAGTTTCCGATGCACATCTGGAGGCATTCTGTAATCTGTAAACTATCAGAGTGTTGTTCAAACACATAAATTGCATCGGGATTGAATACAACAGTCACCATGCGTACATTCCTCCATGGAAGTAATGTCTCAATTAGTTTACGTTTTTGATCGTTCCCTGGAGGACAAGTAGTAGTTTCCGATGACATCTGGAGGCATTTTGTAATCTGTGGACCTTCAAAGTGTTGATGAAAGATAGTAAATGCTTCGGGATTTAATACAACTGTCATCATGCGCATTTTCCTCCATGGGAGTGATGTCTCAAACAGAATACGCTTTGATCGTTCCTTTTAAGACCAGTAGTAGTTTGATGCACATCTGGAGGCATTGTGTAATCTGTAAACTATCAGAGTGTTGTTCAAACACAGAAATTGCATTGGGATAGAATACAACAGTCACCATGCCCACTTTCCTCCATGGGAGTAATGTCTCAAAGTGTCTACGTTTTGATCGTTCCCTGGATGACCAGGAGTAGTTTCCGATGCACTTCTGGAGGCATTCTGTAATCTGTGGACTATCAGAGTGTTGATGAAACACAGAAATTGCATCGGGATTGAATACAACAGTCACCATGCGCACTTTCCTCCATTGGACTAATGTCTCAAACAGTCTACGCTTTGATCGTTCCCTGGAAGACCAGTAGTAGTTTCCGATGCACATCTGGAGGCATTCTGTAGTCTGTGGACTATCAGAGTGTTGATAAAACACAGAGATTGCATCGGGATTGAATACAACAGTCACCATGCGCACTTTCCTCCATGGGAGTAATGTCTCAAACTGTCTACGCTATGATCGTTTCCTGGAAGACCAGTAGTAGTTTCCGATGCACATCTGGGGCATTCTGTACAGTGTGGAATATCACAGTGTTGATGAAACAAAGAAATTGCATCAGGACTGAGTACAACAGTCACCATGCGCACTTTCCTCCATGGGGGTAATGTCTCAAACTGTCTAAGCTTTGATCGTTTCCTGGAAGACCAGTAGTAGTTTCCGATGCTCATCTGGGGACATTCTGTAATCTGTGGACTATCAGAGTGTTGATGAAACACAGAAATTGCATCGGGATTGAATACAACAGTCACCATGCGCACTTTCCTCCATGGGAGTAATGTTTCGAACAGTTTACGCTTTGATCGTGCCCTGGAAGACCAGAAGTAGTTTCTGATGCACATCTGGGGGCATTCTGTAATGTGTGGTCTACCAGAGAGTTGATGAAACATGAAATTGCATCAGGATTGAATACGACAGTCACCATGCGCACTTTCCTCCACGGGAGTAATGTCTCAAACTGTTTACGCTTTGATCGTTCCCTGGAAAACGAGTAGTGGTTTCCTATGCACATCTAGGGGCATTCTTTAATGTGTGGACTATCAGAGTGTTGATGAAACACAGAAATTGCATCGGGATTGAATACAACAGTCACCAGGCGCAATTCCCTGCATGGGAGGAATGTCTCAATCAGTTTACGTTTATGATCGTTCCCTGGAAGACCAGTAGTAGTTTCCGATGCACATCTGATGGCATTCTGTGATCTGTATACTATCAGAGTGTTGATGAAACACAGAAATTGCATCGGGATTGAATACAACAGTCACCATGCGCACTTCCCTCCGTGGGAGTAATGTCTCAAACAGGGTACGCTTCGATCGTTCCCTGCAACACCAGTAGTAGTTTCCGATGCACATCTGGAGCCATTCTGCAATCTGTGTACCTTCAAAGTGTTGATGAAACACAGAAATTGGTTCGGGATTGGATACAACAGTCGTCATGCGCATTTTCCTCCATGGGAGTAGTGTCTCAAAAAGTCTACGATTTGATCGTTCCCTGGAAGACCAGTAGTAGTTTCCGATGCACATCTGGTGGCATTCTGTAATCTGTAAACTATCAGAGTGTTGTTCAAATACCAAAATTGCATCGGGATCGAATACAACAGTCACCATGCGCACTTTCCTCCATGGGAGTAATGTCTCTAACAGTCTACGCTTTGATCGTTCCCTGCAAGACCAGTAGTAGTTTCCGATGCACATCTGGGGGCATTCTGTAACCTGTAAACTATCAGAGTGTTGTTCAAACACAGAAATTGCATCGGGATTGAATACAACAGTCACCATGCGCACTTTCCTCCATGGGAGAAATGTCTCAAACAGTTTACGTTTTCATCGTTCCCTGGAAGACAAGTAGTAGCTTCCGATGCCCATATGGTGTCATTCTGTAATCTGTGGACTATCAGAGTGTTGATGAAACTCAGAAATTGCATCGGGATTGAATACAACTGCGAACAGGCGCAATTTCCTCCATGGGAGTAATGTCTCACTCAGTTTACGTTTATGATCGTTTCCTGGAAGACCAGTAGTAGTTTCCGATGCACATCTGGAGGCATTCTGCAATCTGTGGACCTTAAAAGTGTTGATGAAACACAGAAATTGCCTAGGGATTAAATACAACAGTCACCATGCGCACTTTCCTCCATGGGAGTAATGTCTCAAACAGTCTACGGTTTGATCGTTTCCTGGAAGACCAGTAGTAGTTTCCGATGAACATCTGGAGGCATACTGTAATCTTTGAGCATCAAAGTGTTGATGAATCACAGAAATTGCATCGTGATTCAATACAACAGTCACCATGCGCAGTTTCCTACATGGGAGTAATGTCACAAAAATTGTACGCGTTGATCGTTCCCTGGAAGACCTGTAGTAGTTTCCGATCCACATCTGGGGGCATTCTGTAATGTGTGGACTATCAGAGTGTTGATGAAACACAGAAATTGCATCGGGATTGAATACAACAGTCACCATGTGCACTTTCCTCCATGGGAGTAATGTCTCAAACAGTCTACGCTTTGATCTTTCACTGCAAGACCAGTAGTAGTTTCCGATGCACATCTGGTGATATTCTGTAATCTGTGGACCTTCAAAGTGTTGATGAAACACAGAAATTGCCTCGGGATTGAATACAAAAGTCACCATGCGCACTTTCCTCCATGGGAGTAATATCCCAAACAGTTTACGATTTGATCGTTCCCTGCAAGACCAGTAGTTGTTTCCGATGAACATCTGAGTTCATTCTGTAATGTGTGGACTATCAGAGTGTTGTTGAAACACAGTAATGACATCGGGATTGAATACAACAGCCACCATTCGCAATTTTTATAAATGGGAGAAATGTCTCAAACAGTCCACGCCTTGATCGTTCCCTTGTAGACCAGTAGAAGTTTCCGATGCACATCTGGGTTCATTCTGTAATGTGTGGACTATCAGAGTGTTGTTGAAACACAGAAATTGCATCGGGATTAAATACAACAGTCACCATGCACACTTTCCTACATGGGAGTAATGTCACAAACAGTCTACGCTTTGATCGTTCCCTGGAAGACCAGTAGTATTTTCCGATGCACATCTGGAGGCATTCTGTAATCTGTGGACCTTCAAAGTGTTGATGAAACATAGAAATTGCCTCAGGATTGAATGCAACAGTCATCATGCGCATTTTCCTCCATGGGAGTAATGTCGCAATCATTTTACGTTTTTGATCGTTCTCTGGAAGACCAGTAGTAGTTTCCGATGCACACCTGGAGGAATTCTGTAATCTGTGGACTATCAGAGTGTTGATGAAACACAGAAATTGGATCGGGATTGAATACAACAGTCACCATGCGCACTTTCCAAAATGGGAGTAATGTCTCAAACTGTCTACGCTTTGATCGTTTCCTGGAAGACCAGTAGTAGTTTCCGATGCACATCTGGAGGCATTCTGTAATCTGTGGACCTTCAAAGTGTTGATGAGACACAGAAATTGCATCGGGATTGAATACAACAGTCACCATGCGCACTTTCCTATATGGGAGTAATGTCACAAAAATTGTACGAGTTGATCGTTCCCTGGAAGACCTGTAGTAGTTTCCGATCCACATCTGGGGGCATTCTGTAATATGTGGACTATCAGAGTGTTGATGAAACACAGAAATTGCATCGGGATTGAATACAACAATCACCATGTGCACTTTCCTCCATGGGAGTAATGTCTCAAACAGTCTAAGCTTTGATCGTTCACTGCAAGACCAGTAGAAGTTTCCGATGCACATCTGGGTTCATTCTGTAATGTGTGGACTATCAGAGTGTTGTTGAAACACAGAAATTGCATCGGGATTAAATACAACAGTCACCATGCGCACTTTTCTCCATGGAGTAATGTCTCAAACAGTTTACGCTTTCATCGTTCCATGGAAGACCAGTAGTAGTTTCCGAAGCACATCTGGGGGAATTCTGTAATCTGTGGACAATCAGAGCGTTGATGAAACACAGAAATTGCATCGGGATTGAATACAACAGTCACCATGCGCACTTTTCTCCATGGGAGTATTGTCTCAAACAGTTTACGCTTTCATCGTTCCCTGGAGGACCAGTAGTAGTTTCCGAAGCACATCAGGGGACATTCTGTAATGTGTGGACTATCAGAGTGCTTATGAAACACAGACATTGTATCAGGATTGAATAGAACAGTCACCATGCGCACCTTCCTCCATGAGAGTTATGTCTCAAACAGTTTACGCTTTGATCGTTCCCTGGAAGACCAGTAGTAGTTTCCGATGCACATCTGGTGCATTCTGTACAGTGTGGACTATCAGAGTGTTGATGAAACAAAGAAATGGCATCAGGAATGAATACAACAGTCACCATGCGCACTTTCCTCCATGGGAGTAATGTCTCAAACAATTTACGCTTTGATCGTTCCCTGGTAGACCAGTAGTAGTATCCGATGCACATCTGGGGGCATTCTGTAATGTGTGGACTATCACAGTGTTGATGAAACACAGAAATAGCATCGGGATTGAATACAACAGTCTCCATGCGAACTTTCCTCCATGGGAGTAATGTCTCTTACTGTCTACGATTTGATCGTTTCCTGGAAGACCAGTAGTAGTTTCCGATGCACATCTGGAGGCATTCTGTAATCTGTAAACTATCAGAGTGTTGTTCAAACACATAAATTGCATCGGGATTGAATACAACAGTCACCATGCGCACATTCCTCCATGGAAGTAATGTCTCAATTAGTTTACGTTTTTGATTGTTCCCTGGAGGACAAGTAGTAGTTTCCGGTGACATCTGGAGGCATTTTGTAATCTGTGGACCTTCAAAGTGTTGATGAAAGATAGAAAATGCTTCGGGATTTAATACAACTGTCATCATGCGCATTTTCCTCCATGGGATTGATGTCTCAAACAGAATACGCTTTGATCGTTCCTTTTAAGACCAGTAGTAGTTTCCGATGCACATCTGGAGGCATTGTGTAATCTGTAAACTATCAGAGTGTTGTTCAAACACAGAAATTGCATTGGGATAGAATACAACAGTCACCATGCCCACTTTCCTCCATGGGAGTAATGTCTCAAAGTGTCTACGTTTTGATCGCTCCCTGGATGACCAGGAGTAGTTTCCGATGCACTTCTGGAGGCATTCTGTAATCTGTGGACTATCAGTGTTGATGAAACACAGAAATTGCATCGGGATTGAATACAACAGTCACCATGCGCACTTTCCTCCATTGGACTAATGTCTCAAACAGTCTACGCTTTGATCGTTCCCTGGAAGACCAGTAGTAGTTTCCGATGCACATCTGGAGGCATTCTGTAGTCTGTGGACTATCAGAGTGTTGATAAAACACAGAGATTGCATCGGGATTGAATACAACAGTCACCATGCGCACTTTCCTCCATGGGCGTAATGTCTCAAACTGTCTACGCTTTGATCGTTTCCTGGAAGACCAGTAGTAGTTTCCGATGCACATCTGGGGCAATCTGTACAGTGTGGAATATCAGAGTGTTGATGAAACAAAGAAATTGCATCAGGACTGAGTACAACAGTCACCATGCGCACTTTCCTCCATGGGAGTAATGTCTCAAACTGTCTAAGCTTTGATCGTTTCCTGGAAGACCAGTAGTAGTTTCCGATGCTCATCTGGGGACATTCTGTAATCTGTGGACTATCAGAGTGTTGATGAAACACAGAAATTGCATCGGGATTGAATACAACAGTCACCATGCGCACTTTCCTCCATGGGAGTAATGTTTCGAACAGTTTACGCTTTGATCGTGCCCTGGAAGACCAGAAGTAGTTTCTGATGCACATCTGGGGGCATTCTGTAATGTATGGTCTACCAGAGAGTTGATGAAACATGAAATTGCATCAGGATTGAATACAACAGTCACCATGCGCACTTTCCTCCGTGGGAGTAATGTCTCAAACTGTTTACGCTTTGATCGTTCCCTGGAAAACGAGTAGTGGTTTCCTATGCACATCTGGGGGCATTCTTTAATGTGTGGACTATCAGAGTGTTGATGAAACACAGAAATTGCATCGGGATTGAATACAACAGTCACCAGGCGCAATTCCCTCCATGGGAGGAATGTCTCAATCAGTTTACGTTGTTGATCGTTCCCTGGAAGACCAGTAGTATTTTCCGATGCACATCTGATGGCATTCTGTGATCTGTATACTATCAGAGTGTTGATGAAACACAGAAATTGCATCGGGATTGAATACAACAGTCACCATGCGCACTTCCCTCCGTGGGAGTAATGTCTCAAACAGTGTACGCTTTGATCGTCCCCTGCAACACCAGTAGTAGTTTCCGATGCACATCTGGAGCCATTCTGCAATCTGTGTACCTTCAAAGTGTTGATGAAACACAGAAATTGGTTCGGGATTGGATACAACAGTCGTCATGCGCATTTTCCTCCATGGGAGTAGTGTCTCAAAAAGTCTACGATTTGATCGTTCCCTTGAAGACCAGTAGTAGTTTCCGATGAACATCTGGTGGCATTCTGTAATCTGTAAACTATCAGAGTGTTGTTCAAATACCAAAATTGCATCGGGATCGAATACAACAGTCACCATGCGCACTTTCCTCCATGGGAGTAATGTCTCTAACAGTCTACGCTTTGATCGTTCCCTGCAAGACCAGTAGTAGTTTCCGATGCACATCTGGGGGCATTCTGTAATCTGTAAACTATCAGAGTGTTGTTCAAACACAGAAATTGCATCGGGATTGAATACAACAGTCACCATGCGCACTTTCCTCCATGGGAGAAATGTCTCAAACAGTTTACGTTTTGATCGTTCCCTGGAAGACAAGTAGTAGCTTCCGATGCTCATCTGGTGTCATTCTGTAATCTGTGGACTATCAGAGTGTTGATGAAACTCAGAAATTGCATCGGGATTGAATACAACTGCGAACAGGCGCAATTTCCTCCATGGGAGTAATGTCTCACTCAGTTTACGTTTATGATCGTTTCCTGGAAGACCAGTAGTAGTTTCCGATGCACATCTGGAGGCATTCTGCAACCTGTGGACCTTCAAAGTGTTGATGAAACACAGAAATTGCCTCGGGATTGAATACAACAGTCACCATGCGCACTTTCCTCCATGGGAGTAATGTCTCAAACAGTCTACTTTTTGATCGTTTCCTGGAAGACCAGTAGTAGATTCCGATGCACATCTGGAGGCATACTGTAATCTTTGAGCATCAAAGTGTTGATGAATCACAGAAATTGCATCGTGATTCAATACAACAGTCACCATGCGCAGTTTCCTACATGGGAGTAATGTCACAAAAATTGTACGCGTTGATCGTTCCCTGGAAGACCTGTAGTAGTTTCCGATCCACATCTGGGGGCATTCTGTAATGTGTGGACTATCAGAGTGTTGATGAAACACAGAAATTGCATCGGGATTGAATACAAAAGTCACCATGCGCACTTTCCTCCATGGGAGTAATATCCCAAACAGTTTACGCTTTGATTGTTCCCTGCAAGACCAGTACTTGTTTCCGATGAACATCTGAGTTCATTCTGTAATGTGTGGACTATCAGAGTGTTGTTGAAACACAGTAATTACATCGGGATTGAATACAACAGCCACCATTCGCAATTTTTATAAATGGGAGTAATGTCTCAAACAGTCCACGCCTTGATCGTTCCCTTGAAGACCAGTAGAAGTTTCCGATGCACATCTGCGTTCATTCTGTAATGTGTGGACTATCAGAGTGTTGTTGAAACACAGAAATTGCATCGGGATTAAATACAACAGTCACCATGCACACTTTCCTACATGGGAGTAATGTCACAAACAGTCTACGCTTTGATCGTTCCCTGGAAGACCAGTAGTAGTTTCCGATGCACATCTGGAGGCATTCTGTAATCTGTGGACCTTCAAAGTGTTGATGAAACATAGAAATTGCCTCAGGATTGAATGCAACAGTCATCATGCGCATTTTCCTCCATGGGAGTAATGTCGCAATCATTTTACGTTTTTGATCGTTCCCTGGAAGACCTGTAGTAGTTTCCGATGCACATCTGGAGGAATTCTGTAATCTGTGGACTATCAGAATGTTGATGAAACACAGAAATTGGATCGGGATTGAACACAACAGTCACCATGCGCACTTTCCTCAATGGGAGTAATGTCTCAAACTGTCTACGCTTTGATCGTTTCCTGGAAGACCAGTAGTAGTTTCCGATGCACATCTGGAGGCATTCTGTAATCTGTGGACCTTCAAAGTGTTGATGAGACACAGAAATTGCATCGGGATTGAATACAACAGTCACCATGCGCACTTTCCTATATGGGAGTAATGTCACAAAAATTGTACGCGTTGATCGCTCCCTGGAAGACCTGTAGTAGTTTCCGATCCACATCTGGGGGCATTCTGTAATGTGTGGACTATCAGAGTGTTGATGAAACACAGAAGTTGCATCGGGATTTAATACAACAGTCACCATGCGCACTTTCCTCCATTGGACTAATGTCTCAAACAGTCTACTCTTTGATCGTTCCCTGGAAGACCAGTAGTAGTTTCCGATGCACATCTGGAGGCATTCTGTAGTCTGTGGACTATCAGAGTGTTGATAAAACACAGAGATTGCATCGGGATTGAATACAACAGTCACCATGCGCACTTTCCTCCATGAGAGTAATGTCTCAAACTGTCTACGCTTTGATCGTTTCCTGGAAGACCAGTAGTAGTTTCCGATGCACATCTGGGGCATTCTGTACAGTGTTGAATATCAGATTGTTGATGAAATAAAGAAATTGCATCAGGACTGAGTACAACAGTCACCATGCGCACTTTCCTCCATGGGGGTAATGTCTCAAACTGTCTAAGCTTTGATCGTTTCCTGGAAGACCAGTAGTAGTTTCCGATGCTCATCTGGGGACATTCTGTAATCTGTGGACTATCAGAGTGTTGATGAAACACAGAAATTGCATCGGGATTGAATACAACAGTCACCATGCGCACTTTCCTCCATGGGAGTAATGTTTCGAACAGTTTACGCTTTGATCGTGCCCTGGAAGACCAGAAGTAGTTTCTGATGCAAATCTGGGGGCATTCTGTAATGTGTGGTCTACCAGAGAGTTGATGAAACATGAAATTGCATCAGGATTGAATACAACAGTCACCATGCGCACTTTCCTCTATGGGAGTAATGTCTCAAACTGTTTACGCTTTGATCGTTCCCTGGAAAACGAGTAGTGGTTTCCTATGCACATCTGGGGGCATTCTTTAATGTGTGGACTATCAGAGTGTTGATGAAACACAGAAATTGCATCGGGATTGAATACAACAGTCACCAGGCGCAATTCCCTGCATGGGAGGAATGTCTCAATCAGTTTACGTTTATGATCGTTCCCTGGAAGACCAGTAGTAGTTTCCGATGCACATCTGATGGCATTCTGCGATCTGTATACTATCAGAGTGTTGATGAAACACAGAAATTGCATCGGGATTGAATACAACAGTCACCATGCGCACTTCCCTCCGTGGGAGTAATGTCTCAAACAGTGTACGCTTTGATCGTTCCCTGCAGCACCAGTAGTAGTTTCCGATGCACATCTGGAGCCATTCTGCAATCTGTGTACCTTCAAAGTGTTGATGAAACACAGAAATTGGTTCGGGATTGGATACAACAGTCGTCATGCGCATTTTCCTCCATGGGAGTAGTGGCTCAAAAAGTCTACGATTTGATCGTTCCCTGGAAGACCAGTAGTAGTTTCCGATGCACATCTGGTGGCATTCTGTAATCTGTAAACTATCAGAGTGTTGTTCAAATACCAAAATTGCATCGGGATCGAATACAACAGTCACCATGCGCACTTTCCTCCATGGGAGTAATGTCTCTAACAGTCTACGCTTTGATCGTTCCCTGCAAGACCAGTAGTAGTTTCCGATGCACATCTGGGGGCATTCTGTAATCTGTAAACTATCAGAGTGTTGTTCAAACACAGAAATTGCATCGGGATTGAATACAACAGTCACCATGCGCACTTTCCTCCATGGGAGAAATGTCTCAAACAGTTTACGTTTTGATCGTTCCCTGGAAGACAAGTAGTAGCTTCCGATGCTCATCTGGTGTCATTCTGTAATCTGTGGACTATCAGAGTGTTGATGAAACTCAGAAATTGCATCGGGATTGAATACAACTGCGAACAGGCGCAATTTCCTCCATGGGAGTAATGTCTCACTCAGTTTACGTTTATGATCGTTTCCTGGAAGACCAGTAGTAGTTTCCGATGCACATCTGGAGGCATTCTGCAACCTGTGGACCTTCAAAGTGTTGATGAAACACAGAAATTGCCTCGGGATTGAATACAACAGTCACCATGCGCACTCTCCTCCATGGGAGTAATGTCTCAAACAGTCTACGGTTTGATCGTTTCCTGGAAGACCAGTAGTAGTTTCCGATGCACATCTGGAGGCATACTGTAATCTTTGAGCATCAAAGTGTTGATGAATCACAGAAATTGCATCGTGATTCAATACAACAGTCACCATGCGCAGTTTCCTACATGGGAGTAATGTCACAAAAATTGTACGCGTTGATCGTTCCCTGGAAGACCTGTAGTAGTTTCCGATCCACATCTGGGGGCATTCTGTAATGTGTGGACTATCAGAGTGTTGATGAAACACAGAAATTGCATCGGGATTGAATACAACAGTCACCATGTGCACTTTCCTCCATGGGAGTAATGTCTCAAACAGTTTACGCTTTGATCTTTCACTGCAAGACCAGTAGTAGTTTCCGATGCACATCTGGTGATATTCTGTAATCTGTGGACCTTCAAAGTGTTGATGAAACACAGAAATTGCCTCGGGATTGAATACAAAAGTCACCATGCGCACTTTCCTCCATTTGAGTAATATCCCAAACAGTTTACGCTTTGATCGTTCCCTGCAAGACCAGTAGTTGTTTCCGATGAACATCTGAGTTCATTCTGTAATGTGTGGACTATCAGAGTGTTGTTGAAACACAGTAATTACATCGGGATTGAATACAACAGCCACCATTCGCAATTTTTATAAATGGGAGTAATGTCTCAAACAGTCCACGCCTTGATCGTTCCCTTGAAGACCAGTAGAAGTTTCCGATGCACATCTGCGTTCATTCTGTAATGTGTGGACTATCAGAGTGTTGTTGAAACACAGAAATTGCATCGGGATTAAATACAACAGTCACCATGCACACTTTCCTACATGGGAGTAATGTCACAAACAGTCTACGCTTTGATCGTTCCCTGGAAGACCAGTAGTAGTTTCCGATGCACATCTGGAGGCATTCTGTAATCTGTGGACCTTCAAAGTGTTGATGAAACATAGAAATTGCCTCAGGATTGAATGCAACAGTCATCATGCGCATTTTCCTCCATGGGAGTAACGTCGCAATCATTTTACGTTTTTGATCGTTCCCTGGAAGACCTGTAGTAGTTTCCGATGCACATCTGGAGGAATTCTGTAATCTGTGGACTATCAGTGTGTTGATGAAACACAGAAATTGGATCGGGATTGAATACAACAGTCACCATGCGCACTTTCCTCAATGGGAGTAATGTCTCAAACTGTCTACGCTTTGATCGTTTCCTGGAAGACCAGTAGTAGTTTCCGATGCACATCTGGAGGCATTCTGTAATCTGTGGACCTTCAAAGTGTTGATGAGACACAAAATTGCATCGGGATTGAATACAACAGTCACCATGCGCACTTTCCTATATGGGAGTAATGTCACAAAAATTGTACGCGTTGATCGCTCCCTGGAAGACCTGTAGTAGTTTCCGATCCACATCTGGGGGCATTCTGTAATGTGTGGACTATCAGAGTGTTGATGAAACACAGAAATTGCATCGGGATTTAATACAACAGTCACCATGCGCACTTTCCTCCATTGGACTAATGTCTCAAACAGTCTACTCTTTGATCGTTCCCTGGAAGACCAGTAGTAGTTTCCGATGCACATCTGGAGGCATTCTGTAGTCTGTGGACTATCAGAGTGTTGATAAAACACAGAGATTGCATCGGGATTGAATACAACAGTCACCATGCGCACTTTCCTCCATGAGAGTAATGTCTCAAACTGTCTACGCTTTGATCGTTTCCTGGAAGACCAGTAGTAGTTTCCGATGCTCATCTGGGGACATTCTGTAATCTGTGGACTATCAGAGTGTTGATGAAACACAGAAATTGCATCGGGATTGAATACAACAGTCACCATGCGCACTTTCCTCCATGGGAGTAATGTTTCGAACAGTTTACGCTTTGATCGTGCCCTGGAAGACCAGAAGTAGTTTCTGATGCACATCTGGGGGCATTCTGTAATGTGTGGTCTACCAGAGAGTTGATGAAACATGAAATTGCATCAGGATTGAATACAACAGTCACCATGCGCACTTTCCTCCATGGGAGTAATGTCTCAAACTGTTTACGCTTTGATCGTTCCCTGGAAAACGAGTAGTGGTTTCCTATGCACATCTGGGAGCATTCATTAATGTGTGGACTATCAGAGTGTTGATGAAACACAGAAATTGCATCGGGATTGAATACAACAGTCACCAGGCGCAATTCCCTGCATGGGAGGAATGTCTCAATCAGTTTACGTTTATGATCGTTCCCTGGAAGACCAGTAGTAGTTTCCGATGCACATATGATGGCATTCTGTGATCTGTATACTATCAGAGTGTTGATGAAACACAGAAATTGCATCGGGATTGAATACAACAGTCACCATGCGCACTTCCCTCCGTGGGAGTAATGTCTCAAACAGTGTACGCTTTGATCGTTCCCTGCAGCACCAGTAGTAGTTTCCGATGCACATCTGGAGCCATTCTGCAATCTGTGTACCTTCAAAGTGTTGATGAAACACAGAAATTGGTTCGGGATTGGATACAACAGTCGTCATGCGCATTTTCCTCCATGGGAGTAGTGGCTCAAAAAGTCTACGATTTGATCGTTCCCTGGAAGACCAGTAGTAGTTTCCGATGCACATCTGGTGGCATTCTGTAATCTGTAAACTATCAGAGTGTTGTTCAAATACCAAAATTGCATCGGGATCGAATACAACAGTCACCATGCGCACTTTCCTCCATGGGAGTAATGTCTCTAACAGTCTACGCTTTGATCGTTCCCTGCAAGACCAGTAGTAGTTTCCGATGCACATCTGGGGGCATTCTGTAATCTGTAAACTATCAGAGTCTTGTTCAAACACAGAAATTGCATCGGGATTGAATACAACAGTCACCATGCGCACTTTCCTCCATGGGAGAAATGTTTTAAACATTTTACGTTTTGATCGTTCCCTGGAAGACAAGTAGTAGCTTCCGATGCCCATCTGGTGTCATTCTGTAATCTGTGGACTATCAGAGTGTTGATGAAACTCAGAAATTGCATCGGGATTGAATACAACAGTCACCATGCGCACTTTCCTCCATGGGAGTAATGTCTCAAACAGTCTACGGTTTGATCGTTTCCTGGAAGACCAGTAGTAGTTTCCGATGCACATCTGGAGGCATACTGTAATCTTTGAGCATCAAAGTGTTGATGAATCACAGAAATTGCATCGGGATTCAATACAACAGTCACCATGCGCAGTTTCCTACATGGGAGTAATGTCACAAAAATTGTACGCGTTGATCGTTCCCTGGAAGACCTGTAGTAGTTTCCGATCCACATCTGGGGGCATTCTGTAATGTGTGGACTATCAGAGTGTTGATGAAACACAGAAATTGCATCGGGATTGAATACAACAGTCACCATGTGCACTTTCCTCCATGGGAGTAATGTCTCAAACAGTCTACGCTTTGATCTTTCACTGCAAGACCAGTAGTAGTTTCCGATGCACATCTGGTGATGTTCTGTAATCTGTGGACCTTCAAAGTGTTGATGAAACACAGAAATTGCCTCGGGATTGAATTCAAAAGTCACCATGCGCACTTTCCTCCATGGGAGTAATATCCCAAACAATTTACGATTTGATCGTTCCCTGCAAGACCAGTAGTTGTTTCCGATAAACATCTGAGTTCATTCTGTAATGAGTGGACTATCAGAGTGTTGTTGAAACACAGTAATGACATCGGGATTGAATACAACAGCCACCATTCGCAATTTTTATAAATGGGAGAAATGTCTCAAACAGTCCACGCCTTGATCGTTCCCTTGAAGACCAGTAGAAGTTTCCGATGCACATCTGGGTTCATTCTGTAATGTGTGGACTATCAGAGTGTTGTTGAAACACAGAAATTGCATCGGGATTAAATACAACAGTCACCATGCACACTTTCCTACATGGGAGTAATGTCACAAACAGTCTACGCTTTGATCGTTCCCTGGAAGACCAGTAAAAGTTTCCGATGCACATCTGGAGGCATTCTGTAATCTGTGGACCTTCAAAGTGTTGATGAAACATAGAAATTGCCTCAGGATTGAATGCAACAGTCATCATGCGCATTTTCCTCCATGGGAGTAATGTCGCAATCATTTTACGTTTTTGATCGTTCTCTGGAAGACCAGTAGTAGTTTCCGATGCACATCTGGAGGAATTCTGTAATCTGTGGACTATCAGAGTGTTGATGAAACAGAGAAATTGGATCGGGATTGAATACAACAGTCACCATGCGCACTTTCCTCAATGGGAGTAATGTCTCAAACAGTCTACGCTTTGATCGTTCCCTGGAAGACCAGTAGTAGTTTCCGATGCACATCTGGAGGCATTCTGTAATCTGTGGACCTTCAAAGTGTTGATGAGACACAGATATTGCATCGGGATTGAATACAACAGTCACCATGCGCACTTTCCTATATGGGAGTAATGTCACAAAAATTGTACGCGTTGATCGTTCCCTGGAAGACCTGTAGTAGTTTCCGATCCACATCTGGGGGCATTCTGTAATATGTGGACTATCAGAGTGTTGATGAAACACAGAAATTGCATCGGGATTGAATACAACAATCACCATGTGCACTTTCCTCCATGGGAGTAATGTCTCAAACAGTCTACGCTTTGATCGTTCACTGCAAGACCAGTAGAAGTTTCCGATGCACATCTGGGTTCATTCTGTAATGTGTGGACTATCAGAGTGTTGTTGAAACACAGAAATTGCATCGGGATTAAATACAACAGTCACCATGCGCACTTTTCTCCATGGAGTAATGTCTCAAACAGTTTACGCTTTCATCGTTCCATGGAAGACCAGTAGTAGTTTCCGAAGCACATCTGGGGGAATTCTGTAATCTGTGGACAATCAGAGCGTTGATGAAACACAGAAATTGCATCGGGATTGAATACAGCAGTCACCATGCGCACTTTTCTCCATGGGAGTATTGTCTCAAACAGTTTACGCTTTCATCGTTCCCTGGAGGACCAGTAGTAGTTTCCGAAGCACATCAGGGGACATTCTGTAATGTGTGGACTATCAGAGTGCTTATGAAACACAGAAATAGTATCAGGATTGAATAGAACAGTCACCATGCGCACCTTCCTCCATGGGAGTTATGTCTCAAACAGTTTACGCTTTGATCGTTCCCTGGAAGACCAGTAGTAGTTTCCGATGCACATCTGGTGCATTCTGTACAGTGTGGACTATCAGAGTGTTGATGAAACAAAGAAATGGCATCAGGAATGAATACAACAGTCACCATGCGCACTTTCCTCCATGGGAGTAATGTCTCAAACAATTTACGCTTTGATCGTTCCCTGGTAGACCAGTAGTAGTTTCCGATGCACATCTGGGGGCATTCTGTAATGTGTGGACTATCACAGTGTTGATGAAACACAGAAATAGCATCGGGATTGAATACAACAGTCATCATGCGCATTTTCCACCATGGGAGTAATGTCTCAAATAGTCTACGATTTGATCGTTCCCTGGAAGACCAGTAGTAGTTTCCGATGCACATCTGGTGGCATTCTGTAATCTGTAAACTATCAGAGTGTTGTTCAAATACAAAAATTGCATCGGGATCGAATACAACAGTCACCATGCGCACTTTCCTCCATTGGGAGTAATGTCTCTAACAGTCTACGCTTTGATCGTTCCCTGCAAGACCAGTAGTAGTTTCCGATGCACATCTGGGCCATTCTGTAATCTGTAAACTATCAGAGTGTTGTTCAAACACAGAAATTGCATCGGGATTGAATACAACAGTCACCATGTGCACTTTCCTCCATGGGAGTAATGTCTCAAACAGTTTACGTTTTGATCGTTCCCTGGAAGACCAGTAGTAGTTTCCGATGCACATCTGATGGCATTCTGTGATCTGTGGACTATCAGAGTGTTGATGAAACACAGAAATTGAATCGGGATTGAATGCAACAGTCACCATGCGCACTTTCCTCCATGGGAGTAATGTCTCAATCAGTTTAGTTTTTTGATCGTTCCCTGGAAGACCAGTAGTAGTTTAGGATGCACATCTGGAGTAATTCTGTAATCTGTGGACTATCAGAGTGTTGTCGAAACACAAAAATTGCATCGGGATTGAATACTACAGTCACCATGCGAAGCTTCCTCAATGGGAGTAATGTCTCAAACTGTCTACGCTTTGATCGTTTCCTGGAAGACCAGTAGTAGTTTCCGATGTACATCTGGAGGTATTCTGTAATCTGTGGACCTTCAAAGTGTTGATGAGACACAGAAATTGCATCGGGATTGAATACAACAGTCACCATGCGCACTTTCCTACATGGGAGTAATGTCACAAAAATTGTACGCGTTGATCGTTCCCTGGAAGACCTGTAGTAGTTTCCGATCCACATCTGGGGACATTCTGTAATGTGTGGACTATCAGAGTGTTGATGAAACACAGATATTGCATCGGGATTGAATACAACAGTCACCATGTGCACTTTCCTCCATGGGAGTAATGTCTCAAACAGTCTACGCTTTGATCGTTCACTGCAAGACCAGTAGTAGTTTCCGATGCACATCTGGTGATATTCTGTAATCTGTGGACCTTCAAAGTGTTGATGAAACACAGAAATTGCCTCGGGATTGAATACAACAGTCACCATGCGCACTTTCCTCCATGGGAGTAATATCCCAAACAGTTTACGCTTTGATCGTTCCCTGCAAGACCAGTAGTTGTTTCCGATGAACATCTGAGTTCATTCTGTAATGTGTGGACTATCAGAGTGTTGAAGAAACACAGAAATTACATCGGGATTGAATACAACAGCCACCATTCGCAATTTTTTTAAATGGGAGAAATGTCTGAAACAGTCTACGCCTTGATCGTTCCCTTGAAGACCAGTAGTAGTTTCCGATGCACATCTGGGTTCATTCTGTAATGTGTGGACTATCAGAGTGTTGTTGAAACACAGAAATTGCATGGGGATTAAATACAACAGTCACCATGCGCACTTTCCTACATGGGAGTAATGTTACAAACAGTCTACGCTTTGATCGTTCCCTGGAAGACCAGTAGTAGTTTCCGATGCACATCTGGAGGCATTCTGTAATCTGTGGACTATCAAAGTGTTGATCAAACACAGAAATTGCATCGGGATTGAATACAACCGTCACCATGCGCACTTTCCTCCATGGGAGTAATGTCTCAAACAGTTTAGGCTTTCATCGTTCCCTGGAAGACCAGTAGTAGTTTCCAAAGCACATCTGGGGAAATTCTGTAAAGTGTGGACTATCAGAGTGTTTACGAAACACAGAAATTGTATCAGGATTGAATAGAACAGTCACCATGCGCACCTTCCTCCATGGGAGTTATGTCTCAAACAGTATACGCCTATATCTTTTCCTGGAAGACCAGTAGTAGTTTCCGATGCACATCTGGGGCATTCTGTACAGTGCGGACTATCAGAGTGTTGATGAAATACAGAAATTGCATCGGGATTGAATACAACAGTCACCATGTGCAATTTCCTAAATGGGAGTAATGTCTCAAACAGACTACGCTTTGATCGTTCACTGCAAGACCAGTAGTAGTTTCCGATGCGCATCTGGTGATATTCTGAAATCTGTGGACCTTCAAAGTGTTGATGAAACACAGAAATTGCCTCCGGATTGAATACAACAGTCACCATGCGCACTTTCCTCCATGGGAGTAATATCCCAAGCAGTTTACGCTTTGATCTTTCCCTGCAAGACCAGTAGTTTTGTTCCGATGAACATCTAAGTTCCTTCTGTAATGTTTGGACTATCAGAGTGTTGTTGAAACACAGAAATTACATCGGGATTGAATACAACAGCCACCATTCGCAATTTTTATAAATGGGATTAATGTCTCAAACAGTCTACGCTTTGATCGATCTCTTGAAGACCAGTAGTAGTTTCCGATGCACATCTGGGTTCAGTCTGTAATGTGTGGACTATCAGAGTGTTGATGAAACACAGAAATTGCATCGGGATTGAATACAACAGTCACCATGCGCACTTTCTTAAATGGGAGTAATGTCTCAAACAGTTGACGCTTTGATCGTTCCAAGGAAGACCAGTAGTAGTTTGCGATGCACATCTGGGGCATTCTGTACAGTGTGGAGTATCAGAGTGTTGATGAAACAAAGAAATTGCATCAGGATTGAATACAACAGTCACCATGCGCACTTTCCTCCTTGGGAGTAATGTCTCAAACAGTCTACGCTCTGATTGTTCCCTGGATGACCAGGAGTAGTTTCCGATGCACATCTGGTGTCATTCTGTAATCTGTGGACTATCAGAGTGTTGATGAAACACAGAAATTGCATCAGGGTTGAATACAACAGTCACCATGCGCACTTTCCTAAATGGGAGTAATGTCTCAAACAGTTGACGCTTTGATCGTTCCAAGGAAGACCAGTAGTAGTTTGCGATGCACATCTGGGGCATTCTGTACAGTGTGGAGTATCAGAGTGTTGATGAAACAAAGAAATTGCATCGGGATTGAATACAACAGTCATAATGCGCATTTTCCTCCATGGATGTAATGTCTCAAACAGTCTACGTTTTGATCGTTCCCTGGAAGACCACGTTAGTTTCCGATGCACATCTGGAGGCATTCTGTAATCTGTGGACCTTCAAAGGGTTGATGAAACACAGGAATTGCCGCGAGATTGAATACAACAGTCACCATGCGCATTTTCCACCATGGGAGTAATGTCTCAAATAGTCTACGATTTGATCGTTCCCTGGAAGACCAGTAGTAGTTTCCGATGCACATCTGGGGGCATTCTGTAATGTGTGGACTATCAGATTGTTGATGAAACGCAGAAATTGTATCGGGATTGAATACAACAGACACCATGCTCACTTTCATCCATGGGAGTAATGTCTCAAACAGTCTACGCTTTAAACGTTCCCTGCAGGACCAGTAGTAGTTTCCGACGCACATCTGGAGGCATTCTGTGGGCTGTGGATTACCAGAGAGTTGCTAGAACACAGAAATTGCATCGGGATTGAATACAACAGTCACCATGCGCACTTTACTAAATGGGAGTAATGTCTCAAACAGTTTACGCTTTGATCGTTCCAAGGAAGTCCAGTAGTAGTTTGCGATGCACATCTGGGGCATTCTGTACAGTGTGGACTATCAGAGTGTTGATGAAACAAAGAAATAGCATCAGGTTTGAGTACAGCAGTCACCATGCGTGCTTTCCTCCATTTGAGTAATGTCTCAAACTGTCTAAGCTTTGATCGTTAACTGAAAGACCAGTAGTAGTTTCCGATTCACATCTGGAGGCATTCTGTGGGCTGTGGACTATCAGAGAGTTGACAGAACACATAAATTGCATCGGTATTGAATACAACAGTCACCATGCGCATATTCCTCCATGGGAGTAATGTCTCAAACAGTCTACGCTTTAATCGTTCCCTGGAAGACCAGTAGTATTTTCCGATGCACATCTGGAGGCATTCTGTAATCTGTAAACTATCAGAGTGTTGTTCAAACAGAGAAATTGCATCGGGATTGAATGCAACTGTCACCATGAGCACTTTCCTCCATAGGAGTAATGTCTCAAACAGTTTAGGCTTTGATCGTTAACTGGAAGACCAGTAGTAGTTTCCCATGCACATCTGGGGGCATTCTGTAATGTGTGGACTATCAGATTGTTGATGAAACACAGAAATTGCATCGGGATTGAATACAACAGACACCATGCTCACTTTCCTCCATGGGAGTAATGTCATAAACAGTCTACGATTTGATCGTTCCCTGCAAGACCAGTAGTAGTTTCTGATGCACATCTGGAGGCATTCTGCAATCTGTGGACCTTCAAAGTGTTGATGAAACACAGAAATTGCCTCGGGATTGAATACAACAGTCACCATACGCACTTTCCTCCATGGGAGTAACGTCTCAAACAGTCTATTGTTTGATCGTTTCCTGGAAGACCAGTAGTAGTTTCCGATGCACATCTGGAGGCATACTGTAATCTTTGACTATCAAAGTGTTGATGAATCACAGAAATTGCATCGAGATTCAATACAACAGTCACCATGCGCACTTTCCTCCATGGGAGTAATGTCTCAAACAGTTTACGCTTTGATCGTTCCCTGGACGACCAGTAGTTGTTTCCGGTGAACATCTGGGTTCATTCTGTAATGTGTGGACTATCAGATTGTTGTTCAAACACAGAAATTGCTTCGGGATTGAATACGACAGTCACCATGCGCTATTTTCCTAAATGGGAGTAATGTCTCAAACAGTCTACGCTTTGATCGTTCCCTGGAAAACGAGTAGTAGTTTCCGATGCACATCTGGAGGCATTCTGTAATCTGTGGACTATCAGAGTGTTGTCGAAACACAAAAATTGCATCGGGATTGAATACAACAGTCACCATGCGAACTTTCCTCAATGGGAGTAATGTCTCAAACTGTCTACGCTTTGATCGTTTCCTGGAAGACCAGTAGTAGTTTCCGATGCACATCTGGAGGCATTCTGTAATCTGTGGGCCTTTAAAGTGTTGATGAGACATAGAAATTGCATCGGGATTGAATACAACAGCCACCATTCGCAATTTTTATAAATGGGAGTAATGTCTCAAACAGTCTACGCCTTGATCGATCTCTTGAAGACCAGTAGTAGTTTCCGATGCACATCTGGGTACAGTCTGTAATGTGTGGACTATCAGAGTGTTGATGAAACACAGAAATTGCATCGGGATTGAATACAACAGTCACCATGCGCACTTTCCTAAATGGGAGTAATGTCTCAAACAGTTTACGCTTTGATCGTTCCAAGGAAGACCAGTAGTAGTTTGCGATGCACATTTGGGGCATTCTGTACAGTGTGGAGTATCAGAGTGTTGATGAAACAATGAAATTGCATCAGGATTGAATACAACAGTCACCATGCGCACTTTCCTCCTTGGGAGTAATGTCTCAAACTGTTTACGCTCTGATTGTTCCCTGGATGACCAGGAGTAGTTTCCGATGCACGTCTGGTGTCATTCTGTAATCTGTGGACTATCAGAGTGTTGATGAAACACAGAAATTGCATCAGGATTGAATACAACAGTCACCATGCGCACTTTCCTCCATGGGAGTAATGTCTCAATCAGTTTACGTTTTTGATCGTTCCTGGAAGACCAGTAGTACTTTCCGATGCACATCTGGGGGGCATTCTGTAATCTGTGTACCTTCAAAGTGTTGATGAAACAAAGAAATTGCATCGGGATTGAATACAACAGTCATAATGCGCATTTTCCTCCATGGATGTAATGTCTCAAACAGTCTACGTTTTGATCGTTCCCTGGAAGACCACGTTAGTTTCCGATGCACATCTGGAGGCATTCTGTAATCTGTGGACCTTCATAGGGTTGATGAAACACAGGAATTGCCGCGAGATTGAATACAACAGTCACCATGCGCACTTTCCTCCATGGGAGTAATGTCTCAAACAGTCTACGCTTTAATCGTACCCTGGAAGACCAGTAGTAGTTTCCGATGCACATCTGGTGGCATTCTGTAATCTGTAAACTATCAGAGTGTTGTTCAAACAGAGAAATTGCATCGGGATTGAATACAACAGTCACCATGAGCACTTTCCTCCATGGGAGTAATGTCTCAAACAGTTTAGGCTTCGATCGTTCCCAGGAAGACCAGTAGTAGTTTCCGATGCACATCTGGGGGCATTCTGTAATGTGTGGACTATCAGATTGTTGATGAAACGCAGAAATTGTATCGGGATTGAATACAACAGACACCATGCTCACTTTCCTCCATGGGAGTAATGTCTCAAACTGTCTAAGCTTTGATCGTTTCCTGGAAGACCAGTAGTAGTTTCCGATGAACATCTGGGGCATTCTGTACAGTGTGGACTATCAGAGTGTTGATGAAACAAAGAAATAGCATCAGGTTTGAGTACAGCAGTCACCATGCGTGCTTTCCTCCATTTGAGTAAAGTCTCAAACTGTCTAAGCTTTGATCGTTCCCTCAAAGACCAGTAGTAGTTTCCGATTCACATCTGGAGGCATTCTGTGGGCTGTGGACTATCAGAGAGTTGATAGAACACATAAATTGCATCGGTATTGAATACAACAGTCACCATGCGCACTTTCCTCCATGGGAGTAATGTCTCAAACTGTCTAAGCTTTGATCGTTTCCTGGAAGACCAGTAGTGGTTTCCGATGAACATCTGGGGACATTCTGTAATCTGTGGACTATCAGAGTGTTGATGAAACACAGAAATTGCATCGAGATTGAATACAACAGTCACCATGCGCACTTTCCTCCATGGGAGTGATGTCTCAAACAGTTTACGGTTTGATCGTTCCCTGGAAAACCAGTAGTAGTTTCCGATGCACACCTGGAAGCAATCAGTACAGTGTGGACTATCAGAGTGTGATGAAACAAAGAAATTGCATCAGGATTGAATACAACAGTCATCATGCGCACTTTCCTCCTTGGGAGTAGTGTCTCAAAGAGTCTACGCTTTGATCGTTCCCTGGATGACCAGGAGTAGTTTCCGATGCACATCTGGTGGCATTCTGTAATCTGTGGACTATCAGAGTGTTGTTCAAACACAAAAATTGCATCGGGATCGAATACAACAGTCACCATGCGCACTTTCCTCCATGGGAGTAATGTCTCAAACAGTCCACGCTTTGATCCTTCCCTGGAAGACCAGTAGTAGTTTCCGATGCACATCTGGAGGCATTCTGTAATCTGTGGACCTTCAAAGGGTTGATGAAACACAGGAATTGCCGCGAGATTGAATACAACAGTCACCATGCGCACTTTCCTCCATGGGAGTAATGTCTCAAAGAGTTTACGCTTTAATCGTACCCTGGAAGACCAGTAGTAGTTTCCGATGCACATCTGGTGGCATTCTGTAATCTGTAAACTATCAGAGTGTTGTTCAGACAGAGAAATTGCATCGGGATTGAATACAACAGTCACCATGAGCACTTTCCTCCATGGGAGTAATGTCTCAAACAGTTCAGGCTTTGATCGTTCCCTGGAAGACCAGTAGTAGTTTCCGATGCACATCTGGGGGCATTCTGTAATGTGTGGACTATCAGATTGTTGATGAAACGCAGAAATTGTATCGGGATTGAATTCAACAGACACCATGCTCACTTTCCTCCATCGGAGTAATGTCTCAAACAGTCTACGCTTTAAACGTTCCCTGTAGGACCAGTAGTAGTTTCCGATGCACATCTGCTGACAATCTGTAATCTGTGGACTATCAGAGTCTTGATGAAACACAGAAATTGCATCGAGATTGAATACAACAGTCACCATGCGCACTTTCCTCCATGGGAGTGATGTCTCAAACAGTTTACGGTTTGATCGATCCCTGGAAGACCAGTAGTAGTTTCCGATGCACATCTGGAAGCATTCTGTACAGTGTGGACTATCAGAGTGTGACGAAACAAAGAAATTGCATCAGGATTGAATACAACAGTCACCATGCGCACTTTCCTCCTTGGGAGTAATGTCTCAAAGAGTCTACGCTTTGATCGTTCCCTGGATGACCAGGAGTAGTTTCCGATGCACATCTGGTGTCATTCTGTAATCTGTGGACTATCAGAGTGTTGATGAAACACAGAAATTGCATCAGGATTGAATACAACAGTCACCATGCGCACTTTCCTCCATGGGAGTAATGTCTCAATCAGTTTACGTTTTTGATCGTTCCCTGGAAGACCAGTAGTACTTTCCGATGCACATCTGGGGGCATTCTGTAATCTGTGTACCTTCAAAGTGTTGATGAAACAAAGAAATTGCATCGGGATTGAATACAACAGTCATAATGCGCATTTTCCTCCATGGATGTAATGTCTCAAGCAGTCTACGTTTTGATCGTTCCCTGGAAGACCACGTTAGTTTCCGATGCACATCTGGTGGCATTCTGTAATCTGTAAACTATTAGAGTGTTGTTCAAACACAAAAATTGCATCGGGATCGAATACAACAGTCACCATGCGCACTTTCCTCCATGGAAGTAATGTCTCAAACAGTCTACGCTTTAATCGTACATTGGAAGACCAGTAGTAGTTTCCGATGCACATCTGGAGGCATTCTGTAATCTGTAAACTATCAGAGTGTTGTTCAAACAGAGAAATTGCATCGGGATTGAATACAACAGTCACCATGAGCACTTTCCTCCATGGGAGTAATGTCTCAAACAGTTTAGGCTTTAATCGTTCCCTGGAAGACCAGTAGTAGTTTCCGATGCACATCTGGGGGCATTCTGTAATGTGTGGACTATCAGATTGTTGATGAATCGCAGAAATTGCATCGGGATTGAATACAACAGACACCATGCTCACTTTCCTCCATGGGAGTATTGTCTCAAACAGTCTACGCTTTAAACGTTCCCTGCAGGACCAGTAGTAGTTTCCGATGCACATCTGGAGGCATTCCGTGGGCTGTGGAGTATCAGAGAGTTGATAGAACACAGAAATTGCATCGGGATTGAATACAACAGTCACCATGCGCACTTTCCTAAATGGGAGTAATGTCTCAAACAGTTTACGCTTTGATCGTTCCAAGGAAGACCAGTAGTAGTATGCGATGCACAACTGGGGGATTCTGTACAGTGTGGACTATCAGAGTGTTGATGAAACAAAGAAATTGCATCAGGATTGAGTACAACAGTCACCATGCGCACTTTCCTCCATGGGAGTAATGTCTCAAACTGTCTAAGCTTTGATCGTTTCCTGAAAGACCAGTAGTAGTTTCCGATGCACATGTGGGGACATTCTGTAATCTGTGGACTATCAGAGTGTTGATGAAACACAGAAATTGCATCGAGATTGAATACAACAGCCACCATGCGCACTTTCCTCCATGGGAGTAATGTCTCAATCAGTTTACGTTTTGGATCGTTCCCTGGAAGACCAGTAGTAGTTCCGATGCACATCTGGAGGCATTCTGTAATCTGTGGACCTTCAAAGAGTTGATGAAACATAGAAATTGTCTCGGGATTGAATACAACAGTCATCATACCCATTTTCCTCCATGGGAGTGATGTCTCAAACAGTTTACGGTTTGATCGTTCCCTGGAATACCAGTAGTAGTTTCCGATGCATATCTATTGACATTCTGTAATCTGTGGACTATCGGAGTGTTGATGAAACACAGAAATTACATCGGGATTGAATACAACAGTCACCAAGCGCACTTCCCTCCTTGGGAGTAATGTCTCAAACAGTCTACGCTTTGATCGTTCCCTGCAGGACCAGTAGTAGTTTCCGATGCACATCTGGAGGCATTCTGTGGGTTGTGGACTATCAGAGAGTTGATAGAACACGGAAATAGCATCGGGATTAAATACAACAGTCACCATGCGCACTTTCCTAAATGGGAGTAATGTCTCAAACAGTTTACGCTTTGATCGTTCCAAGGAAGACCAGTAGTAGTTTGCGATGCACATCTGGGGCATTCTGTACAGTGTGGACTATCAGAGTGTTGATGAAACACAGAAATTGCATCGGGATTGAATACAACAGTCACCATGCCCACTTTCCTCCATGGGAGTAATGTCTCAAACTGTCTAAGCTTTGATCGTTTCCTGGAAGACCAGTAGTAGTTACCGATGCACATCTGGGGACATTCTGTAATCTGTGGACTATCAGAGTGTTGATGAAACACAGAAATTGCATCGAGATTGAATACAACAGCCACCATGCGCACTTTCCTCCATGGGAGTAATGTCTTAATCAGTTTACGTTTTTGATCGTTCCCTGGAAGACCTGTAGTAGTTTCCGATGCACATCTGGAGGCATTCTGTAATCTGTGGACCTTCAAAGTGTTGATGAAACATAGAAATTGCCTCGGGATTGAATACAACAGTCATCATACCCGTTTTCCTCCATGGGAGTGATGTCTCAAACAGTTTACGGTTTGATCGTTGACTGGAAGACCAGTAGTAGTTTCCGATGCACATCTATTGACATTCTGTAATCTGTGGACTATCAGAGTGTTGATGACACACAGATATTACATCGGGATTGAATACAACAGTCACCAAGCGCACTTTCCTCCTTGGGAGTAATGTCTCAAACAGTCTACGCTTTGATCGTTCCCTGCAGGACCAGTAGTAGTTTCCGATGCACATCTGGAGGCATTCTGTGGGTTGTGGACTATCAGAGAGTTGATAGAACACAGAAATAGCATCGGGATTGAATACAACAGTAACCATGCGCACTTTCCTAAATGGGAGTAATGTCTCAAACAGTTTACGCTTTGATCGTTCCAAGGAAGACCAGTAGTAGTTTGCGATGCACATCTGGGGCATTCTGTACAGTGTGGAGTATCAGAGTGTTGATGAAACAAAGAAATTGCATCAGGATTGAGTACAACAGTCACCATACCCACTTTCCTCCATGGGAGTAATGTCTCAAACTGTCTAAGCTTTGAACGTTTCCTGGAAGACCAGTAGTAGTTACCGATGCACATCTGCGGACAATCTGTAATCTGTGGACTATCAGAGTGTTGATGAAACACAGAAATTGCATCGAGATTGAATACAACAGTCACCATACGCACTTTCCTCCATGGGAGTGATGTCTCAAAGAGTTTACGGTTTGATCGTTCCCTGGCAGACCAGTAGTAGTTTCCGATGCACATCTGGAAGCATTCTGTACAGTGTGGACTATCAGAGTGTGACGAAACAAAGAAATTGCATCAGGATTGACTACAACAGTCACCATGCGCACTTTCCTCCTTGGGAGTAATGTCTCAAAGAGTCTACGCTTTGATCGTTCCCTGGATGACCAGGAGTAGTTTCCGATGCACATCTGGTGTCATTCTGTAATCTGTGGACTATCAGAGTGTTGATGAAACACAGAAATTGCATCAGGATTGAATACAACAGTCACCATGCGCACTTTCCTCCATGGGAGTAATGTCTCAATCAGTTTACGTTTTTGATCGTTCCCTGGAAGACCAGTAGTACTTTCCGATGCACATCTGGGGGCATTCTGTAATCTGTGTACCTTCAAAGTGTTGATGAAACAAAGAAATTGCATCGGGATTGAATACAACAGTCATAATGCGCATTTTCCTCCATGGATGTAATGTCTCAAGCAGTCTACGTTTTGATCGTTCCCTGGAAGACCACGTTAGTTTCCGATGCACATCTGGTGGCATTCTGTAATCTGTAAACTATTAGAGTGTTGTTCAAACACAAAAATTGCATCGGGATCGAATACAACAGTCACCATGCGCACTTTCCTCCATGGAAGTAATGTCTCAAACAGTCTACGCTTTAATCGTACATTGGAAGACCAGTAGTAGTTTCCGATGCACATCTGGAGGCATTCCGTAATCTGTAAACTATCAGAGTGTTGTTCAAACAGAGAAATTGCATCGGGATTGAATACAACAGTCACCATGAGCACTTTCGTCCGTGGGAGTAATGTCTCAAACAGTTTAGGCTTTAATCGTTCCCTGGAAGACCAGTAGTAGTTTCCGATGCACATCTGGGGGCATTCTGTAATGTGTTGACTATCAGATTGTTGATGAATCGCAGAAATTGCATCGGGATTGAATACAACAGACACCATGCTCACTTTCCTCCATGGGAGTAATGTCTCAAACAGTCTACGCTTTAAACGTTCCCTGCAGTACCAGTAGTAGTTTCCGATGCACATCTGGAGGCATTCCGTGGGCTGTGGAGTATCAGAGAGTTGATAGAACACAGAAATTGCATCGGGATTGAATACAACTGTCACCATGCGCACTTTCCTAAATGGGAGTAATGTCTCAAACAGTTTACGCTTTGATCGTTCCAAGGAAGACCAGTAGTAGTATGCGATGCAAAACTGGGGCATTCTGTACAGTGTGGACTATCAGAGTGTTGATGAAACAAAGAAATTGCATCAGGATTGAGTACAACAGTCACCATGCGCACTTTCCTCCATGGGAGTAATGTCTCAAACTGTCTAAGCTTTGATCGTTTCCTGAAAGACCAGTAGTAGTTTCCGATGCACATGTGGTGACATTCTGTAATCTGTGGACTATCAGAGTGTTGATGAAACACAGAAATTGCATCGAGATTGAATACAACAGTCACCATGCGCACTTTCCTCCATGGGAGTAATGTCTCAATCAGTTTACGTTTTTGATCGTTCCCTGGAAGACCAGTAGTAGTTCCGATGCACATCTGGAGGCATTCTGTAATCTGTGGACCATCAAAGAGTTGATGAAACATAGAAATTGCCTCGGGATTGAATACAACAGTCACCATGCGCACTTTCCTAAATGGGAGTAATGTCTCAAACAGCTTACGCTTTGATCGTTACAAGGAAGACCAGTAGTAGTTTGCGATGCACATCTGGGGCATTCTGTACAGTGTGGACTATCAGAGTGTTGATGAAACACAGAAATTGCATCGGGATTGAATACAACAGTCACCATGCCCACTTTCCTCCATCGGAGTAATGTCTCAAACTGTCTAAGCTTTGATCGTTTCCTGGAAGACCAGTAGTAGTTACCGATGCACATCTGGGGACATTCTGTAATTTGTGGACTATCAGAGTGTTGATGAAACACAGAAATTGCATCGAGATTGAATACAACAGCCACCATGCGCACTTTCCTCCATGGGAGTAATGTCTTAATCAGTTTACGTTTTTGATCGTTCCCTGGAAGACCTGTAGTAGTTTCCGATGCACATCTGGAGGCATTCTGTAATCTGTGGACCTTCAAAGTGTTGATGAAACATAGAAATTGCCTCGGGATTGAATACAACAGTCATCATACCCGTTTTCCTCCATGGGAGTGATGTCTCAAACAGTTTACGGTTTGATCGTTGACTGGAAGACCAGTAGTAGTTTCCGATGCACATCTATTGACATTCTGTAATCTGTGGACTATCAGAGTGTTGATGACACACAGATATTACATCGGGATTGAATACAACAGTCACCAAGCGCACTTTCCTCCTTGGGAGTAATGTCTCAAACAGTCTACGCTTTGATCGTTCCCTGCAGGACCAGTAGTAGTTTCCGATGCACATCTGGAGGCATTCTGTGGGTTGTGGACTATCAGAGAGTTGATAGAACACAGAAATAGCATCGGGATTGAATACAACAGTCACCATGCGCACTTTCCTAAATGGGAGTAATGTCTCAAACAGTTTACGCTTTGATCGTTCCAAGGAAGACCAGTAGTAGTTTGCGATGCACATCTGGGGCATTCTGTACAGTGTGGAGTATCAGAGTGTTGATGAAACAAAGAAATTGCATCAGGATTGAGTACAACAGTCACCATACCCACTTTCCTCCATGGGAGTAATGTCTCAAACTGTCTAAGCTTTGAACGTTTCCTGGAAGACCAGTAGTAGTTACCGATGCACATCTGCGGACAATCTGTAATCTGTGGACTATCAGAGTGTTGATGAAACACAGAAATTGCATCGAGATTGAATACAACAGTCACCATACGCACTTTCCTCCATGGGAGTGATGTCTCAAAGAGTTTACGGTTTGATCGTTCCCTGGCAGACCAGTAGTAGTTTCCGATGCACATCTGGAAGCATTCTGTACAGTGTGGACTATCAGAGTGTGACGAAACAAAGAAATTGCATCAGGATTGACTACAACAGTCACCATGCGCACTTTCCTCCTTGGGAGTAATGTCTCAAAGAGTCTACGCTTTGATCGTTCCCTGGATGACCAGGAGTAGTTTCCGATGCACATCTGGTGTCATTCTGTAATCTGTGGACTATCAGAGTGTTGATGAAACACAGAAATTGCATCAGGATTGAATACAACAGTCACCATGCGCACTTTCCTCCATGGGAGTAATGTCTCAATCAGTTTACGTTTTTGATCGTTCCCTGGAAGACCAGTAGTACTTTCCGATGCACATCTGGGGGCATTCTGTAATCTGTGTACCTTCAAAGTGTTGATGAAACAAAGAAATTGCATCGGGATTGAATACAACAGTCATAATGCGCATTTTCCTCCATGGATGTAATGTCTCAAGCAGTCTACGTTTTGATCGTTCCCTGGAAGACCACGTTAGTTTCCGATGCACATCTGGTGGCATTCTGTAATCTGTAAACTATTAGAGTGTTGTTCAAACACAAAAATTGCATCGGGATCGAATACAACAGTCACCATGCGCACTTTCCTCCATGGAAGTAATGTCTCAAACAGTCTACGCTTTAATCGTACATTGGAAGACCAGTAGTAGTTTCCGATGCACATCTGGAGGCATTCTGTAATCTGTAAACTATCAGAGTGTTGTTCAAACAGAGAAATTGCATCGGGATTGAATACAACAGTCACCATGAGCACTTTCGTCCGTGGGAGTAATGTCTCAAACAGTTTAGGCTTTAATCGTTCCCTGGAAGACCAGTAGTAGTTTCCGATGCACATCTGGGGGCATTCTGTAATGTGTTGACTATCAGATTGTTGATGAATCGCAGAAATTGCATCGGGATTGAATACAACAGACACCATGCTCACTTTCCTCCATGGGAGTAATGTCTCAAACAGTCTACGCTTTAAACGTTCCCTGCAGTACCAGTAGTAGTTTCCGATGCACATCTGGAGGCATTCCGTGGGCTGTGGAGTATCAGAGAGTTGATAGAACACAGAAATTGCATCGGGATTGAATACAACTGTCACCATGCGCACTTTCCTAAATGGGAGTAATGTCTCAAACAGTTTACGCTTTGATCGTTCCAAGGAAGACCAGTAGTAGTATGCGATGCAAAACTGGGGCATTCTGTACAGTGTGGACTATCAGAGTGTTGATGAAACAAAGAAATTGCATCAGGATTGAGTACAACAGTCACCATGCGCACTTTCCTCCATGGGAGTAATGTCTCAAACTGTCTAAGCTTTGATCGTTTCCTGAAAGACCAGTAGTAGTTTCCGATGCACATGTGGTGACATTCTGTAATCTGTGGACTATCAGAGTGTTGATGAAACACAGAAATTGCATCGAGATTGAATACAACAGTCACCATGCGCACTTTCCTCCATGGGAGTAATGTCTCAATCAGTTTACGTTTTTGATCGTTCCCTGGAAGACCAGTAGTAGTTCCGATGCACATCTGGAGGCATTCTGTAATCTGTGGACCATCAAAGAGTTGATGAAACATAGAAATTGCCTCGGGATTGAATACAACAGTCACCATGCGCACTTTCCTAAATGGGAGTAATGTCTCAAACAGCTTACGCTTTGATCGTTACAAGGAAGACCAGTAGTAGTTTGCGATGCACATCTGGGGCATTCTGTACAGTGTGGACTATCAGAGTGTTGATGAAACACAGAAATTGCATCGGGATTGAATACAACAGTCACCATGCCCACTTTCCTCCATCGGAGTAATGTCTCAAACTGTCTAAGCTTTGATCGTTTCCTGGAAGACCAGTAGTAGTTACCGATGCACATCTGGGGACATTCTGTAATTTGTGGACTATCAGAGTGTTGATGAAACACAGAAATTGCATCGAGATTGAATACAACAGTCACCTTGCGCACTTTCCTCCATGGGAGTGATGTCTCAAACAGTTTACGGTTTGATCGTTCCCTGGAAGACCAGTAGTAGTTTCCGATGCACATCTGGAAGCATTCTGTACAGTGTGGCCTATCCGAGTGTGATGAAACAAAGAAATTGCATCAGGATTGAATACAACAGTCACCATGCGCACTTTCCTCCTTGGGAGTAATGTCTCAAAGAGTCTACGCTTTGATCGTTCCCTGGATGACCAGGAGTAGTTTCCGATGCACATCTGGTGTCATTCTGTAATCTGTGGACTATCAGAGTGTTGATGAAACACAGAAATTGCATCAGGATTGAATTTTACAGTCACCATGCGCACTTTCCTCCATGGGAGTAATGTCTCAAACAGTCCACGCTTTGATCGTTCCCTTTAAGACCAGTAGTAGTTTCCGATGCACATCTGGAGGCATTCTGTAATCTGTTGACCTTCAAAGGGTTGATGAAACAAAGAAATTGCTTCGGGATTGAATACAACAGTCATAATGCGCATTTTCCTCCATGGAAGTAATGTCTCAAACAGTCTACGTTATGATCGTTCCCTGGAAGACCACGTTAGTTTCCGATGCACATCTGGTGGCAATCTGTAATCTGTAAACTATCAGAGTGTTGTTCAAACACAAAAATTGCATCGGCATCGAATACAACAGTCACCATGCGCATTTTCCTCCATGGGAGTAATGTCTCAAACAGTCCACGCTTTGATCCTTCCCTGGAAGACCAGTAGTAGTTTCCGATGCGCATCTGGAGGCATTCTGTAATCTGTGGACCTTCAAAGGGTTGATGAAACACAGGAATTGCCGCGAGATTGAATACAACAGTCACCATGCGCACTTTCCTACATGGGAGTAATGTCTCAAACAGTCTACGCTTTAATCGTACCCTGGAATACTAGTAGTAGTTTCGATGCACATCTGGAGGCATTCTGTAATCTGTAAACTATCAGAGTGTTGTTCAAACAGAGAAATGGCATCGGGATTGAATACAACAGTCACCATGAGCACTTTCCTCCATGGGAGTAATGTCTCAAACAGTTTAGATTTTGATCGTTCCCTGGAAGACCAGTAGTAGTTTCCGATGCACATCTGGGGGCATTCTGTAATGTGTGGACTATCAGATTGTTGATGAAACACAGAAATTGCATCGGGATTGAATACAACAGACACCATGCTCACTTTCCTCCATGGGAGTAATGTCTCAAACAGTCTACGATTTGATCGTTCCCTGCAAGACCAGTAGTAATTCGGATGCACATCTGGAGGCATTCTGCAATCTGTGGACCTTCAAAGTGTTGATGAAACACAGAAATTGCCTCGGGATTGAATACAACATTCACCATGCGCACTTTCCTCGATGGGAGTAATATCCCAAACAGTTTACGCTTTGATCGTTCCCTGCAAGACCAGTAGTTGTTTCCGGTGAACATCTGGGTTCATTCTGTAATGTGTAGACTATCAGAGTGTTGTTGAAACACAGAAATTACATCGGGATTGAATACAACAGCAACCATTTGCAATTTTTATTAATGGGAATAATGTCTCAAACAGTCTACTTTTTGATCGTTCCCTTGAAGACCAGTAGTAGTTTCCGATGCACATCTGGGGGCATTCTGTAATGTGTGGACCATCACAGTGTTGATGAAACACAGAAATTGCATCGGGATTGAATACAACAGTCACCATGCGAACTTTCCTCCATGGGAGTAATGTCTCATACTGTCTACGGTTTGATCGTTTCCTGGAAGACCAGTAGTAGTTTCCGATGCACATCTGGAGGCATTCTGTAATCTGCAAACTATCAAAGTGTTGTTCAAACAGAGAAATTGCATCGGGATTGAATACAATAGTCACCATGAGCACTTTCCTCCTTGGGAGTAATGTCTCAAACAGTTTAGGCTTTGATCGTTCCCTGGAAGACCAGTAGTTGTTTCCGGTGAACATCTGGGTTCATTCTGTAATGTGTGGACTATCAGACTGTTGTTGAAACACAGAAATTGCATCGGGATTGAATACAACAGTCACCATGCGCACTTTCCTACATGGGAGTAATGTCACAAAAATTCTACGCGTTGATCGTTCGCTGGAAGACCTGTAGTAGTTTCCGATCCACATCTGGGGGCATTCTGTAATGTGTGGACTATCAGAGTGTTGATGAAACACAGAAATTGCATCGGGATTGAATACAACAGTCACCATGTGCACTTTCCTCCATGGGAGTAATGTCTCAAACAGTCTACCATTTGATCGTTCACTGCAAGACCAGTAATAGTTTCCGATGCACATCTGGTGATATTCTGTAATCTGTGGACCTTCAAAGTGTTGATGAAACACAGAAATTGCCACGGGATTGAATACAGCAGTCACCATGCGAACTTTCCTCCATGGGAGTAATGTCTCAAACTGTCTACGCTTTGATCGTCTCCTGGAAGACCAGTAGTAGTTTCCGATGCACATCTGGGGACATTCCGTAATTTGTGGACTATCAGAGAGTTGATTGAACACAGAAATTGCATCAGGATTGAATACAACAGTCACCATGAGCACTTTCCTCCATGGGAGTAATGTCTCAAACAGTTTAGGCTTTGATCGTTCCCTGGAAGACCAGTAGTAGTTTCCGATGCACATCTGGGGGCATTCTGTAATGTATGGACTATCAGATTGTTGATGAAACGCAGAAATTACATCGGGATTGAATACAACAGACACCATGCTCACTTTCCTCCATGGGAGTAATGTCCCAAACAGTCTACGATTTGATCGTTCCCTGCAAGACCAGTAGTAGTTTCCGATGCACATCTGGAGGCATTCTGCAATCTGTGGACCTTCAAAGTGTTGATGAAACACAGAAATTACCTCGGGATTGAATACAACAGTCACCATGCGCACTTTCCTCCATGGGAGTAATATCCCAAAAGTGTTTACGCTTTGATCGTTCCCTGCAAGACCAGTAGTTGTATCCGATGAACATCTGGGTTCATTCTGTAATGTGTGGACTATCAGAGTGTTGTTGAAACACAGAAATTACATCGGGATTGAATACAACAGCAACCATTCGCAATTTTTATAAATGGGAGTAATGTCTCAAACAGTCTACGCCTTGATCATTCCCTTGAAGACCAGTAGTAGTTTCCGATGCACATCCGGGTGCATTCTGTAATGTGTGGACCATCACAGTTTTGATGAAACACAGAAATTGCATCGGGATTGAATACAACAGTCACCATGCGCTATTTTCCTAAATGGGAGTAATGTCTCAAACAGTCTACGCTTTGATCGTTCCCTGGAAAAAGAGTAGTAGTTTCCGATGCACATCTGGAGGCATTCTGTAATCTGTGGACTATCAGAGTGTTGTCGAAACACAAAAATTGCATCGGGATTGAATACAACAGTCACCATGCGAACTTTCCTCAATGGGAGTAATGTCTCAAACTGTCTACGCTTTGGTCGTTTCCTGGAAGACCAGTAGTAGTTTCCGATGCACATCTGGAGGCATTCTGTAATCTGTGGACCTTCAAAGTGTTGATGAAACACAGAAATTGCATCGGGATTGAATACAACAGTCACCACGCGCACTTTCCTACATGGGAGTAATGTCACAAAAATTCTACGCGTTGATCGTTCCCTGGAAGACCTGTAGTAGTTTCCGATGCACATCTGCTGCATTCTGTACAGTGTGGACTATCAGAGTGTTGATGAAACAAAGGAATGGCATCAGGATTGAATACAACAGTCACCATGCGCACTTTCCTCCATGGGAGTAATGTCTTAAACTGTCTACGCTTTGATCGTTTCCTGGAAGACCAGTTGTAGTTTCTGATGCACATCTGGGGACATTCTGTAAAGTGTGGACTATCAGAGAGTTGATGGAACACAGAAATTGCATCAGGATTGAATACAACAGTCACCATGCGCACTTTCCTCCATGCGAGTAATGTCTCAAACAGTTTACGCTTTGATCGTTCCCTGGAAGACCAGTAGTAGTTTCCGATGCACATCTGGGGGCATTCTGTAATGTGTGGAACATCACAGTGTTGATGAAACACAGAAATTGCATCGGGATTGAATACAACAGTCACCATGCGAACTTTCCTCCATAGGGAGTAATGTCTCATACTGTCTACGATTTGATCGTTTCCTGGAAGACCTGTAGTAGTTTTCGATGCACATCTGGAGGCATTCTGTGATCTGTAAACTATCAGAGTGTTGTTCAAACACATAAATTGCATCGGGATTGAATACAACAGTCACTGTGCGCACTTTCCTCCATGGGAGTAATGTCTCAAAGAGTTTACGCTTTCATCGTTCCCTGGAAGACAAGTAGTAGTATCCGATGCACATCTGGTGACATTCTGTAATCTGTGGACTATCTGAGTGTTGATGAAACACAGAAATTGCATCGGGATTGAATACAACAGTCACCATGCGCACATTCCTCCATGGGAGTAATGTCTCAATTAGTTTACGTTTTTGATCGTTCCCTGGGAGACAAGTAGTAGTTTCCGATGATATCTGGAGGCACTCTGTAATCTTTGGACCTTCAAAGTGTTGATGAAATATAGAAATTGCATCGGGATTGAATACAACTGTCATCATGCGCATTTTCCTCCATGGGAGTGATGTCTCAAACAGAATACGCTTTGATCGTTCCCTTTAAGACCAGTAGTAGTTTCCGATGCACATCTGGAGGCATTCTGTAATCTGTAAACTATCAGAGTGTTGTTCAAACACAGAAATTGCATCGGGATTGAATACAACAGTCACCATGCGCACTTTCCTACATGGGAGTAACGTCTCAAACAGTTTACGCTTTTATCGTACCCTGGAAGACCAGTATAGTTTCCGATGCACATCTGGGGGCATTCTTAATCTGTGGACTATCAGAGTGTTGATGAAACACAGAAATTGCATCGGGATTGAATACAACAGTCACCATGCGCACTTTCCTCCTTGGGAGTAATGTCTCAGACAGTCTACGCTTTGATCGTTTCCTGGAAGACCACTAGGAGTTTCCGATGCACATCTGGAGGCATTCTGTAATCTGTGGACCATCAAAGTGTTGATGAGACACAGAAATTGCATCGGGATTGAATACAACAATCACCATGCCCACTTTCTTACATGGGAGTAATGTCACAAAAATTCTACGCTTTGATCGTTCCCTGGAGGACCAGCAGTAGTTTCCGATGCACATCTGGGGACATTCTGTAATGTGTGGACTATCAGAGTGTTGATGAAACACAGAAATTGCATCAGGATTAAATACAACAGTCACCATGCCCACTTTCCTCCATGGGAGTAATGTCTCAAACAGTCTACGCTTTGATCGTTCCCTGCAAGACCAGTAGTAGTTTCCGATGCACATCTGGAAGCATTCTGTAATCTGTGGACCTTCAAAGTGTTGATGAAACACAGAAATTGCCTCGGGATTGAATACAACAGTCTCCATGCGCACTTTCCTCCATGGGAGTAATATCTCAAACAGTTTACGCTTTGATCGTTCCCTGGAAGACCAGTAGTTTTTTCCGATGAACATCTGGGTTCATTCTGTACTGTGTGGACTATCAGAGTGTTGTTGAAACACAGAAATGGCATCGGGATTGAATACAACAGTCACCATGCGCACTTTCCTCCATGTGACTAATCTCTCAAACAGACTACGCTTTGATCGTTCCCTGGATGACCAGTAGTAGTTTCCGATGCACATCTGGAGGCATTCTGTAATCTGTGGACTATCAGTGTGTTGATAAAACACAGAAATTGCATCGGGAGTGAATACAACAGTCACCATGCGCACTTTCCTACATGGGAGTAATGTCTTAAACAGTTTACGCTTTGATCGTTTCTTGGAAGACCAGTAGTAGTTTCCGATGAACATCTGGGGGCATTCTGTAATCTGTGGACTACCAGAGTGTTGATGAAACACAGAAATTGCATCGGGATTGAGTACAACAGTCACCATGCGCACTTTACTCCATGGGAGTAATGCAACAACCTGTTTACGCTTTGATCGTTTCCTGGAAGGCCAGTAGTAGTTTCCGATGCACATCTGGGGACATTCCGTAATGTGTGGACTATCAGAGAGTTGATTGAACACAGAAATTGCATCAGGATTTAATACAACAGTCACCATGAGCACTTTCCTCCATGGGAGTAATGTCTCAAAGGGTTTACGCTTTGATCGTTTCCTGGAAGACCAGTAGTAGCTTCCGATGCACATCTGGTGTCATTCTGTAATCTGTGGACTGTCAGAGTGTTGATGAAACACAGAAATTGCATCGGGATTGAATACAACAGTCACCATGCGAACTTTCCTCCATGGGAGTAATGTCTCAATCAGTTTACGTCTTTGATCGTTCCCTGGAAGACCAGTAGTAGTTTCCGATGCACATCTGGAGGCATTCTGTAATCTGTGGACCTTCAAAGTGTTGGTGAAACATAGAATTTGTCTCGGGATTGAATACAACAGTCATCATGCGCATTTTCCTCCATGGGAGTGATGTCTCAAAGAGAATCCGCTCTGATCGTTCTCTTTAAGACCAGTAGAAGTTTCCGATTCACATCTGGAGGCATTCTGTAATCTGTAAACTATCAGAGTGTTGTTCAAACACAAAAATTGCTTCGGGATCGAATACAACAGTAACCATGCGCACTTTCCTCCATGGGAGTAATGTCTCAAACAGTCCACGATTTGATCCTTTCCTGGAAGACCAGTAGTAGTTTCCGATGCACATCTGGAGGCATTCTGTAATCTGTGGACCTTCAAAGTGTTGATGAAACACAGAAATTGCCTCGGGATTGAATACAACAGTCACCTTGCGCACTTTCCCCCAAGGGAGTAATATCCCAAACAATTTACGCTTTGATCGTTCCCTGCAAGACCAGTAGTTGTTTCCGATGAACATCTGGGTTCATTCTGTAATGTGTGGACTATCAGAGTGTTGTTGAAACACAGAAATTACATCGGGATTGAATACAACAGCAAACATTCGCAATTTTTATAAATGGGAGTAGTGTCTCAAATAGTCTACGCCTTGATCGTTCCCTTGAAGACCAGTAGTAGTTTCCGACGCACATATGGGGGCATTCTGTAATGTGTGGACCATTACAGTGTTGATGAAACACAGAAATTGCATCGGGATTGAATACAACAGTCACCATGCGAACTTTCCTCCATTGGAGTAATGTCTCATACTGTCTACGATTTGATCGTTTCCTGGAAGACCAGTAGTAGTTTCCGATGCACATCTGGAGGCATTCTGTAATCTGTAAACTATCAGAGTGTTGTTCAAACAGAGAAATTGCATCAGGATTGAATACAGCAGTCACCATGAGCGCTTTCCTCCATGGGAGTAATGTCTCAAACAGTTTAGGCTCTGATCGTTCCCTGGAAGACCAGTAGTTGTTTCCGATGAACATCTGGGTTCATTCTGTAATGTGTGGACTATCAGAGTGTTGTTGAAACACAGAAATTACATCGGGATTGAGTACAACAGCAATTTTTATAAAACACAGAAATTGCATCGGGTTTGAATACAACAGTCACCATGCGCACTTTTCTCCATGGGAGTAATGTCTAAAACAGTTTACGCTTTCATCGTTCCCTGGTAGACCAGTAGTAGTTTCCGAAGCACATCTGGGGAAATTCTGTAATGTGTGGACTATCAGGGTGTTTACGAAACGCAGAAATTGTATCAGAATTGAATAGAACAGTCACCATGCGCACCTTCCTCTATGGGAGTTATGTCTCAAACAGTTTACACTTCGATCTTTCCCTGGAAGACCAGTAGTAGTTTCCGATGCACATCTGGGGCATTCTCTACAGTGTGGACAATCAGAGTGTTGATGAAACAAAGAAATGGCATCAGGATTGAATACAACAGTCACCATGCGCACTTTCCTCCATGGGAGTAATGTCTCAAACTTTCTACGCTTTGATCGTTTCCTGGCAGACCAGTTGTAGTTTCTGATGCACATCTGGAGACATTCTGTAATGTGTGGGCTATCAGAGAGTTGATGGAACACAGAAATTGCATCAGGATTGAATACAACAGTCACCATGCGCACTTTCCTCATTGGGAGTAATGTCTCAAACAGTTTACGCTTTCATCGTTCCCTGGTAGACCAGTAGTAGTTTCCGAAGCACATCTGGGGAAATTCTGTAATGTGTGGACTATCAGGGTGTTTACGAAACGCAGAAATTGTATCAGAATTGAATAGAACAGTCACCATGCGCACCTTCCTCTATGGGAGTTATGTCTCAAACAGTTTACGCTTCGATCTTTCCCTGGAAGACCAGTAGTAGTTTCCGATGCACATCTGGGGCATTCTCCACAGTGTGGACAATCAGAGTATTGATGAAACAAAGAAATGGCATCAGGATTGAATACAACAGTCACCATGCGCACTTTCCTCCATGGGAGTAATGTCTCAAACTTTCTACGCTTTGATCGTTCCCTGGAAGACCAGTAGTAGTTTCCGATGCACATCTGGGGGCATTCTGTAATGTTTGGACCATCACAGTGTTGATGAAACACAGAAATTGCATCGGGATTGAATACAACAGTCACCATGCGCACATTCCTCCATGGGAGTAATGTCTCAATTAGTTTACGTTTTTGATCGTTCCCTGGGAGACAAGTAGTAGTTTCCGATGACATCTGGAGGCATTCTGTAATCTGTGGACCTTCAAATTGTTGATGAAAGATAGAAATTGCCTCGGGATTGAATACAACTGTCATCATGCGCATTTTCCTCCATGGGAGTGATGTCTCAAACAGAAGACGCTTTGATCGTTCCCTTTAAGACCAGTAGTAGTTCCGATGCACATCTGGGGACATTCTGTAATCTGTGGACTATCAGAGTGTTGATGAAACACAGAAATTGCATCGAGATTGAATACAACAGTCATCATGCGCACTTTTCTCCATGGGAGTAATGTCTCAAACAGTTTACGCTTTGATCGTTCCAAGGAAGACCAGTAGTAGTTTGCGATGCACATCTGGGCATTCTGTACAGTGTGGACTATTAGAGTGTTGATGAAACAAAGAATTTGCATCAGGATTGAGTACAACAGTCACCATGCGCACTTTTCCTCCATGGGAGTAATGTCTCAAACTGTCTAAGCTTTGATCGTTTCCTGGAAGACCAGTAGTAGTTTCCGATGCACATCTGGGGACATTCTGTAATCTGTGGACTATCAGAGTGTTGATGAAACACAGATATTGCATCGAGATTGAATACAACATTCACCACGCGCACTTTCCTCCATGGGAGTAATGTCTCAATCAGTTTACGTTTTTGATCGTTCCCTGGAAGACCAGTAGTAGTTTCCGATTCACATTTGGAGGCATTCTGTAATCTGTGGACCTTCAAAGTGTTGATGAAACATAGAAATTGCCTCGGGATTGAATACAACAGTCATCATGCTCATTTTTCTCCATGGGAGTGATGTCTCAAACAGTTTACGGTTTGATCGTTCCCTGGAAGACCAGTAGTAGTTTCCGATGCACATCTGGAAGCATTCTGTACTGTGTGGACTATCAGAGTGTTGATGAAACAAAGAAATTGCATCTGGATTGAATACAACAGTCACCATGCCCACTTTCCTCCATGGGAGTAATCTCTCAAACTGTCTACGCTTTGATCGTTTCCTGGAAGACCAGTTGTAGTTTCTGATGCACACCCGGGGACATTCTGTAATGTGTGGGCTATCAGAGAGTTGATGGAACACAGAAATAACATCAGGATTGAATACATCAGTCACCATGCGCACTTTCCTCATTGGGAGTAGTGTCTCAAACAGTTTACGCTTTGATCGTTCCCTAGAAGACCAGTAGTAGTATCCGATGCACATCTGGGGGCATTCTGTAATGTGTGGACCATCACAGTATTGATGACACACAGAAATTGCATCGGGATTGAATACAACAGTCACCATGCGCACATTCCTCCATGGGAGTAATGTCTCAATTAGTTTACGTTTTTGATCGTTCCCTGGGAGACAAGTAGTAGTTTCCGATGACATCTGGAGGAATTCTGTAATCTGTGGACCTTCAAAGTGTTGATGAAACATAGAAATTGCCTCGGGATTGAATACAACAGTCATCATGCTCATTTTTCTCCATGGGAGTGATGACTCAAACAGTTTACGGTTTGATCGTGCCCTGGAAGACCAGTAGTAGTTTCCGATGCACATCTGGAAGCATTCTGTACAGTGTGGACTATCAGAGTGTTGCTGAAACAAAGAAATTGCATCAGGATTGAATACAACAGTCACCATGCGCACTTTCCTCCTTGGGAGTAATGTCTCAAAGAGTCTACGCTTTGATCGTTCCCTGGATGACCAGGAGTAGTTTCCGATGCACATCTGGAGGCATTCTGTAATCTGTGGACTATCAGAGTGTTGATGAAACACAGAAATTGCATCGGGATTGAATACAACAGTCACCATGCGAACTTTCCTCAATGGGAGTAATGTCTCAAACTGTCTGCGCTTTGATCGTTTCCTGGAAGACCAGTAGTGGTTTCCGATGCACATCTGGAGGCATTCTGTAATCTGTGGACCGTCAAAGTGTTGATGAGACACAGAAATTGCATCGGGATTGAATACAACAATCACCATGCGCACTTTCCTACATGGGATTAATGTCACAAAAGTTCTACGCTTTGATCGTTCAATGGAAGACCAGTAGTACTTTCCGAAGCACATCTGGGGACATTCTGTAATGTGTGGACTATCAGAGTGTTGATGAAACGCAGAAATTGCATCGGGATTGAATACAACAGTCACCATGCGCACATTCCTCCATGGGAGTAATGTGTCAATTAGTTTACGTTTTTGATCGTTCCCTGGGAGACAAATAGTAGTTTCCGATGACATCTGGAGGCATTCTGTAAACTGTGGACCTTCAAATTGTTGATGAAAGATAGAAATTGCCTCGGGATTGAATACAACTGTCATCATGCGCATTTTCCTCCATGGGAGTGATGTCTCAAACAGAAGACGCTTTGATCGTTCCCTTTAAGACCAGTATTAGTTTCCGATGCACATCTGGGGACATTCTGTAATCTGTGGACTATCAGAGTGTTGATGAAACACAGAAATTGCATCGAGATTGAATACAACATTCACCACGCGCACTTTCCTCCATGGGAGTAATGTCTCAATCAGTTTACGTTTTTGATCGTTCCCTGGAAGACCAGTAGTAGTTTCCGATTCACATCTGGAGGCATTCTGTAATCTGTGGACCTTCAAAGTGTTGATGAAACATAGAAATTGCGTCGGGATTGAGTACAACTGTCATCATGCGCATTTTCCTCCATGGGAGTGATGTCTCAAACAGAATACGCTTTGATCGTTCCCTTTAAGACCAGTAGTAGCTTCCGATGCACATCTGGAGGCATTCTGTAATCTGTAAACTATCAGAGTGTTGTTCAACCACAGAAATTGCATCGGGATTGAATACAACAGTCACCATGCGCACTTGCCTACATGGGAGTAACGTCTCAAACAGTTTACGCGTTTATCGTTCCCTGGAAGACCAGTATAGTTTCCGATGCACATCTGGGGGCATTCTGTAATCTGTGGACTATCAGAGTGTTGATGAAACACAGAAATTGCATCGGGATTGAATACAACTGTCACCATGCGCACTTTACTCCTTGGGAGTAATGTCTCAAACAGTCTACGCTTTGATCGTTCCCTGCAAGACCAGTAGTGGTTTACGATGCACATCTAGCGGCATTCTGTAATCTGTGGACCTTTACAGTGTTGATGAAACACAGAAATTGCCACGGGATTGAATACAACAGTCACAATGCGCACTTTCCTCCATGGGACTAATGTCTCAAACGGTCTACGCTTTGATCGTTCCCTGGAACACCAGTAGTAGTTTCCAATGCACATCTGGAGGCATTCTGTAGTCTGTAGACTATCAGAGTGTTGACAAAACACAGAAATTGCATCGGGATTGAATACAACAGTCACCATGCGCACTTTCCTCCATTGGAATAATGTCTCAAACAGTTTACGCTTAGATCGTTAACTGGAAGACCAGTAGTAGTTTCCGATGCACATCTGGGGACATTCTGTAATATGTGGACTATCAGAGTGCTGATGAAACACAGAAATTGCATCAGGATTGAATACAACAGTCACCATACGCACTTTCCTCCATGGGAGTAATGTCTCAAACAGTTTACGCTTTGATCGTTCCAAGGAAGACCAGTAGTTGTTTCCGATGCACCTCTGGGGCATTCTGTACAGTGTGGATAATCAGGGTGTTGATGAAACAAAGAAATTGCATCAGGATTTAGTACAACAGTCACCATGCGCACTTTCCTCCATGCGAGTAATGTCTCAAACTGTCTACGCTTTGATCGGGTCCAGGAAGACCAGTAGTAGTTTCCGATGCACATCTGGGGACATTCTGTAATGTGTGGACTATCAGAGAGTTGATGGAACACAGAAATTGCATCAGGATTGAATACAACAGTCCCCATGAGCACTTTCCTCCATGGGAGTAATGTCTCAATCAGTTTACGCTTTGATCGTTCCCTGGAAGACAAGTAGTAATTTCCGATGCACATCTGGTGACATTCTGTAATCTGTGGACTATCAGAGTGTTGATGAAACACAGAAATGGCATCGGGATTGAATATAACAGTCACCATGCGCACATTCCTCCATGGGAGCAATGTCTCAATCAGTTTACGTTTTTGATCGCTCCCTGGAAGACCAGGAGTAGTTTCCGATGCACATCTGGAGGCATTCTGTAATCTGTGGACCTTCAAAGTGTTGTTGAAACATAGAAATTGCCTTGGGATTGAATACAACTGTCATCATGCGCATTTTCCACCATGGGAGTGATATCTCAAACAGAAGACGCTTTGATCTTTCCCTTTAAGACCAGTAGTAGCTTCCGATGCACATCTGGAGGCATTCTGTAGTCTGTGGACTATCAGAGTGTTGATAAAACACAGAAATTGCATCGGGATTGAATACAACAGTCACCATGCGCACTTTCCTCCATAGGAGTAATGTCTCAAACAGTTTACGCTTTGATCGTTAACTGGAAGACCAGTAGTAGTTTCCGATGCACATCTGTGGCATTCTGTACAGTGTGGATAATCAGAGTGTTGATGAAACAAAGAAATTGCATCAGGATTGAGTACAGCAGTCACCATGCGCACTTTCCTCCATCGGAGTAATGTCTCAAACTGTCTACGCTTTGATCGTGTCCTGGAAGACCAGTAGTAGTTTCCGATGCACATCTGGGGACATTCTGTAATGTGTGGACTATCAGAGAGTTGATGGAACACAGAAATTGCATCAGGATTGAATACAACAGTCACCATGAGCACTTTCCTCCATGGGAGTAATGTCTCAAACAGTTTACGCTTTGATCGTTTCCTGGAAGACCAGTAGTAGTTTCCGATGCACATCTGGAGGGGTTCTGTAATCTGTGGACCTTCAAAGTGTTGATGAAACATAGAAATTGCCTCGGGATTGAATACAACTGTCATCATGCGCATTTTCCTCCATGGGAGTGATATCTCAAACAGAAGACGCTTTGATCGTTCCCTTTAAGACCAGTAGTATTTTCCGATGCACATCTGGGGACATTCTGTAATCTGTGGACTATCAGAGTGTTGATGAAACACAGAAATTGCATCGAGATTGAATACAACAGTCATCATGCGCACTTTTCTCCATGGGAGTAATGTCTCAAACAGTTTACGCTTTGATCGTTCCAAGGAAGACCAGTAGTAGTTAGCGATGCACATCTGGGCATTCTGTACAGTGTGGACTATTAGAGTGTTGATGAAACAAAGAATTTGCATCAGGATTGGGTACAACAGTCACCATGCGCACTTTCCTCCATGGGAGTAATGTCTCAAACCGTCTAAGCTTTGATCGTTTCCTGGAAGACCAGTAGTAGTTTCCGATGCACATCTGGGGACATTCTGTAATCTGTGGACTATCAGAGTGTTGATGAAACACAGAAATTGCATCGAGATTGAATACAACATTCACCACGCGCACTTTCCTCCATGGGAGTAATGTCTCAATCAGTTTACGTTTTTGATCGTTCCCTGGAAGACCAGTGGTAGTTTCCGATTCACATCTGGAGGCATTCTGTAATCTGTGGACCTTCAAAGTGTTGATGAAACATAGAAATTGCCTCGGGATTGAATACAACTGTCATCATGCGCATTTTCCTCCATGGGAGTGATGTCTCAAACAGAATACGCTTTGATCGTTCCCTTTAAGACCAGTAGTAGCTTCCGATGCACATCTGGAGGCATTCTGTAATCTGTAAACTATCAGAGTGTTGTTCAAACACAGAAATTGCATCGGGATTGAATACAACAGTCACCATGCGCACTTGCCTACATGGGAGTAACGTGTCAAACAGTTTACGCTTTTATCGTTCCCTGGAAGACCAGTATAGTTTCCGATGCACATCTGGGGGCATTCTGTAATCTGTGGACTATCAGAGTGTTGATGAAACACAGAAATTGCATCGGGATTGAATACAACTGTCACCATGCGCACTTTCCCCCTTGGGAGTAATGTCTCAAACAGTCTACGCTTTGATCGTTCCCTGCAAGACCAGTAGTTGTTTACGATGCACATCTAGCGGCATTCTGTAATCTGTGGACCTTTACAGTGTTGATGAAACACAGAAATTGCCACGGGATTGAATACAACAGTCACAATGCGCACTTTCCTCCATGGGACTAATGTCTCAAACAGTCTACGCTTTGATCGTTCCCTGGAACACCAGTAGTAGTTTCCAATGCACATCTGGAGGCATTCTGTAGTCTGTAGACTATCAGAGTGTTGACAAAACACAGAAATTGCATCGGGATTGAATACAACAGTCACCATGCGCACTTTCCTCCATAGGAGTAATGTCTCAAACAGAATACGCTTTGATCGTTCCCTTTAAGACCAGTAGTAGTTTCCTATGCACATCTGGAGGCATTCTGTAATCTGTAAACTATCAGAGTGTTGTTCAAACACAGAAATTGCATCGGGATTGAATACAACAGTCACCATGCGCACTCTCCTACATGGGAGTAACGTCTCAAACAGTTTACGCTTTTATCGTTCCCTGGAAGACCAGTATAGTTTCCGATGCACATCTGGGGGCATTCTGTAATCTGTGGACTATCAGAGTGTTGATGAAACACAGAAATTGCATGGGGATTGAATACAACTGTCACCATGCGCACTTTCCTCCTTGGGAGTAATGTCTCAAACAGTCTACGCTTTGATCGTTCCCTGCAAGACCAGTAGTGGTTTACGATGCACATCTAGCGTCATTCTGTAATCTGTGGACCTTTACAGTGTTGATGAAACACAGATATTTGCCACGGGATTGAATACAACAGTCACAATGCGCACTTTCCTCCATGGGACTAATATCTCAAACAGTCTACGCTTTGATCGTTCCCTGGAACACCAGTAGTGGTTTCCGATGCACATCTGGAGGCATTCTGTAGTCTGTGGACTATCAGAGTGTTGACAAAACACAGAAATTGCATCGGGATTGAATACAACAGTCACCATGCGCACTTTCCTCCATGGGAGTAATGTCTCAAACTGTCAACGCTTTGATCGTTCCCTGGAAGACCAGTAGTAGTTTCCGATGCACATCTGGGGACATTCTGTAATATGTGGACTATCAGAGTGCTGATGAAACACAGAAATTGCATCAGGATTGAATACAACAGTCCCCATGAGCACTTTCCTCCATGGGAGTAATGTCTCAATCAGTTTACGCTTTGATCGTTCCCTGGAAGACAAGTAGTAATTTCCGATGCACATCTGGTGACATTCTGTAATCTGTGGACTATCAGAGTGTTGATGAAACACAGAAATGGCATCGGGATTGAATATAACAGTCACCATGCGCACATTCCTCCATGGGAGCAATGTCTCAATCAGTTTACGTTTTTGATCGCTCCCTGGAAGACCAGGAGTAGTTTCCGATGCACATCTGGAGGCATTCTGTAATCTGTGGACCTTCAAAGTGTTGTTGAAACATAGAAATTGCCTTGGGATTGAATACAACTGTCATCATGCGCATTTTCCACCATGGGAGTGATGTCTCAAACAGAATACGCTTTGATCGTTCCCTTTAAGACCAGTAGTAGTTTCCTATGCACATCTGGAGGCATTCTGTAATCTGTAAACTATCAGAGTGTTGTTCAAACACAGAAATTGCATCGGGATTGAATACAACAGTCACCATGCGCACTCTCCTACATGGGAGTAACGTCTCAAACAGTTTACGCTTTTATCGTTCCCTGGAAGACCAGTATAGTTTCCGATGCACATCTGGGGGCATTCTGTAATCTGTGGACTATCAGAGTGTTGATGAAACACAGAAATTGCATGGGGATTGAATACAACTGTCACCATGCGCACATTCCTCCTTGGGAGTAATGTCTCAAACAGTCTACGCTTTGATCGTTCCCTGCAAGACCAGTAGTGGTTTACGATGCACATCTAGCGTCATTCTGTAATCTGTGGACCTTTACAGTGTTGACGAAACACAGATATTTGCCACGGGATTGAATACAACAGTCACAATGCGCACTTTCCTCCATGGGACTAATATCTCAAACAGTCTACGCTTTGATCGTTCCCTGGAACACCAGTAGTAGTTTCCGATGCACATCTGGAGGCATTCTGTAGTCTGTGGACTATCAGAGTGTTGACAAAACACAGAAATTGCATCGGGATTGAATACAACAGTCACCATGCGCACTTTCCTCCATGGGATTAATGTCTCAAACTGTCAACGCTTTGATCGTTCCCTGGAAGACCAGTAGTAGTTTCCGATGCACATCTGGGGACATTCTGTAATATGTGGACTATCAGAGTGCTGATGAAACACAGAAATTGCATCAGGATTGAATACAACAGTCACCATACGCACTTTCCTCCATGGGAGTAATGTCTCAAACAGTTTACGCTTGGATCGTTCCAAGGAAGACCAGTAGTAGTTTCCGATGCACCTCTGGGGCATTCTGTACAGTGTGGATAATCAGAGTGTTGATGAAACAAAGAAATTGCATCAGGATTGAGTACAACAGTCACCATGCGCACTTTCCTCCATCGGAGTAATGTCTCAAACTGTCTACGCTTTGATCGTGTCCTGGAAGACCAGTAGTAGTTTCCGATGCACATCTGGGGACATTCTGTAATGTGTGGACTATCAGAGAGTTGATGGAACACAGAAATTGCATCAGGATTGAATACAACAGTCACCATGAGCACTTTCCTCCATGGGAGTAATGTCTCAAACAGTTTACGCTTTGATCGTTTCCTGGAAGACCAGTAGTAGTTTCCGATGCACATCTGGAGGAGTTCTGTAATCTGTGGACCTTCAAAGTGTTGATGAAACATAGAAATTGCCTCGGGATTGAGTACAACAGTCACCATGCGCACTTTCCTCCATCGGAGTAATGTCTCAAACTGTCTACGCTTTGATCGTGTCCTGGAAGACCAGTAGTAGTTTCCGATGCACATCTGGGGACATTCTGTAATGTGTGGACTATCAGAGAGTTGATGGAACACAGAAATTGCATCAGGATTGAATACAACAGTCACCATGAGCACTTTCCTCCATGGGAGTAATGTCTCAAACAGTTTACGCTTTGATCGTTTCCTGGAAGACCAGTAGTAGTTTCCGATGCACATCTGGAGGAGTTCTGTAATCTGTGGACCTTCAAAGTGTTGATGAAACATAGAAATTGCCTCGGGATTGAATACAACTGTCATCATGCGCATTTTCCTCCATGGGAGTGATATCTCAAACAGAAGACGCTTTGATCGTTCCCTTTAAGACCAGTAGTATTTTCCGATGCACATCTGGGGACATTCTGTAATCTGTGGACTATCAGGGTGTTGATGAAACACAGAAATTGCATCGAGATTGAATACAACAGTCATCATGCGCACATTTCTCCATGGGAGTAATGTCTCAAACAGTTTACGCTTTGATCGTTCCAAGGAAGACCAGTAGTAGTTAGCGATGCACATCTGGGCATTCTGTACAGTGTGGACTATTAGAATGTTGATGAAACAAAGAATTTGCATCAGGATTGAGTACAACAGTCACCATGCGCACTTTCCTCCATGGGAGTAATGTCTCAAACCGTCTAAGCTTTGATCGTTTCCTGGAAGACCAGTAGTAGTTTCCGATGCACATCTGGGGACATTCTGTAATCTGTGGACTATCAGAGTGTTGATGAAACACAGAAATTGCATCGAGATTGAATACAACATTCACCACGCGCACTTTCCTCCATGGGAGTAATGTCTCAATCAGTTTACGTTTTTGATCGTTCCCTGGAAGACCAGTAGTAGTTTCCGATTCACATCTGGAGGCATTCTGTAATCTGTGGACCTTCAAAGTGTTGATGAAACATAGAAATTGCCTCGGGATTGAATACAACTGTCATCATGCGCATTTTCCTCCATGGGAGTGATGTCTCAAACAGAATACGCTTTGATCGTTCCCTTTAAGACCAGTAGTAGCTTCCGATGCACATCTGGAGGCATTCTGTAATCTGTAAACTATCAGAGTGTTGTTCAAACACAGAAATTGCATCGGGATTGAATACAACAGTCACCATGCGCACTTGCCTACATGGGAGTAACGTCTCAAACAGTTTACGCTTTTATCGTTCCCTGGAAGACCAGTATAGTTTCCGATGCACATCTGGGGGCATTCTGTAATCTGTGGACTATCAGAGTGTTGATGAAACACAGAAATTGCATCGGGATTGAATACAACTGTCACCATGCGCACTTTCCCCCTTGGGAGTAATGTCTCAAACCGTCTACGCTTTGATCGTTCCCTGCAAGACCTGTAGTTGTTTACGATGCACATCTAGCGGCATTCTGTAATCTGTGGACCTTTACAGTGTTGATGAAACACAGAAATTGCCACGGGATTGAATACAACAGTCACAATGCGCACTTTCCTCCATGGGACTAATGTCTCAAACAGTCTACGCTTTGATCGTTCCCTGGAACACCAGTAGTAGTTTCCAATGCACATCTGGAGGCATTCTGTAGTCTGTAGACTATCAGAGTGTTGACAAAACACAGAAATTGCATCGGGATTGAATACAACAGTCACCATGCGCACTTTCCTCCATAGGAGTAATGTCTCAAACAGTTTACGCTTAGATCGTTAACTGGAAGACCAGTAGTAGTTTCCGATGCACATCTGGGGACATTCTGTAATCTGTGGACTATCAGAGTGTTGATGAAACACAGAAATGGCATCGGGATTGAATATAACAGTCACCATGCGCACTTTCCTACATGGGAGTAACGTCTCAAACAGTTTACGCTTTTATCGTTCCCTGGAAGACCAGTATAGTTTCCGATGCACATCTGGGGGCATTCTGTAATCTGTGGACTATCAGAGTGTTGATGAAACACAGAAATTGCATGGGGATTGAATACAACTGTCACCATGCGCACTTTCCTCCTTGGGAGTAATGTCTCAAACAGTCTACGCTTTGATCGTTCCCTGCAAGACCAGTAGTGGTTTACGATGCACATCTAGCGTCATTCTGTAATCTGTGGACCCTTACAGTGTTGATGAAACACAGAAGTTTGCCACGGGATTGAATACAACAGTCACAATGCTCACTTTCCTCCATGGGACTAATATCTCAAACAGTCTACGCTTTGATCGTTCCCTGGAACACCAGTAGTAGTTTCCGATGCACATCTGGAGGCATTCTGTAGTCTGTGGACTATCAGAGTGTTGACAAAACACAGAAATTGCATCGGGATTGAATACAACAGTCACCATGCGCACTTTCCTCCATGGGAGTAATGTCTCAAACTGTCAACGCTTTGATCGTTCCCTGGAAGACCAGTAGTAGTTTCCGATGCACGTCTGGGTTCATTCTGTAATGTGTGGACCATCAGAGTGTTGTTGAAACACAGAAATAGCATTGGGATTGAATACAACAGTCAACATGCGCACTTTCCTCCATGGGACTAATGTCTTAAACAGTCTACGCTTTGATCGCTCCCTGGAAGACCAGTAGTAGTTTCCGATGCACATCTGGAGGCATTCTGTAGTCTGTGGACTATCAGAGTGTTGATAAAACACAGAAATTGCATCGGGATTGAATACAACAGTCACCATGCGCACTTTCCTCCATAGGAGTAATGTCAAACAGTTTACGCTTTGATCGTTAACTGGAAGACCAGTAGTAGTTTCCGATGCACATCTGGGGACATTCTGTAATGTGTGGACTATCAGAGTGCTGATGAAACACAGAAATTGCATCAGGATTGAATACAACAGTCACCATACGCACTTTCCTCCATGGGAGTAATGTCTCAAACAGTTTACGCTTTGATCGTTCAATGGAAGACCAGTAGTAGTTTCCGATGCACATCTGGAGGCAATCTGTAGTCTGTGGACAATCAGAGTATTGACGAAACACAGAAATTGCATCGTGATTGAATACAACAGTCACCATGCGCACTTTCCTCCATGGGAGTAACGTCTCAACCAGTTTACGCTTTGATCGTTCCAAGGAAGACCAGTAGTAGTTTCCGATGCACATCTGGGGCATTCTGTACAGTGTGGATAATCAGAGTGTTGATGAAACAAAGAAATTGCATCAGGATTGAGTACAACAGTCACCATGCGCACTTTCCTCCATCGGAGTAATGTCTCAAACTGTCTACGCTTTGATCGTGTCCTGGAAGACCAGTAGTAGTTTCCGATGCACATCTGGGGACATTCTGTAATGTGTGGACAATCAGAGAGTTGATGGAACACAGAAATTGCATCAGGATTGAATACAACAGTCACCATGAGCACTTTCCTCCATGGGAGTAATGTCTCAAACAGTTTACGCTTTGATCGTTTCCTGGAAGACCAGTAGTAGTTTTCGATGCACATCTGGAGGAGTTCTGTAATCTGTGGACCTTCAAAGTGTTGATGAAACATAGAAATTGCCTCGGGATTGAATACAACTGTCATCATGCGCATTTTCCTCCATGGGAGTGATGTCTCAAACAGAAGACGCTTTGATCGTTCCTTTTAAGACCAGTAGTAGTTTCCGATGCACATCTGGGGACATTCTGTAATCTGTGGACTATCAGAGTGTTGATGAAACACAGAAATTGCATCGAGATTGAATACAACAGTCATCATGCGCACTTTTCTCCATGGGAGTAATGTCTCAAACAGTTTACGCTTTGATCGTTCCAAGGAAGACCAGTAGTAGTTAGCGATGCACATCTGGGCATTCTGTACAGTGTGGACTATTAGAGTGTTGATGAAACAAAGAATTTGCATCAGGATTGAGTACAACAGTCACCATGCGCACTTTCCTCCATGGGAGTAATGTCTCAAACCGTCTAAGCTTTGATCGTTTCCTGGAAGACCAGTAGTAGTTTCCGATGCACATCTGGGGACATTCTGTAATCTGTGGACTATCAGAGTGTTGATGAAACACAGAAATTGCATCGAGATTGAATACAACATTCACCACGCGCACTTTCCTCCATGGGAGTAATGTCTTAATCAGTTTACGTTTTTGATCGTTCCCTGGAAGACCAGTAGTAGTTTCCGATTCACATCTGGAGGCATTCTGTAATCTGTGGACCTTCAAAGTGTTGATGAAACATAGAAATTGCCTCGGGATTGAATACAACTGTCATCATGCGCATTTTCCTCCATGGGAGTGATGTCTCAAACAGAATACGCTTTGATCGTTCCCTTTAAGACCAGTAGTAGCTTCCGATGCACATCTGGAGGCATTCTGTAATCTGTAAACTATCAGAGTGTTGTTCAAACACAGAAATTGCATCGGGATTGAATACAACAGTCACCATGCGCACTTGCCTACATGGGAGTAACGTCTCAAACAGTTTACGCTTTATCGTTCCCTGGAAGACCAGTATAGTTTCCGATGCACATCTGGGGGCATTCTGTAATCTGTGGACTATCAGAGTGTTGATGAAACACAGAAATTGCATCGGGATTGAATACAACTGTCACCATGCGCACTTTCCCCCTTGGGAGTAATGTCTCAAACAGTCTACGCTTTGATCGTTCCCTGCAAGACCAGTAGTGGTTTACGATGCACATCTAGCGGCATTCTGTAATCTGTGGACCTTTACAGTGTTGATGAAACACAGAAATTGCCACGGGATTGAATACAACAGTCACAATGCGCACTTTCCTCCATGGGACTAATGTCTCAAACAGTCTACGCTTTGATCGTTCCCTGGAACACCAGTAGTAGTTTCCAATGCACATCTGGAGGCATTCTGCAGTCTGTAGACTATCAGAGTGTTGACAAAACACAGAAATTGCATCGGGATTGAATACAACAGTCACCATGCGCACTTTCCTCCATAGGAGTAATGTCTCAAACAGTTTACGCTTAGATCGTTAACTGGAAGACCAGTAGTAGTTTCCGATGCACATCTGGGGACATTCTGTAATATGTCGACTATCAGAGTGCTGATGAAACACAGAAATTGCATCAGGATTGAATACAACAGTCACCATACGCACTTTCCTCCATAGGAGTAATGTCTCAAACAGTTTACGCTTTGATCGTTCCAAGGAGGACCAGTAGTAGTTTCCGATGCACCTCTGGGGCATTCTGTACAGTGTGGATAATCAGAGTGTTGATGAAACAAAGAAATTGCATCAGGATTGAGTACAACAGTCACCATGCGCACTTTCCTCCATGGGAGTAATGTCTCAAACTGTCTACGCTTTGATCGTGTAAAGGAAGACCAGTAGTAGTTTCCGATGCACATCTGGGGACATTCTGTAATGTGTGGACTATCAGAGAGTTGATGGAACACAGAAATTGCATCAGGATTGAATACAACAGTCACCATGAGCACTTTCCTCCATGGGAGTAATGTCTCAATCAGTTTACGCTTTTGATCGCTCCCTGGAAGACCAGGAGTAGTTTCCGATGCACATCTGGAGGCATTCTGTAATCTGTGGACCTTCAAAGTGTTGTTGAAACATAGAAATTGCCTTGGGATTGAATACAACTGTCATCATGCGCATTTTCCACCATGGGAGTGATGTCTCAAACAGAATACGCTTTGATCGTTCCCTTTAAGACCAGTAGTAGTTTCCTATGCACATCTGGAGGCATTCTGTAATCTGTAAACTATCAGAGTGTTGTTCAAACACAGAAATTGCATCGGGATTGAATACAACAGTCACCATGCGCACTTTCCTACATGGGAGTAACGTCTCAAACAGTTTACGCTTTTATCGTTCCCTGGAAGACCAGTATAGTTTCCGATGCACATCTGGGGGCATTCTGTAATCTGTGGACTATCAGAGTGTTGATGAAACACAGAAATTGCATGGGGATTGAATACAAATGTCACCATGCGCACTTTCCTCCTTGGGAGTAATGTCTCAAACAGTCTACGCTTTGATCGTTCCCTGCAAGACCAGTAGTGGTTTACGTAGCACATCTAGCGTCATTCTGTAATCTGTGGACCTTTACAGTGTTGATGAAACACAGAAATTTGCCACGGGATTGAATACAACAGTCACAATGCGCACTTTCCTCCATGGGACTAATATCTCAAACAGTCTACGCTTTGATCGTTCCCTGGAACACCAGTAGTAGTTTCCGATGCACATCTGGAGGCATTCTGTAGTCTGCGGACTATCAGAGTGTTGACAAAACACAGAAATTGCATCTGGATTGAATACAACAGTCACCATGTCACTTTCCTCCATGGGAGTAATGTCTCAAACTGTCAACGCTTTGATCGTTCCCTGGAAGACCAGTAGTAGTTTCCGATGCACGTCTGGGTTCATTCTGTAATGTGTGGACCATCAGAGTGTTGTTGAAACACAGAAATAGCATTGGGATTGAATACAACAGTCAACATGCGCACTTTCCTCCATGGGACTAATGTCTTAAACAGTCTACGCTTTGGTCGCTCCCTGGAAGACCAGTAGTAGTTTCCGATGCACATCTGGAGGCATTCTGTAGTCTGTGGACTATCAGAGTGTTGATAAAACACAGAAATTGCATCGGGATTGATTACAACAGTCACCATGCGCACTTTCCTCCATAGGAGTAATGTCTCAAACAGTTTACGCTTTGATCGTTAACTGGAAGACCAGTAGTAGTTTCCGATGCACAACTGGGGACATTCCGTAATGTGTGGACTATCAGAGTGCTGATGAAACACAGAAATTGCATCAGGATTGAATACAACAGTCACCATACGCACTTTCCTCCATGGGAGTAATGTCTCAAACAGTTTACGCTTTGATCGTTCCCTGGAAGACCAGTAGTAGTTTCCGATGCACATCTGGAGGCAATCTGTAGTCTGTGGACAATCAGAGTATTGACGAAACACAGAAATTGCATCGTGATTGAATACAACAGTCACCATGCGCACTTTACTCCATGGGAGTAATGTCTCAAACAGTTTACGCTTTGATCGTTCCAAGGAAGACCAGTAGTAGTTTCCGATGCACATCTGGGGCATTCTGTACAGTGTGGATAATCAGAGTGTTGATGAAACAAAGAAATTGCATCAGGATTGAGTACAACAGTCACCATGCGCACTTTCCTCCATCGGAGTAATGTCTCAAACTGTCTACGCTTTGATCGTGTCCTGGAAGACCAGTAGTAGTTTCCGATGCACATCTGGGGACATTCTGTAATGTGTGGACTATCAGAGAGTTGATGGAACACAGAAATTGCATCAGGATTGAATACAACAGTCACCATGAGCACTTTCCTCCATGGGAGTAATGTCTCAAACAGTTTACGCTTTGATCGTTTCCTGGAAGACCAGTAGTAGTTTCCGATGCACATCTGGAGGAATTCTGTAATCTGTGGACCTTCAAAGTGTTGATGAAACATAGAAATTGCCTCGGGATTGAATACAACTGTCATCATGCGCATTTTCCACCATAGGAGTGATGTCTCAAACAGAATACGCTTTGATCGTTCCCTTTAAGACCAATAGTAGCTTCCGATGCACATCTGGAGGCATTCTGTAATCTGTAAACTATCAGAGTGTTGTTCAAACACAGAAATTGCATCGGGATTGAATACAACAGTCAGCATGCGCACTTGCCTACATGGGAGTAACGTTTCAAACAGTTTACGCTTTTATAGTTCCCTGGAAGACCAGTATAGTTTCCGATGCACATCTGGGGGCATTCTGTAATCTGTAAACTATCAGAGTGTTGTTCAAACATAGAAATTGCATCGGGATTGAATACAACAGTCAGCATGCGCACTTGCCTACATGGGAGTAACGTCTCAAACAGTTTACGCTTTTATCGTTCCCAGGATGACCAGGAGTAGTTTCCCATGCACATCTGGAGGCATTCTGTAATCTGTGGACTATCAGAGTGTTGATGAAACACAGAAATTGCATCGGGATTGAATACAACAGACACCATGCGCACTTTCCTCCATGGGACTAATGTCTCAAACAGTCTACGCTTTGATCGTTCCCTGGAACACCAGTAGTAGTTTCCGATGCACATCTGGAGGCATTCTGTAGTCTGTGGACTATCAGAGTGTTGACAAAACACAGATATTGCATCGGGATTGAATACAACAGTCACCATGCGCACTTTCCTCCATGGGAGTAATGTCTCAAACTGTCTACGATTTGATCGCTTCCTGGAATACCAGTAGTAGTTTCCGGTGCACATCTGGAGGCATTCTGTAATCTGTAAACTATCAGAGTGTTGTTCAAACACAGAAATTGCATCGGGATTGAATACAACAGTCACCACGCGCACTTTCCTCCATGGTAGTAATGTCTCAAACAGCTTACGCTTTGATCGTTCCCTGGAAGACAAGTAGTAGTTTCCGATGCACATCTGGTGACATTCTGTAATCTGTGGACTATCAGAGTGTTGATGAAACACAGAAATGGCATCGGGATTGAATATAACAGTCACCATGCGCACATTCCTCCATGGGAGCAATGTCTCAATCAGTTTACGTTTTTGATCGCTCCCTGGAAGACCAGTAGTAGTTTCCGATGTACATCTGGAGGCATTCTGTAATCTGTGGACCTTCAAAGTGTTGATGAAACATAGAAATTGCATCGGGATTGAATACAAGAGTCACCATGTGCACTTTCCTACATGGGAGAAATGTCTCAAACTGTCTACGCTTTGATCGTTTCCTGGAAGACAAGTAGTAGTTTCCGATGCACATCTGGAGGCATTCTGTAGTCTGTGGACTATGAGAGTGTTGATAAAACACAGAAATTGCATCGGGATTGATTACAATAGTCACCATGCGCACTTTCCTCCATGGGAGTAATGACTCAAACAGTTTACGCTTTGATCGTTCCCTGGAAGACCAGTAGTAGTTTCCGGTGCACATCAGGGGACATTCCGTAATGTGTGGACTATCAGAGTGCTGATGAAACACAGAAATTGCATCAGGATTGAATACAACAGTCACAATACGCACTTTCCTCCTTGGGAGTAATGTCTCAAACCGTCTACGTTTCGATCATTCTCTGCAAGACCAGTAGTGGTTTACGATGCACATCTAGCGGCATTCTGTAATCTGTGGACCTTTACAGTGTTGATGAAACACAGAATTTGCCACGGGATTGAATACAACAGTCACCATGCGCACTTTCCTCCATGGGAGTAATGTCTCAAAGCGTCTACGCTTTGATCGTTCCCTGGATGACCAGGAGTAGTTTCCCATGCACATCTGGATTCATTCTGTAATCTGTGGACTATCAGAGTATTGATGAAACACAGAATTTGCATCGGGACTGAATACAACAGTCACCATGCCCACTATCCTCCATGGGAGTAATGTCTCAAACTGTGTACGCTTTGATCGTTTCCTGGAAGACCAGTAGTAGTTTTCGATGCACTTTTGGGTTCATTCTGTAATGTGTGGACTATCAGGGTGTTGTTGAAACACAGAAATAGCATCGGGATTGAATACAACAGTCACCATCCGCACTTTCCTCCATGGGACTAATGTCTCAAACAGTCTACGCTTTGATCGTTCCCTGGAAGTCCAGTAGTAGTTTCCGATGCACATCTGGAGGCATTCTGTAGTCTGTGGACTATGAGAGTGTTGATAAAACACAGAAATTGCATCGGGATTGAATACAATAGTCACCATGCGCACTTTCCTCCATGGGAGTAATGACTCAAACAGTTTACGCTTTGATCGTTCCCTGGAAGACCAGTAGTAGTTTCCGATGCACATCTGGGGACATTCCGTAATGTGTGGACTATCAGAGTGCTGATGAAACACAGAAATTGCATCAGGATTGAATACAACAGTCACAATACGCACTTTCCTCCATGGGAGTAATGTCTCAAACAGTTTGCCCTTTTATAGTTCCCTGGAAGACCAGTATAGTTTCCGATGCACATCTGGGGACATTCTGTAATGTGTGGACTATCAGAGTGTTGATGAAACACAGAAATTGCATCGGGATTGAATACAACAGTCACCATGCGCACTTTCCTCCTTGGGAGTAATGTCAAAGACCGTCTACGCTTCGATCGTTCCCTGCAAGACCAGTAGTGGTTTACGATGCACATTTAGCGGCAATCTGTAATCTGTGGACCTTTACAGTGTTTTGAAACACAGAAATTGCCACGGGATTGAATACAACAGTCACCATGCGCACTTTCCCCCATTTGAGTAATGTCTCAAAGAGTCTACGCTTTGATCGTCCCTGGATGACCAGGAGTAGTTTCCCATGCACATCTGGATTCATTCTGTAATCTGTGGACTATCAGAGTGTTGATGAAACACAGAAATTGCATCGGGATTGAATACAACAGTCACAGTGCGCACTTTCCTCCATGGGACTAATGTCTCAAACAGTCTACGCTTTGATCGTTCCCTGGAAGACCAGTAGTACTTTCCGATGCACATCTGGAGGCATTCTGTAGTCTGTGGACTATCAGAGTGTTGATAAAACACAGAAATTGCATCGGGATTGAATTAAACAATCACCATGCGCACTTTCCTCCATGGGAGTAATGTATCAAACTGTCTACGCTTTGATCTTTCCTGGTAGACCAGTAGCAGTTTCCGATGCACATCTGGGTTCATTCTGTAAAGTGTGGACTATCAGAGTGTTGTTGAAACACAGAAATAGCATCGGGATTGAATACAACCGTCACCATCCGCACTTTCCTCCATGGGACTAATGTCTCAAACAGTCTACGCTTTGATCGTTTCCTGGAAGACCAGTAGTAGTTTCCGATGCACATCTGGAGGCATTCTGTAGTCTGTGGACTATGAGAGTGTTGATAAAACACAGAAATTGCATCGGGATTGAATACAATAGTCACCATGCGCACTTTCCTCCATGGGAGTAATGACTCAAACAGTTTACGCTTTGATCGTTCCCTGGAAGACCAGTAGTAGTTTCCGATGCACATCTGGGGACATTCCGTAATGTGTGGACTATCAGAGTGCTGATGAAACACAGAAATTGCATCAGGATTGAATACAACAGTCACAATACGCACTTTCCTCCTTGGGAGTAATGTCTCAAACCGTCTACGCTTCGATCGTTCTCTGCAAGACCAGTAGTGGTTTACGATGCACATCTAGCGGCATTCTGTAATCTGTGGACCTTTACAGTGTTGATGAAACACAGAAATTGCCACGGGATTGAATACAACAGTCACCATGCGCACTTTCCTCCATGGGAGTAATGTCTCAAACAGTTTACCCTTTTATAGTTCCCTGGAAGACCAGTATAGTTTCCGATGCACATCTGGGGGCATTCTGTAATGTGTGGACAATCAGAGTGTTGATGAAACACAGAAATTGAATCGGGATGAATACAACAGTCACCATGCGCACTTTCCTCCTTGGGAGTAATGTCTCAAACCGTCTACGCTTCGATCGTTCCCTGCAAGACCAGTAGTGGTTTACGATGCACATTTAGCGGCAATCTGTAATCTGTGGACCTTTACAGTGTTGATGAAACACAGAAATTGCCACGGGATTGAATACAACAGTCACCATGCGCACTTTCCCCCATTTGAGTAATGTCTCAAAGAGTTTACGCTTTGATCGTTCCCTGGATGACCAGGAGTAGTTTCCCATGCACATCTGGGTCATTCTGTAATCTGTGGACTATCAGAGTGTTGATGAAACACAGAAATTGCATCGGGATTGAATACAACAGTCACCATGCGCACTTTCCTCCATGGGACTAATGTCTCAAACAGTCTACGCTTTGATCGTTCCCTGGAAGACCAGTAGTAGTTTCCGATGCACATCTGGGGGCATTCTGTAATCTGTGGACCTTGAAAGTGTTGATGAAACATAGAAATTGCCTCGGGATAGAATACAACAGTCATCATGCGCATTTTCCTCCATGGGAGTGATTTCTCAAACAGAATACGCTTTGATCGTTCCTTTTAAGACCAGTAGTGGTTTACGATGCACATTTAGCGGCAATCTGTAATCTGTGGACCTTTACAGTGTTGATGAAACACAGTAATTGCCACGGGATTGAATACAACAGTCACCATGCGCACTTTCCCCCATTTGAGTAATGTCTCAAAGAGTCTACGCTTTGATCGTTCCCTGGATGACCAGGAGTAGTTTCCCATGCACATCTGGATTCATTCTGTAATCTGTGGACTATCAGAGTGTTGATGAAACACAGAAATTGCATCGGGATTGAATACAACAGTCACCATGCGCACTTTCCTCCATGGGACTAATGTCTCAAACAGTCTACGCTTTGATCGTTCCCTGGAAGACCAGTAGTAGTTTCCGATGCACATCTGGGGGCATTCTGTAATCTGTGGACCTTGAAAGTGTTGATGAAACACAGAAATTGTATCGGGATTGAATACAACAAACACCATGCGCACTTTCCTCCATGGGAGTAATGTCTCAAACTGTCTACGCTTTGATCTTTTCCTGGAAGACCAGTAGCAGTTTCCGATGCACATCTGGGCTCATTCTGTAATGTGTGGACTATCAGAGTGTTGTTGAAACACAGAAATAGCATCGGTATTGAATACAACAGTCACCATCCGCACTTTCCTCCATGGGACTAATGTCTCAAACAGTCTACGCTTTGATTGTTTCCTGGAAGACCAGTAGTAGTTTCCGATGCACATCTGGAGGCATTCTGTAGTCTGTGGACTATGAGAGTGTTGATAAAACACAGAAATTGCATCGGGATTGAATACAATAGTCACCATGCGCACTTTCCTCCATGGGAGTAATGACTCAAACGGTTTACGCTTTGATCGTTCCCTGGAAGATCAGTAGTAGTTTCCGATGCACATCTGGGGACATTCCGTAATGTGTGGACTATCAGAGTGCTGATGAAACACAGAAATTGCATCAGGATTGAATACAACAGTCACAATACGCACTTTCCTCCTTGGGAGTAATGTCTCAAACCGTCTACGCTTCGATCGTTCTCTGCAAGACCAGTAGTGGTTTACGATGCACATCTAGCGGCATTCTGTAATCTGTTGACCTTTACAGTGTTGATGAAACACAGAAATTGCCACGGGATTGAATACAACAGTCACCATGCGCACTTTCCTCCATGGAAGTAATGTCTCAAAGAGTCTACGCTTTGATCGTTCCCTGGATGACCAGGAGTAGTTTCCCATGCACATCTGGATTCATTCTGTAATCTGTGGACTATCTGAGTATTGATGAAACTCAGAAATTGCATCGGGACTGAATACAACAGTCACCATGCGCACTTTCCTCCATGGGAGTAATGTCTCAAACTGTTTACGCTTTGATCGTTCCCTGGAAGACCAGTAGTATTTTCCGATGCATATCTGGGCATTCTGTACAGTGTGGATAATCAGAGTGTTGATGAAACAAAGAAATTGCATCAGGATTGAATACAACAGTCACCATGCGCACTTTCCTCCATGCGCGTAATGTCTCAAACAGTTTACGCTTTGATCGTTCCCTGGAATTCCAGTAGTAGTTTCCGATGCACATCTGGGGGAATTCTGTAATCTGTGGACTATCACAGTGTTGATAAAACACAGAAATTGCATCGGGATTGAATACAACAGTCACCATGCGAACTTTCCTCCATGGGAGTAATGTCTCAAACTGTCTAAGATTTGATCGTTTCCTGGAAGACCAGTGGTAGTTTCCGGTGCACATCTGGAGGCATTCTGTAATCTGTAAACTATCAGAGTGTTGTTCAAACACAGAAATTGCATCGGGATTGAATACAACAGTCACCATGCGCACTTTCCTCCATGTGAGTAATGTCTCAAACTGTTTACGTTTTGATCGTTTCCTGCAAGACAAGTAGTAGTTTTCGATGCACATCTGGTGTCATTCTGTAATCTGTGGACCTTCAAAGTGTTGATGAAACACAGAAATTGCATCGTGATTGAATACAACAGTCACCATGCGCACTTTCCACCATGGGAGTAATGTCTCAAACAGAATACGCTTTGATCGTTCCCTTTAAGACCAGTAGTAGTTTCCGATTCACATCTGGAGGCATTCTGTAATCTGTAAACTATCAGAGTGTTGTTCAAACACAGAAATTGCATCGGGATTGAATACAACAGTCACCATGCGCACTTTCCTAAATGGGAGTAACGACTCAAACAGTTTACGCTTTGATCGTTCCCTGGAAGACCAGTAGTGGTTTCCGATGCACATCTGGGGCATTCTGTACAGTGTGGACTGTCAGAGTGTTGATAAAACAAATAAATTGCATCAGGATTGAATACAACAGTCACCATGCGCACTTTCCTCCACGGGAGTAATGTCTCAAACAGTCTACGATTTGATCGCTCCCTGGAAGACCTGTAGTAGTTTCCGATGCACATCTGGGGGCATTTTGTGATGTGTGGACTATCAGAGTATTGATGAAACACAGAAATTGCATCGGGATTGATACAACTGTCAACATGCGCACTTTCGTCCATGGGAGTAATGTCTCAAACAGTTTACGCTTTGATCGTTCCCTGGAAGACCAGTAGTAGTTTCCGATGAACATCTTGGTTCATTCTGTAATGTGTGGACTATCACAGTGTTGATGAAACACAGAAATTGCATCGGAATTGAATACAACAGTCACCATGCGAACTTTCCTCCATGGGAGTAATGTCTCAAACTGTCTACGATTTGATCGTTTCCTGGAAGACCAGTAGTAGTTTCCGATGCTCATCTGGAGGCATTCTGTAATCTGTAAACTATCAGAGTGTTGTTCAAACACAGAAATGGCATCGGGATTGAATACAACAGTCACCATGCGCACTTTCCTCCATGGGAGTAATGTCTCAAACAGTTTACGTTTTGATCGTTTCCTGGAAGACAAGTAGTAGTATCCGATGCACATCTGGTGTCATTCTGTAATCTGTGGACTGTCAGAGTGTTGATGAAACACAGAAATTGCATCGGGATTGAATACAACAGTCACCATGCGCACTTTCCTCCTTGGGAGTAATGTCTCAAACTGTCTACGCTTTGATCGTTCCCTGGAAGACCAGTAGTAGTTTCCGATGTACATCTGGAGACATTCTGTAGTCTGTGGACTATCAGAGTGTTGATAAAACACAGAAATTGCATCGGGATTGAATACAACAGTCACCATGCGCACTTTCCTCCATGGGAGTAATGTCTCAAACTGTCTACGCTTTGATCGTTCCCTGGAAGACCAGTAGTAGTTTCCGATGCACATCTGGAGGCATTCTGTAGTCTGTGGACTATCAGAGTGTTGATAAAACACAGAAATTGCATCGGGATTGAATACAACAGTCACCCTGCGCACTTTCCTCCATGGGAGTAATGTCAGAAACAGTTTACGCTTTGATCGTTCCCTGGAAGACCAGTAGTATTTTCCGATGCACATCTGGGCATTCTGTACAGTGTGGATAATCAGAGTGTTGATGAAACAAAGAAATTGCATCAGGATTGAATACAACAGTCACCATGCGCACTTTCCTCCATGGCAGTAATGTCTCAAACAGTTTACGCTTTGATCGTTCCCTGGAGGACCAGTAGTAGTTTCCGATGCACATCTGGGGGAATTCTGTAATCTGTGGACTATCACAGTGTTGATGAAACACAGAAATTGCATCGGAATTGAATACAACAGTCACCATGCGAACTTTCCTCCATGGGAGTAATGTCTCAAACTGTCTACGATTTGATCGTTTCCTGGAAGACCAGTAGTAGTTTTCGATGCTCATCTGGAGGCATTCTGTAATCTGTAAACTATCAGAGTGTTGTTCAAACACAGAAATTGCATCGGGATTGAATACAACAGTCACCATGCGCACTTTCCTCCATGGGAGTAGTGTCTCAAACAGTTTACGCTTTGATCGTTTCCTGGAAGACAAGTAGTAGTTTCCGATGGACATCTGGTGTCATTCTGTAATCTGTGGACTGTCAGAGTGTTGATGAAACACACTAATTGCATCGGGATTGAATACAACAGTCACCATGCGAACTTTCCTCCATGGGAGTAATGTCTCAATCAGTTTACGTTTTTGATCCTTCCCTGGAAGACCAGTAGTAGTTTCCGATGCACATCTGGAAGCATTCTGTAATCAGTGGACCTTCAAAGTGTTGATGAAACATAGAAATTGCCTCGGGATTAAATACAACAGTCATCATGCGCATTTTCCTCGATTGGAGTGATGTCTCAAACCGAATACGCTTTGATCGTTCCCTTTAAGACCAGTAGTAGTTTCCGATTCACATCTGGAGGCATTCTGTAATCTGTGGACCTTCAAAGTGTTGATGAAACACAGAAATTGCATCGGGATTGAATACAACAGTCACCAAGCGCACTTCCCTACATGGGAGTAATGTCGCTAGCATTCTACGCTTTGATCGTTCCCTGGAAGACCAGTAGTAGTTTCCGATGCACATCTGGAAGCATTCTGTAATGTGTGGACTATCAGAGTGTTGATAAAACACAGAAATTGCATCGGGATTGAATACAACAGACACCATGCACACTTTCCTCCATGGGAGTAATGTCTCAAACAGTTTACGCTTTGATCGTTCCCTGGAAGACCAGTAGTAGTTTCCGATGCACATCTTGGGGCATTCTGTACAGTGTGGACTATCAGAGTGTTGATGAAACAAAGAAATTGCATCAGGATTGAATACAACAGTCACCATGCGCACTTTCCCATATGGGAGTAATATCTCAAACAGTCTACGGTTTGATCGTTTCCTGGAAGACCAGGAGTAGTTTCCGATGCACATTTGGGGCATTCTGTAATGTGTGGACTATCAGAGTGCTGATGAAACACAGAGATTGCATCAGGATTGAATACAACTGTCACCATGCGCACTTTCCTCCATAGGAGTAATGTCTCAAACAGTTTACGCTTTGATCGTTCCCTGGAAGACCAGTAGTAGTTTCCGATGCACATCTGTGGGCAATCTGTAATGTGTGGACTAACAGAGTGTTCATGAAACCCAGAAATTGCATCGGGATCGAATACAACAGTCACCATGCGAACTTTCCGCCATGGGAGTAATGTCTCAAACTGTCTACGATTTTATCGTTTCCTGGAAGACCAGTAGTAGTTTCCGATGCACATCTGGAGGCACACCGTAATCTGTGGACCTTCAAAGTGTTGATGAAACACAGAAATTGCATCGGCATTGAATACAACAGTCACCATGCGCACTTTCCTACATGGGCGTAAAGTCGCAAGCATTCTACGCTTTGATCGTTCCCTGGAAGACAAGTAGTAGTTTCCGATGCTCATCTGGAGGCATTCTGTAGTCTGTGGACTCTCAGAGTGTTGATAAAAAACAGAAATTGCATCGGGATTGAATACAACAGTCACCATGTGCACTTTCCTCCATGAGAGAAATGTCTCAAACAGTTTACGCTTTGATCGTTCCCTGGAAGACCAGTAGTGGTTTCCGATGCACATCTGGGGGCATTCTGTACAGTGTGGACTGTCAGAGTGTTGATAAAACAAAGAAATGGCATCAGGATTGAATACAACAGTCACCATGCGCAATTTCCTCCATGGGAGTAATGTCTCAAACAGTCTACGATTTGATCGCTCCCTGGAAGACCTGTAGTAGTTTCCGATGCACATCTGGGGGCATTTTGTGATGTGTGGACTATCAGAGTACTGATGAAACACAGAAATTGCATCGGGATTGATACAACTGTCAACATGCGCACTTTCGTCCATGGGAGTAATGTCTCAAACAGTTTACGCTTTGATCGTTCCCTGGAAGACCAGTAGTAGTTTCCAATGAACATCTGGTGTCATTCTGTAATCTGTGGACTATCAGAGTGTTGATGAAACACAGAAATTGCATCGGGATTGAATACAACTGTCACCATGCGCACTTTCCTCCTTGGGAGTAATGTCTCAAACAGTCTACGCTTTGATCGTTCCCTGCGAGACCAGTAGTGGTTTACGATGCACATCTAGCGGCAATCTGTAATGTGTGGACTAACAGAGTGTTCATGAAACCCAGAAATTGCATCGGGATCGAATACAACAGTCACCATGCGAACTTTCCTCCATGGGAGTAATGTCTCAAGCTGTCTACGATTTCATCGTTTCCTGGAAGACCAGTAGTAGTTTCCGATGCTCATCTGGAGGCATTCTGTAATCTGTAAACTATCAGAGTGTTGTTCAAACACAGAAATGGAATCGGGATTGAATACAACAGTCACCATGCGCACTTTCCTCCATGGGAGTAATGTCTCAAACAGTTTACGTTTTGATCGTTTCCTGGAAGACAAGTAGTAGTTTCCGATGAACATCTGGTGTCATTCTGTAATCTGTGGACTGTCAGAGTGTTGATGAAACATAGAAATTGCCTCGGGATTGAATACAACAGTCATCATGCGCATTTTCCTCCATTGGAGTGATGACTCAAACAGAATACGCTTTGATCGTTCCCTGGAAGACCAGTAGTAGTTTCCGATGCTCATCTGGAGGCATTCTGTAATCTGTAAACTATCAGAGTGTTGTTCAAACACAGAAATGGCATCGGGATTGAATACAACAGTCACCATGCGCACTTTCCTCCATGGGAGTAATGTCTCAAACAGTTTACGCTTTTATCGTTCCCTGGAAGACCGGTAGTAGTTTCCGATGCACATCTGGGGGCATTCGGTACAGTGTGGACTATCAGAGTGTTGTTGAAACAAAGAAATTGCATCAGGATTGAATACAACAGTCACCATGCGCACTTTCCTATATGGGAGTAGTATCTCAAACTGTCTACGCTTTGATCGTTTCCTGGAAGACCAGGAGTAGTTTCCGATGCACATCTGGGGACATTCTGTAATGTGTGGACTAACAGAGTGTTCATGAAACACAGAAATTGCATCGGGATTGAATACAACAGTCACCATGCGCACTTCCCTACATGGGAGTAATGTCGCAAGCATTCTATCCTTTGATCGTTCCCTGGAAGACCAGTAGTAGTTTCCGATGCACATCTGGAAGCATTCTGTAGTCTGTGGACTATCAGAGTGTTGATAAAACACAGAAATTGCATCGGGATTGAATACAACAGACACCATGCACACTTTCCTCCATGGGAGTAATGTCTCAAACAGTTTACGCTCTGATCGTTTCCTGGAAGACCAGTGGAAGTTTCCGATGCACATCTAGGGGCATTCTGTAATGTGTGGGCTATCAGAGTGCTGATGAAACACTGAAATTATATCGTGATTGAATACAACAGTCACCTTGCGCACTTTCCTCCATTGGAGTAATGTCTCAAACAGTTTACGCTTTGATCGTTCCCTGCAAGACCAGTAGTAGTTTCCGATGCACATCTGGGGGCACTCTGTAATTTGTGGACTATCAGAGTGTTGATGAAACACAGAAATTGCATCACGATTGAATACAACAGTCACCATGCGCACTTTCCTCCATAGGAGTAATGTCTCAAACAGTTTACGCTTTGATCGCTCCCTGGAAGACCAGTAGTAGTTTCCGATGCATATCTGGGGGCAATCTGTAATGTGTGGACTATCAGAGTGTTCATGAAACCCAGAAATTGCATCGGGATCGAATACAACAGTCACCATGCGAACTTTCCTCCATGGGAGTAAAGTCGCAAGCATTCTACGCTTTGATCGTTCCCTGGAAGACAAGTATTAGTTTCCGATGCACATCTGGAGGCATTCTGTAGTCTGTGGACTATCAGAGTGTTGATAAAAAACAGAAATTGCATCGGGATTGAATATAACAGTCACCATGCGCACTTTCCTCCATGGGAGAAATGTCTCAAACAGTTTACGCTTTGATCGTTCCCTGGAAGACCAGTAGTGGTTTCCGATGCACATCTGGGGGCATTCTGTTCAGTGTGGACTGTCAGAGTGCTGATAAAACAAAGAAATTGCATCAGGATTGAATACAAGAGTCACCATGCGCACTTTCCTCCATGGGAGTAATGTCTGAAACAGTCTACGATTTGATCGTTCCCTGGAAGACCAGTAGTAGTTTCCGATGCACATCTGGGGGCATTTTGTGATGTGTTTACTATCAGAGTATTGATGAAACACAGAAATTGCATCTTGATTGAATACAACATTCACCATGCGCACTTTCCTCCATGGGAGTAACGTCTCAAACTGTCTACGCTTTGATCGTTCCCTGCACGACCAGTAGTATTTTCCGATGCACATCTGGAGGCATTCTGTAATCTGTGGACCTTCAAAGTGTTGATGAAACACAGAAATTGCCTCGGGATTGAATACAACAGACACCATGCACACTTTCCTACATGGCAGTAATGTCTCAAACAGTTTACGCTTTTATCGTTCACTGGCAGACCAGTAGTAGTTTCGATGCACATCTGGGGACATTCTGTAATGTGTGGACTAACAGAGTGTTGATGAAACACAGAAATTGCATCGGGATTGAATACAACAGTCACCATGCGAACTTTCCTCCATGGGAGTAATGTCTCTAAGAGTCTACGTTTTTGATCGTTCCCTGGAAAACCAGGAGTAGTTTCCGCTGCACATCTAGAGGCAATCTGTAATCTGTGGACTATCAGAGTATTGATGAAACAAAGAAATTGCATCGGGATTGAATACAACAGTCACCACTCGCACTTTCCTCCATGTGAGTAATGTCTCAAACAGTTTACTCTTTGATCGTTCCCTGGAAGACCAGTAGTAGTTTCGATGCACATCTGGGGACATTCTGTAATGTGTGGACTAACAGAGTGTTGATGAAACACAGAAATTGCATCGGGATTGAATACAACAGTCACCATGCGAACTTTCCTCCATGGGAGTAATGTCTCAAACAGTCTACGATTTGATCGTTCAATGCAAGACCAGTAGAAGTTTCCGATGCACATCTGGAGGCATTCTGTAATCTGTGGACCATCAGAGTGTTGATGAAACACAGAAATTGCCGCGGGATTGAATACAACAGTCACCATGCGCACATTCCTCCATGGGAGTAATGTCTCAAACAGTCTACGCTTTCATCGTTCCCTTTAAGACGAGTAGTAGTTTCCGATGCACATCTGGAGGCATTCTGTAATCTGTAAACTATCAGAGTGTTGTTCAAACACAGTAATTGCATCGGGATTGATACAACAGACACCATGCACACTTCCCTCCATGGGAGTAATGTCTCAAACAGTTTACGCTTTAATCGTTCCCTGGAAGACCAGTTGTAGTTTCTAATGCACATCTGGGGACATTCTGTAATGTGTGGACTATCAGAGTGTTGATGAAACACAGAAATTGCATCAGGATTGAATACAACAGTCACCATGCGCACTTTCCTCCATGGGAGTAATGTCTCAAACAGTTTACGCTTTTATCGTTCCCTGGAAGACCGGTAGTAGTTTACGATGCACATCTGAGGCATTCTGTACAGTGTGGACTATCAGAGTGTTGATGAAACAAAGAAATTGCATCAGGATTGAATACAACAGTCACCATGCGCACTTTCCTATATGGGAGTAGTATCTCAAACTGTCTACGCTTTGATCGTTTCCTGGAAGACCAGGAGTAGTTTCCGATGCACATCTGGGGACATTCTGTAATGTGTGGACTAACAGAGTGTTCATAAAACACAGAAATTGCATCGGAATTGAATACAACAGTCACCATGCGAACTTCCCTACATGGGAGTAATGTCGCAAGCATTCTATTCTTTGATCGTTCCATGGAAGACCAGTAGTAGTTTCCGATGCACATCTGGAAGCATTCTGTAGTCTGTGGACTATCAGAGTGTTGATAAAACACAGAAATTGCATCGGGATTGAATACAACAGACACCATGCACACTTTCCTCCATGGGAGTAATGTCTCAAACAGTTTACGCTTTGATCGTTTCCTGGAAGACCAGTGGAAGTTTCCGATGCACATCTAGGGGCATTCTGTAATGTGTGGGCTATCAGAGTGCTGATGAAACACTGAAATTACATCGTGATTGAATACAACAGTCACCTTGCGCACTTTCCTCCATTGGAGTAATGTCTCAAACAGTTTACGCTTTGATCGTTCCCTGCAAGACCAGTAGTAGTTTCCGATGCACATCTGGGGGCACTCTGTAATTTGTGGACTATCAGAGTGTTGATGAAACACAGAAATTGCATCACGATTGAATACAACAGTCTCCATGCGCACTTTCCTCCATAGGAGTAATGTCTCAAACAGTTTACGCTTTGATCGCTCCCTGGAAGACCAGTAGTAGTTTCCGATGCACATCTGGGGGCAATCTGTAATGTGTGGACTATCAGAGTGTTCATGAAACCCAGAAATTGCATCGGGATCGAATACAACAGTCACCATGCGAACTTTCCTCCATGGGTGTAAAGTCGCAAGCATTCTACGCTTTGATCGTTCCCTGGAAGACAAGTATTAGTTTCCGATGCACATCTGGAGGCATTCTGTAGTCTGTGGACTATCAGAGTGTTGATATAAAACAGAAATTGCATCGGGATTGAATATAACAGTCACCATGCGTACTTTCCTATATGGGAGAAACGTCTCAAACAGTTTACGCTTTGATCGTTCCCTGGAAGACCAGTAGTGGTTTCCGATGCACATCTGGGGGCATTCTGTTCAGTGTGGACTGTCAGAGTGTTGATAAAACAAAGAAATTGCATCAGGATTGAATACAAGAGTCACCATGCGCACTTTCCTCCATGGGAGTAATGTCTCAAACAGTCTACGATTTGATCGTTCCCTGGAAGACCAGTAGTAGTTTCCGATGCACATCTGGGGGCATTTTGTGATGTGTTTACTATCAGAGTATTGATGAAACACAGAAATTGCATCTTGATTGAATACAACATTCACCATGCGCACTATCCTCCATAGGAGTAACGTCTCAAACTGTCTACGCTTTGATCGTTCCCTGCACGACCAGTAGTATTTTCCGATGCACATCTGGAGGCATTCTGTAATCTGTGGACCTTCAAAGTGTTGATGAAACACAGAAATTGCCTCGGGATTGAATACAACAGACACCATGCACACTTTCCTACATGGCAGTAATGTCTCAAACAGTCTACGGTTGGATCGTTTCCTGGAAGACCTGTAGTAGTATCCGATGCTCATCTGGAGGCATTCTGTAATCTTTGGACCTTCAAAGTGTTGATGAAACCCAGAAATTGCATCGGGATTAAACACAACAGTCGCAATGCGCACTTTCCTCCATGGGAGTAATGTCTCTAAGAGTCTACGTTTTTGATCGTTCCCTGGAAAACCAGGAGTAGTTTCCGCTGCACATCTAGAGTCAATCTGTAATCTGTGGACTATCAGAGTGTTGATGAAGCAAAGAAATTGAATCGGGATTGAATACAACAGTCACCACTCGCACTTTCCTCCATGTGAGTAATGTCTCAAACAGTTTACTCTTTGATCGTTCCCTGGAAGACCAGTAGTAGTTTCCGATGCACATCTGGGGACATTCTGTAATGTGTGGACTAACAGAGTGTTGATGAAACACAGAAATTGCATCGGGATTGAATACAACAGTCACCATGCGAACTTTCGTCCATGGGAGTAATGTCTCAAACAGTTTACGCTTTGATCGTTCCCTGGAAGACCAGTTGTAGTTTCCGATGAACATCTTGGTGCATTCTGTAATGTGTGGACTATCACAGTGTTGATGAAACACAGAAAGTGCATCGGGATTGAATACAACAGTCACCAGGCGCACTTTCCTCCATGGGAGTAATGTCTTAAACAGTTTACTCTTTTATCGTTCCCTGGAAGAACAGTATAGTTTACGATGCACACCTGGGGGCATTCTGAAATTGTAAACCTTCTAAGAGTTGATGAAACACAGAAATTGCATCGGGATTGAATACAACAGTCACTATGCGCACTTTCCTCCATGGGAGTAATGTCTCAAACAGTCTACGCTTTATCGTTCCCTGGAAGATAGGTAGTAGTTTTCGATGTACATCTGGGGGCATTCTGTAATCTGTGGACTATCAGAGTGTTTATGATACACAGGAATTGCATCGGGATGGAATACAACAATCACCATGCGCACAATCCGCCATGGGAGTAATGTCTCAAACAGTCTATGCTTTGATCATTCCCTGCAAGACCACTAGTAGTTTCCGATGCACATCTGGAGGCATTCTGTAACTGTGGACCTTCTAAGTGTTGATGAAACACAGAAATTGCCTCGGGGTTGAATACAACAGCCATCATGCGCATTTTCCTCCATGGGTGTAATGTCTCAAACTGTCTACGCTTTGATCGTTCCCTGGAAGAACAGTAGTAGTTTCCGATGCACATTTGGAGGCATTCTGTAGTCTGTGGACTATCAGAGTGTTGATAAAACACAGAAATTGCATCGGGATTGAATACAACAGTCACCATGCGCACTTTCCTCCATGGGAGTAATGTCTGAAACAGTTTACGCTTTGATCGTTCCCTGGAAGACCAGTAGTATTTTCCGATGCACATCTGGGCATTCTGTACAGTGTGGATAATCAGAGTGTTGATGAAACAAAGAAATTGCATCAGGATTGAATACAACAGTCACCATGCGCACTTTCCTCCATGGGAGTAATGTCTCAAACAGTTTACGCTTTGATCGTTCCCTGGAGGACCAGTAGTAGTTTCCGATGCACATCTGGGGGAATTCTGTAATCTGTGGACTATCACAGTGTTGATGAAACACAGAAATTGCATCGGAATTGAATACAACAGTCACCATGCGAACTTTCCTCCATGGGAGTAATGTCTCAAACTGTCTACGATTTGATCGTTTCCTGGAAGACCAGTAGTAGTTTTCGATGCTCATCTGGAGGCATTCTGTAATCTGTAAACTATCAGAGTGTTGTTCAAACACAGAAATTGCATCGGGATTGAATACAACAGTCACCATGCGCACTTTCCTCCATGGGAGTAATGTCTCAACAGTTTACGCTTTGATCGTTTCCTGGAAGACAAGTAGTAGTTTCCGATGGACATCTGGTGTCATTCTGTAATCTGTGGACTGTCAGAGTGTTGATGAAACACAGAAATTTCATCGGGATTGAATACAACAGTCACCATGCGCACTTTCCTCCATGGGAGTAATGTCTGAATCAGTTTACGTATTTGATCCTTCCCTGGAAGACCAGTAGTAGCTTCCGATGCACATCTGGAGGCATTCTGTAATCTGTGGACCTTCAAAGTGTTGATGAAATATAGAAATTGCCTCGGGATTAAATACAACAGTCATCATGCGCATTTTCCTCGATTGGAGTGATGTCTCAAACCGAATACGCTTTGATCGTTCCCTTTAAGACCAGTAGTAATTTCCGATGCACATCTGGAGGCATTCTGTAATCTGTGGACCTTCAAAGTGTTGATGAAACACAGAAATTGCATCGGGATTGAATACAACAGTCACCAAGCGCACTTCCCTACATGGGAGTAATGTCGCTAGCATTCTACGCTTTGATCGTTCCCTGGAAGACCAGTAGTAGTTTCCGATGCACATCTGGAAGCATTCTGTAATGTGTGGACTATCAGAGTGTTGATAAAACACAGAAATTGCATCGGGATTTAATACAACAGACACCATGCACACTTTCCTCCATGGGAGTAATGTCTCAAACAGTTTACGCTTTGATCGTTCCCTGGAAGACCAGTAGTAGTTTCCGATGCACATCTTGGGGCATTCTGTACAGTGTGGACTATCAGAGTGTTGATGAAACAAAGAAATTGCATCAGGATTGAATACAACAGTCACCATGCGCACTTTCCTATATGGGAGTAATATCTGAAACAGTCTACGGTTTGATCGTTTCCTGGAAGACCAGGAGTAGTTTCCGATGCACATTTGGGGACATTCTGTAATGTGTGGACTATCAGAGTGCTGATGAAACACAGAAATTGCATCAGGATTGAATACAACAGTCACCATGCGCACTTTCCTCCATAGGAGTAATGTCTCAAACAGTTTACGCTTTGATCGTTCCCTGGAAGACCAGTAGTAGTTTCCGATGCACATCTGTGGGCAATCTGTAATGTGTGGACTAACAGAGTGTTCATGAAACCCAGAAATTGCATCGGGATCGAATACAACAGTCACCATGCGAACTTTCCGCCATGGGAGTAATGTCTCAAACTGTCTACGATTTGATCGTTTAGTGGAAGACCAGTAGTAGTTTCCGATACACATCTGGGGGCACTCTGTAATCTGTGGACCTTCAAAGTGTTGATGAAACACAGAAATTGCATCGGCATTGAATACAACAGTCACCATGCGCACTTTCCTACATGGGCGTAAAGTCGCAAGCATTCTACGCTTTGATCGTTCCCTGGAAGACAAGTAGTAGTTTCCGATGCTCATCTGGAGGCATTCTGTAGTCTGTGGACTCTCAGAGTGTTGATAAAAAACAGAAATTGCATCGGGATTGAATACAACAGTCACCATGTGCACTTTCCTCCATGGGAGAAATGTCTCAAACAGTTTACGCTTTGATCGTTCCCTGGAAGACCAGTAGTGGTTTCCGATGCACATGTTGGGGCATTCTGTACAGTGTGGACTGTCAGAGTGTTGATAAAACAAAGAAATTGCACAAGGATTGAATACAACAGTCACCATGCGCACTTTCCTCCATGGGAGTAATGTCTCAAACAGTCTACGATTTGATCGCTCCCTGGAAGACCTGTAGTAGTTTCCGATGCACATCTGGGGGCATTTTGTGATGTGTGGACTATCAGAGTACTGATGAAACACAGAAATTGCATCGGGATTGATACAACTGTCAACATGCGCACTTTCGTCCATGGGAGTAATGTCTCAAACAGTTTACGCTTTGATCGTTCCCTGGAAGACCAGTAGTAGTTTCCGATGCACATCTGTGGGCAATCTGTAATGTGTGGACTAACAGAGTGTTCATGAAACCCAGAAATTGCATCGGGATCGAATACAACAGTCGCCATGCGAACTTTCCTCCATGGGAGTAATGTCTCAAACTGTCTACGCTTTGATCGTTCCCTGGAAGACCAGTAGTAGTTTCCGATGCACATCTGTGGGCAATCTGTAATGTGTGGACTAACAGAGTGTTCATGAAACCCAGAAATTGAATCGGGATCGAATACAACAGTCACCATGCGAACTTTCCTCCATGGGAGTAATGTCTCAAACAGTATACGATTTGATCGTTTCCTGGAAGACAAGTAGTAGTTTCCGATGCACATCTGGTGTCATTCTGTAATCTGTGGACTGTCAGAGTGTTGATGAAACATAGAAATTGCCTCGGGATTGAATACAACAGTCATCATGCGCATTTTCCTCCATTGGAGTGATGTCTCAAACAGAATACGCTTTGATCGTAGCCTTTAAGACCAGTATTGGTTTCCGATGCACATCTGGAGGCGTTCTGTAATCTGTGGACCTTCAAAGTGTTGATGAAACACAGAAATTGCATCGGGATTGAATACAACAGTCACCAAGCGCACTTCCCTACATGGGAGTAATGTCGCAAGCATTCTATTCTTTGATCGTTCCCTGGAAGACCAGTAGTAGTTTCTAATGCACATCTGGGGACATTCTGTAACGTGTGGACTATCAGAGTGTTGATGAAACACAGAAATTGCATCAGGATTGAATACAACAGTCATCATGCGCACTTTCCTCCATGGGAGTAATGTCTCAAACAGTTTACGCTTTTATCGTTCCCTGGAAGACCGGTAGTAGTTTCGATGCACATCTGGGGGCATTCTGTACAGTGTGGACTATCAGAGTGTTGATGAAACAAAGAAATTGCATCAGGATTGAATACAACAGTCACCATGCGCACTTTCCAATATGGGAGTAGTATCTCAAACTGTCTACGCTTTTATCGTTTCCTGGAAGACCAGGAGTAGTTTCCGGTGCACATCTGGGGACATTCTGTAATGTGTGGACTAACAGAGTGTTCATGAAACACAGAAATTGCATCGGGATTGAATACAACAGTCACCATGCGCACTTCCCTACATGGGAGTAATGTCGCAAGCATTCTATTCTTTGATCGTTCCCTGGAAGACCAGTAGTAGTTTCCGATGCACATCTGGAAGCATTCTGTAGTCTGTGGACTATCAGAGTGTTGATAAAACACAGAAATTGCATCGGGATTGAATACAACAGACACCATGCACACTTTCCTCCATGGGAGTAATGTCTCAAACAGTTTACGCTTTGATCGTTTCCTGGAAGACCAGTGGAAGTTTCCGATGCACATCTAGGGGCATTCTGTAATGTGTGGGCTATCAGAGTGCTGATGAAACACTGAAATTACATCGTGATTGAATACAACAGTCACCTTGCGCTCTTTCCTCCATTGGAGTAATGTCTCAAACAGTTTACGCTTTGATTGTTCCCTGCAAGACCAGTAGTAGTTTCCGATGCACATCTGGGGGCACTCTGTAATTTGTGGACTATCAGAGTGTTGATGAAACACAGAAATTGCATCACGATTGAATACAACAGTCACCATGCGCACTTTCCTCCATAGGAGTAATGTCTCAAACAGTTTACGCTTTGATCGCTCCCTGGAAGACCAGTAGTAGTTTCCGATGCACATCTGGGGGCAATCTGTAATGTGTGGACTATCAGAGTGTTCATGAAACCCAGAAATTGCATCGGGATCGAATACAACAGTCACCATGCGAACTTTCCTCCATGGGAGTAAAGTCGCAAGCATTCTACGCTTTGATCGTTCCCTGGAAGACAAGTATTAGTTTCCGATGCACATCTGGAGGTATTCTGTAGTCTGTGGACTATCAGAGTGTTGATAAAAAGCAGAAATTGCATCGGGATTGAATATAACAGTCACCATGCGCACTTTCCTCCATGGGAGAAATGTCTCAAACAGTTTACGCTTTGATCGTTCCCTGGAAGACCAGTAGTGGTTTCCGATGCACATCTGGGGGCATTCTGTTCAGTGTGGACTGTCAGAGTGTTGATAAAACAAAGAAATTGCATCAGGATTGAATACAAGAGTCACCATGCGCACTTTCCTCCATGGGAGTAATGTCTGAAACAGTCTACGATTTGATCGTTCCCTGGAAGACCAGTAGTAGTTTCCGATGCACATCTGGGGGCATTTTGTGATGTGTTTACTATCAGAGTATTGATGAAACACAGAAATTGCATCTTGATTGAATACAACATTCACCATGCGCACTTTCCTCCATGGGAGTAACGTCTCAAACTGTCTACGCTTTGATCGTTCCCTGCACGACCAGTAGTATTTTCCGATGCACATCTGGAGGCATTCTGTAATCTGTGGACCTTCAAAGTGTTGATGAAACACAGAAATTGCATCGGGATTAAATACAACAGTCACAATGCGCACTTTCCTCCATGGGAGTAATGTCTCTAAGAGTCTACGTTTTTGATCGTTCCCTGGAAAACCAGGAGTAGTTTCCGCTGCACATCTAGAGGCAATCTGTAACCTGTGGACTATCAGAGTGTTGATGAAAAACAGAAATTGCATCGGGATTGAATACAACAGTCACCATGTGCACTTTCCTCCATGGGAGAAATGTCTCAAACAGTTTACGCTTTGATCGTTCCCTGGAAGACCAGTAGTGGTTTCCGATGCACATCTGGGGGCATTCTGTACAGTGTGGACTGTCAGAGTGTTGATAAAACAAAGAAATTGCACAAGGATTGAATACAACAGTCACCATGCGCACTTTCCTCCATGGGAGTAATGTCTCAAACAGTCTACGATTTGATCGCTCCCTGGAAGACCTGTAGTAGTTTCCGATGCACATCTGGGGGCATTTTGTGATGTGTGGACTATCAGAGTACTGATGAAACACAGAAATTGCATCGGGATTGATACAACTGTCAACATGCGCACTTTCGTCCATGGGAGTAATGTCTCAAACAGTTTACGCTTTGATCGTTCCCTGGAAGACCAGTAGTAGTTTCCGATGAACATCTGGTGTCATTCTGTAATCTGTGGACTGTCAGAGTGTTGACGAAACACAGAAATTGCATCGGGATTGAATACAACAGTCACCATACGCACTTTCCTCCATGGGAGAAATGTCTCAAACAGTTTACGCTTTGATCGTTCCCTGGAAGACCAGTAGTAGTTTCCGATGCACATCTGTGGGCAATCTGTTATGTGTGGACTAACAGAGTGTTCATGAAACCCAGAAATAGCATCGGGATCGAATACAACAGTCACCATGCGAACTTTCCTCCATGGGAGTAATGTCTCAAACTGTCTACGCTTTGATCGTTCCCTGGAAGACCAGTAGTAGTTTCCGATGCACATCTGTGGGCAATCTGTAATGTGTGGACTAACAGAGTGTTCATGACACCCAGAAATTGCATCGGGATCGAATACAACAGTCACCATGCGAACTTTCCTCCATGGGAGTAATGTCTCAAACTGTCTACGATTTGATCGTTTCCTGGAAGACAAGTAGTAGTTTCCGATGCACATCTGGTGTCATTCTGTAATCTGTGGACTGTCAGAGTGTTGATGAAACATAGAAATTGCCTCGGGATTGAATACAACTGTCATCATGCGCATTTTCCTCCATTGGAGTGATGTCTCAAACAGAATACGCTTTGATCGTTGCCTTTAAGACCAGTAGTAGTTTCCGATGCACATCTGGAGGCGTTCTGTAATCTGTGGACCTTCAAAGTGTTGATGAAACACAGAAATTGCATCGTGATTGAATACAACAGTCACCATGCGCACTTCCCTACATGGGAGTAATGTCGCAAGCATTCTATTCTTTGATCGTTCCCTGGAAGACCAGTAGTAGTTTCCGATGCACATCTGGAAGCATTCTGTAGTCTGTGTACTATCAGAGTGTTGATAAAACACAGAAATTGCATCGGGATTGAATACAACAGACACCATGCACACTTTCCTCCATGGGAGTAATGTCTCAAACAGTTTACGCTTTAATCGTTCCCTGGAAGACCAGTTGTAGTTTCTAATGCACATCTGGGGACATTCTGTAACGTGTGGACTATCAGAGTGTTGATGAAACACAGAAATTGCATCAGGATTGAATACAACAGTCACCATGCGCACTTTCCTCCATGGGAGTAATGTCTCAAACAGTTTACGCTTTTATCGTTCCCTGGAAGACCGGTAGTAGTTTCCGATGCACATCTGGGGGCATTCTGTACAGTGTGGACTATCAGAGTGTTGATGAAACAAAGAAATTGCATCAGGATTGAATACAACAGTCACCATGCGCACTTTCCTATATGGGAGTAGTATCTCAAACTGTCTACGCTTTGATCGTTTCCTGGAAGACCAGGAGTAGTTTCCGATGCACATCTCTGGACATTCTGTAATGTGTGGACTAACAGAGTGTTCATGAAACACAGAAATTGCATCGGGATTGAATACAACAGTCACCATGCGCACTTCCCTACATGGGAGTAATGTCGCAAGCATTCTATTCTTTGATCGTTCCCTGGAAGACCAGTAGTAGTTTCCGATGCACATCTGTAAGCATTCTGTAGTCTGTGGACTATCAGAGTGTTGATAAAACACGGAAATTGCATCGGGATTGAATACAACAGACACCATGCACACTTTCCTCCATGGGAGTAATGTCTCAAACAGTTTACGCTTTGATCGTTTCCTGGAAGACCAGTGGAAGTTTCCGATGCACATCTAGGGGCATTCTGTAATGTGTTGGCTATCAGAGTGCTGATGAAACAAAGAAATTGCCTCGGGATTGAATACAACAGTCATCATGCGCATTTTCCTCCATTGGAGTGATGTCTCAAACAGAATACGCTTTGATCGTTGCCTTTAGGACCAGTAGTAGTTTCCGATGCACATCTGGATACGTTCTGTAATCTGTGGACCTTCAAAGTGTTGATGAAACACAGAAATTGCATCGGGATTGACTACAACAGTCACCAAGCGCACTTCCCTACATGGGAGTAATGTCGCAAGCATTCTATTCTTTGATCGTTCCCTGGAAGACCAGTAGTAGTTTCCGATGCACATCTGGAAGCATTCTGTAGTCTGTGTACTATCAGAGTGTTGATAAAACACAGAAATTGCATCGGGATTGAATACAACAGACACCATGCACACTTTCCTCCATGGGAGTAATGTCTCAAACAGTTTACGCTTTAATCGTTCCCTGGAAGACCAGTTGTAGTTTCTAATGCACATCTGGGGGCATTCTGTACAGTGTGGACTGTCAGAGTGTTGATAAAACAAAGAAATGGCATCAGGATTGAATACAACAGTCACCATGCGCAATTTCCTCCATGGGAGTAATGTCTCAAACAGTCTACGATTTGATCGCTCCCTGGAAGACCTGTAGTAGTTTCCGATGCACATCTGGGGGCATTTTGTGATGTGTGGACTATCAGAGTACTGATGAAACACAGAAATTGCATCGGGATTGATACAACTGTCAACATGCGCACTTTCGTCCATGGGAGTAATGTCTCAAACAGTTTACGCTTTGATCGTTCCCTGGAAGACCAGTAGTAGTTTCCAATGAACATCTGGTGTCATTCTGTAATCTGTGGACTGTCAGAGTGTTGATGAAACACAGAAATTGCATCGGGATTGAATACAACAGTCACCATGCGCACTTTCCTCCATGGGAGAAATGTCTCAAACAGTTTACGCTTTGATCGTTCCCTGGAAGACCAGTAGTAGTTTCCGATGCACATCTGTGGGCAATCTGTAATGTGTGGACTAACAGAGTGTTCATGAAACCCAGAAATTGCATCGGGATCGAATACAACAGTCACCATGCGAACTTTCCTCCATGGGAGTAATGTCTCAAGCTGTCTACGATTTCATCGTTTCCTGGAAGACCAGTAGTAGTTTCCGATGCTCATCTGGAGGCATTCTGTAATCTGTAAACTATCAGAGTGTTGTTCAAACACAGAAATGGCATCGGGATTGAATACAACAGTCACCATGCGCACTTTCCTCCATGGGAGTAATGTCTCAAACAGTTTACGTTTTGATCGTTTCCTGGAAGACAAGTAGTAGTTTCCGATGAACATCTGGTGTCATTCTGTAATCTGTGGACTGTCAGAGTGTTGATGAAACATAGAAATTGCCTCGGGATTGAATACAACAGTCATCATGCGCATTTTCCTCCATTGGAGTGATGTCTCAAACAGAATACGCTTTGATCGTTGCCTTTAAGACCAGTAGTAGTTTTCGATGCACATCTGGATACGTTCTGTAATCTGTGGACCTTCAAAGTGTTGATGAAACACAGAAATTGCATCGGGATTGAATACAACAGACACCATGCACACTTTCCTCCATGGGAGTAATGTCTCAAACAGTTTACGCTTTAATCGTTCCCTGGAAGACCAGTTGTAGTTTCTAATGCACATCTGGGGACATTCTGTAATGTGTGGACTATCAGAGTGTTGATGAAACACAGAAATTGCATCAGGATTGAATACAACAGTCACCATGCGCACTTTCCTCCATGGGAGTAATGTCTCAAACAGTTTACGCTTTTATCGTTCCCTGGAAGACCGGTAGTAGTTTCCGATGCACATCTGGGGGCATTCTGTACAGTGTGGACTATCAGAGTGTTGATGAAACAAAGAAATTGCATCAGGATTGAATACAACAGTCACCATGCGCACTTTCCTATATGGGAGTAGTATCTCAGACTGTCTACGCTTTGATCGTTTCCTGGAAGACCAGGAGTAGTTTCCGATGCACATCTGGGGACATTCTGTAATGTGTGGACTAACAGAGTGTTCATGAAACACAGAAATTGCATCGGGATTGAATACAACAGTCACCATGCGAACTTCCCTACATGGGAGTAATGTCGCAAGCATTCTATTCTTTGATCGTTCCCTGGAAGACCAGTAGTAGTTTCCGATGCACATCTGGAAGCATTCTGTAGTCTGTGGACTATCAGAGTGTTGATAAAACACAGAAATTGCATCGGGATTGAATACAACAGACACCATGCACACTTTCCTCCATGGGAGTAATGTCTCAAACAGTTTACGCTTTGATCGTTTCCTGGAAGACCAGTGGAAGTTTCCGATGCACATCTAGGGGCATTCTGTAATGTGTGGGCTATCAGAGTGCTGATGAAACAATGAAATTACATCGTGATTGAATACAACAGTCACCTTGCGCACTTTCCTCCATTGGAGTAATGTCTCAAACAGTTTACGCTTTGATCGTTCCCTGCAAGACCAGTAGTAGTTTCCGATGCACATCTGGGGGCACTCTGTAATTTGTGGACTATCAGAGTGTTGATGAAACACAGAAATTGCATCACGATTGAATACAACAGTCACCATGCGCACTTTCCTCCATAGGAGTAATGTCTCAAACAGTTTACGCTTTGATCGCTCCCTGGAAGACCAGTAGTAGTTTCCGATGCACATCTGGGGGCAATCTGTAATGCGTGGACTATCAGAGTGTTCATGTAACCCAGAAATTGCATCGGGATCGAATACAACAGTCACCATGCGAACTTTCCTCCATGGGAGTAAAGTCGCAAGCATTCTACGCTTTGATCGTTCCCTGGAAGACAAGTATTAGTTTCCGATGCACATCTGGAGGCATTCTGTAGTCTGTGGACTATCAGAGTGTTGATAAAAAACAGAAATTGCATCGGGATTGAATATAACAGTCACCATGCGCACTTTCCTCCATGGGAGAAATGTCTCAAACAGATTACGCTTTGATCGTTCCCTGGAAGACCAGTAGTGGTTTCCGATGCACATCTGGGGGCATTCTGTTCAGTGTGGACTGTCAGAGTGTTGATAAAACAAAGAAATTGCATCAGGATTGAATACAAGAGTCACCATGCGCACTTTCCTCCATGGGAGTAATGTCTCAAACAGTCTACGATTTGATCGTTCCCTGGAAGACCAGTACTAGTTTCCGATGCACATCTGGGGGCATTTTGTGATGTGTTTACTATCAGAGTATTGATGAAACACAGAAATTGCATCTTGATTGAATACAACATTCACCATGCGCACTTTCCTCCATGGGAGTAACGTCTCAAACTGTCTACGCTTTGATCGTTCCCTGCACGACCAGTAGTATTTTCCGATGCACATCTGGAGGCATTCTGTAAACTGTGGACCTTCAAAGTGTTGATGAAACACAGAAATTGCCACGGGATTGAATACAACAGACACCATGCACACTTTCCTACATGGCAGTGATGTCTCAAACATTCTACGGTTGGATCGTTTCCTGGAAGACCTGTAGTAGTATCCGATGCTCATCTGGAGGCATTCTGTAATCTTTGGACCTTCAAAGTGTTGATGAAACACAGAAATTGCATCGGGATTAAATACAACAGTCACAATGCGCACTTTCCTCCATGGGAGTAATGTCTCTAAGAGTCTACGTTTTTGATCGTTCCCTGGAAAACCATGAGTAGTTTCCGCTGCACATCTAGAGGCAATCTGTAATCTGTGGACTATCAGAGTGTTGATGAAACAAAGAAATTGCATCGGGATTGAATACAACAGTCACCACTCGCACTTTCCTCCATGTGAGTAATGTCTCAAACAGTTTACTCTTTGATCGTTCCCTGGAAGACCAGTAGTAGTTTCCGATGCACATCTGGGGACATTCTGTAATGTGTGGACTAACAGAGTGTTGATGAAACACAGAAATTGCATCGGGATTGAATACAACAGTCACCATGCGAACTTTCCTCCATGGGAGTAATGTCTCAAACAGTCTACGATTTGATCGTTCAATGCAAGACCTGTAGAAGTTTCCGATGCACATCTGGAGGCATTCTGTAATCTGTGGACCATCAGAGTGTTGATGAAACACAGAAATTGCCGCGGGATTGAATACAACAGTCACCATGCGCACATTCCTCCATGGGAGTAATGTCTCAAACAGTCTACGCTTTCATCGTTCCCTTTAAGACGAGTAGTGGTTTCCGATGCACATCTGGAGGCATTCTGTAATCTGTAAACTATCAGAGTGTTGTTCAAACACAGTAATTGCATCGGGATTGATACAACAGTCAACATGCGCACTTTCGTCCATGGGAGTAATGTCTCAAACAGTTTACGCTTTGATCGTTCCCTGGAAGACCAGTTGTAGTTTCCGATGAACATCTTGGTGCATTCTGTAATGTGTGGACTATCACAGTGTTGATGAAACACAGAAAGTGCATCGGGATTGAATACAACAGTCACCAGGCGCACTTTCCTCCATGGGAGTAATGTCTTAAACAGTTTACTCTTTTATCGTTCCCTGGAAGAACAGTATCGTTTCCGATGCACATCTGGGGGATTCTGAAATCTGTGCACTATCAGAGTGTTGATGAAACACAGAAATTGCATCGGGATTGAATACAACAGTCACTATGCTCACTTTCCTCCATGGGAGAAATGTAAAACAGTTTACGCTTTTATCGTGCCCTGCAAGACCATTGTAGTTTCCGATGTACATCTGGGGGCATTCTGTAATCTGTGGACTATCAGAGTGTTGATGAAACACAGAAATTGCCTCGGGATTGAATACAACAGTCACCGTGCACACTTTCCTCCAAGGGAGTAACGTCTCAAACAATCTACGGTTTGATCGTTTCCTGAAAGACGAGTAGTAGTTTCCGATGCACATCTGGAGGCATTCTGTAATCATTGGACCTACAAAGTGTTGATGAAACACAGAAGTTGCTCGGGATTAAAAACGACAGTCACCATGAGCACTTTCCTCCTTGGGAGTAATGTCTCTATCAGTCTACGATTTGATCGTTCCCTGCAAGACCAGTAGTAGTTTCCGATGCACATCTGAAGGCACTCTGTAATCTGTGGACCTTCAAAGTGTTGATGAAACACTGGAATTGCCGCGGGATTGAATACTACAGTCACCACTCGCACTTTCCTCCATGGGAGTAATGTCTCAAACATTCAACGCTTTGATCGTTCCCTGGAAGACAACTAGTAGATTCCGATACTCATCTGGTGTCATTCTGTAATCTGTTGACTATCAGAGTGTTGATGAAACACAGAAAATGCATCGGGATTGAATACAACAGTCACCATGCGCACTTTCGTCCATGGGAGTAATGTCTCACACAGTTTACGCTTTGATCGTTCCCTGGATGACCAGTAGTAGTTTCCGATGAACATCTGGGTGCATTCTGTAATGTGTGGACTATCAGAGTGTTGATGAAACACAGAAGGTGCTTCGGGATTGAATACAACAGTCATCAGGCGCACTTCCCTCCATGGGAGTAATATCTCAAACAGTTTACACTTGTATCGTTCCCTGGAAGAACAGTATAGTTTACGATGCACACCTGGGGGCATTCTGAAATTGTGGACCTTCTATGAGTTGATGAAACACAGAAATTGCATCGGGATTGAATACAACAGTCACTATGCGCACTTTCCTCCATGGGAGTAATGTCTCAAACAGTCTACGCTTTGATCGTTCCCTGGAAGATAAGTAGTAGTTTTCGATGTACATCTGGGGGCATTCTGTAATCTGTGGACTATCAGAGTGTTTATGATACACAGGAATTGCATCGGGATGGAATACAACAATCACCATGCGCACAATCCTCCATGGGAGTAATGTCTCAAACAGTCTATGCTTTGATCATTCCCTGCAAGACCACTAGTAGTTTCCGATGCACATCTGGAGGCATTCTGTAATTGTGGACCTTCTAAGTGTTGATGAAACACAGAAATTGCATCGGGATTGAATACAACAGTCACCATGCGCACTTTCCTCCATGGGAGTAATGTCTGAAACAGTTTACGCTTTGATCGTTCCCTAGAAGACCAGTAGTATTTTCCGATGCACATCTGGGCATTCTGTACAGTGTGGATAATCAGAGTGTTGATGAAACAAAGAAATTGCATCAGGATTGAATACGACAGTCACCATGCGCACTTTCCTCCATGGGAGTAATGTCTCAAACAGTTTACGCTTTGATCGTTCCCTGGAGGACCAGTAGTAGTTTCCGATGCACATCTGGGGGAATTCTGTAATCTGTGGACTATCACAGTGCTGATGAAACACAGAAATTGCATCGGAATTGAATACAACAGTCACCTTGCGCACTTTCCTCCATTGGAGTAATGTCTCAAACAGTTTACGCTTTGATCGTTCCCTGCAAGACCTGTAGTAGTTTCCGATGCACATCTGGGGGCACTCTGTAATTTGTGGACTATCAGAGTGTTGATGAAACACAGAAATTGCATCACGATTGAATACAACAGTCACCATGCGCACTTTCCTCCATAGGAGTAATGTCTCAAACAGTTTACGCTTTGATCGCTCCCTGGAAGACCAGTAGTAGTTTCCGATGCACATCTGGGGGCAATCTGTAATGTGTGGACTATCAGAGTGTTCATGAAACCCAGAAATTGCATCGGGATCGAATACAACAGTCACCATGCGAACTTTCCTCCATGGGAGTAAAGTCGCAAGCATTCTACGCTTTGATCGTTCCCTGGAAGACAAGTATTAGTTTCCGATGCACATCTGGAGGCATTCTGTAGTCTGTGGACTATCAGAGTGTTGATAAAAAACAGAAATTGCATCGGGATTGAATATAACAGTCATTATGCGCACTTTCCTCCATGGGAGAAATGTCTCAAACAGTTTACGCTTTGATCGTTCCCTGGAAGACCAGTAGTGGTTTCCGATGCACATCTGGGGGCATTCTGTTCAGTGTGGACTGTCAGAGTGTTGATAAAACTAAGAAATTGCATCAGGATTGAATACAAGAGTCACCATGCACACTTTCCTCCATGGGAGTAATGTCTCAAACAGTTTACGATTTGATCGTTCCCTGGAAGACCAGTAGTAGTTTCCGATGCACATCTGGGGGCATTTTGTGATGTGTTTACTATCAGAGTATTGATGAAACACAGAAATTGCATCTTGATTGAATACAACATTCACCATGCGCACTTTCCTCCATGGGAGTAACGTCTCAAACTGTCTACGCTTTGATCGTTCCCTGCACGACCAGTAGTATTTTCCGATGCACATCTGGAGGCATTCTGTAATCTGTGGACCTTCAAAGTGTTGATGAAACACAGAAATTGCCTCGGGATTGAATACAACAGACACCATGCACACTTTCCTACATGGCAGTAATGTCTCAAACAGTCTACGGTTGGATCGTTTCCTGGAAGACCAGTAGTAGTATCCGATGCTCATCTGGAGGCATTCTGTAATCTCTGGACCTTCAAAGTCTTGATGAAACACAGAAATTGCATCGGGATTAAATACAACAGTCACAATGCGCACTTTCCTCCATGGGAGTAATGTCTCTAAGAGTCTACGTTTTTGATCGTTCCCTGGAAAACCAGGAGTAATTTCCGCTGCACATCTAGAGGCAATCTGTAATCTGTGGACTATCAGAGTGTTGATGAAACAAAGAAATTGCATCGGGATTGAATACAACAGTCACCACTCGCACTTTCCTCCATGTGAGTAATGTCTCAAACAGTTTACTCTTTGATCGTTCCCTGGAAGACCAGTAGTAGTTTCCGATGCACATCTGGGGACATTCTGTAATGTGTGGACTAACAGAGTGTTGATGAAACACAGAAATTGCATCGGGATTGAATACAACAGTCACCATGCGAACTTTCCTCCATGGGAGTAATGTCTCAAACAGTCTACGATTTGATCGTTCAATGCAAGACCAGTAGAAGTTTCCGATGCACATCTGGAGGCATTCTGTAATCTGTGGACCATCAGAGTGTTGATGAAACACAGAAATTGCCGCGGGATTGAATACAACAGTCACCATGCGCACATTCCTCCATGGGAGTAATGTCTCAAACAGTCTACGCTTTCATCGTTCCCTTTAAGACGAGTAGTAGTTTCCGATGCACATCTGGAGGTATTTTGTAATCTGTAAACTATCAGAGTGTTGTTCAAACACAGTAATTGCATCGGGATTGAATACAACAGTCACCATGCGCACATTCCTCCATGGGAGTAATGTCTCAAACAGTCTACGCTTTCATCGTTCCCTTTAAGACGAGTAGTAGTTTCCGATGCACATCTGGAGGTATTTTGTAATCTGTAAACTATCAGAGTGTTGTTCAAACACAGTAATTGCATCGGGATTGATACAACAGTCACCACTCGCACTTTCCTCCATGTGAGTAATATCTCAAACAGTTTACTCTTTGATCGTTCCCTGGAAGACCAGTAGTAGTTTCCGATGCACATCTGGGGACATTCTGTAATGTGTGGACTAACAGAGTGTTCATGAAACCCAGAAATTGCATCGGGATCGAATACAACAGTCACCATGCGAACTTTCCTCCATGGGAGTAATGTCTCAAGCTGTCTACGATTTCATCGTTTCCTGGAAGACCAGTAGTAGTTTCCGATGCTCATCTGGAGGCATTCTGTAATCTGTAAACTATCAGAGTGTTGTTCAAACACAGAAATGGCATCGGGATTGAATACAACAGTCACCATGCGCACTTTCCTCCATGGGAGTAATGTCTCAAACAGTTTACGTTTTGATCGTTTCCTGGAAGACAAGTAGTAGTTTCCGATGAACATCTGGTGTCATTCTGTAATCTGTGGACTGTCAGAGTGTTGATGAAACATAGAAATTGCCTCGGGATTGAATACAACAGTCATCATGCGCATTTTCCTCCATTGGAGTGATGTCTCAAACAGAATACGCTTTGATCGTTGCCTTTAAGACCAGTAGTAGTTTCCGATGCACATCTGGATACGTTCTGTAATCTGTGGACCTTCAAAGTGTTGATGAAACACAGAAATTGCATCGGGATTGACTACAACAGTCACCAAGCGCACTTCCCTACATGGGAGTAATGTCGCAAGCATTCTATTCTTTGATCGTTCCCTGGAAGACCAGTAGTAGTTTCCGATGCACATCTGGAAGCATTCTGTAGTCTGTGTACTATCAGAGTGTTGATAAAACACAGAAATTGCATCGGGATTGAATACAACAGACACCATGCACACTTTCCTCCATGGGAGTAATGTCTCAAACAGTTTACGCTTTAATCGTTCCCTGGAAGACCAGTTGTAGTTTCTAATGCACATCTGGGGACATTCTGTAATGTGTGGACTATCAGAGTGTTGATGAAACACAGAAATTGCATCAGGATTGAATACAACAGTCACCATGCGCACTTTCCTCCATGGGAGTAATGTCTCAAACAGTTTACGATTTTATCGTTTCCTGGAAGACCGGTAGTAGTTTCCGATGCACATCTGGGGGCATTCTGTACAGTGTGGACTATCAGAGTGTTGATGAAACAAAGAAATTGCATCAGGATTGAATACAACAGTCACCATGCGCACTTTCCTATATGGGAGTAGTATCTCAAACTGTCTACGCTTTGATCGTTTCCTGGAAGACCAGGAGTAGTTTCCGATGCACATCTGGGGACATTCTGTAATGTGTGGACTAACAGAGTGTTCATGAAACACAGAAATTGCATCGGGATTGAATACAACAGTCACCATGCGAACTTCCCTACATGGGAGTAATGTCGCAAGCATTCTATTCTTTGATCGTTCCCTGGAAGACCAGTAGTAGTTTCCGATGCACATCTGGAAGCATTCTGTAGTCTGTGGACTATCAGAGTGTTGATAAAACACAGAAATTGCATCGGGATTGAATACAACAGACACCATGCACACTTTCCTCCATGGGAGTAATGTCTCAAACAGTTTACGCTTTGATCGTTTCCTGGAAGACCAGTGGAAGTTTCCGATGCACATCTAGGGGCATTCTGTAATGTGTGGGCTATCAGAGTGCTGATGAAACACTGAAATTACATCGTGATTGAACACAACAGTCACCTTGCGCACTTTCCTCCATTGGAGTAATGTCTCAAACAGTTTACGCTTTGATCGTTCCCTGCAAGACCAGTAGTAGTTTCCGATGCACATCTGGGGGCACTCTGTAATTTGTGGACTATCAGAGTGTTGATGAAACACAGAAATTGCATCACGATTGAATACAACAGTCACCATGCGCACTTTCCTCCATAGGAGTAATGTCTCAAACAGTTTACGCTTTGATCGCTCCCTGGAAGACCAGTAGTAGTTTCCGATGCACATCTGGGGGCAATCTGTAATGCGTGGACTATCAGAGTGTTCATGTAACCCAGAAATTGCATCGGGATCGAATACAACAGTCACCATGCGAACTTTCCTCCATGGGAGTAAAGTCGCAAGCATTCTACGCTTTGATCGTTCCCTGGAAGACAAGTATTAGTTTCCGATGCACATCTGGAGGCATTCTGTAGTCTGTGGACTATCAGAGTGTTGATAAAAAACAGAAATTGCATCGGGATTGAATATAACAGTCACCATGCGCACTTTCCTCCATGGGAGAAATGTCTCAAACAGATTACGCTTTGATCGTTCCCTGGAAGACCAGTAGTGGTTTCCGATGCACATCTGGGGGCATTCTGTTCAGTGTGGACTGTCAGAGTGTTGATAAAACAAAGAAATTGCATCAGGATTGAATACAAGAGTCACCATGCGCACTTTCCTCCATGGGAGTAATGTCTCAAACAGTCTACGATTTGATCGTTCCCTGGAAGACCAGTACTAGTTTCCGATGCACATCTGGGGGCATTTTGTGATGTGTTTACTATCAGAGTATTGATGAAACACAGAAATTGCATCTTGATTGAATACAACATTCACCATGCGCACTTTCCTCCATGGGAGTAACGTCTCAAACTGTCTACGCTTTGATCGTTCCCTGCACGACCAGTAGTATTTTCCGATGCACATCTGGAGGCATTCTGTAAACTGTGGACCTTCAAAGTGTTGATGAAACACAGAAATTGCCACGGGATTGAATACAACAGACACCATGCACACTTTCCTACATGGCAGTGATGTCTCAAACATTCTACGGTTGGATCGTTTCCTGGAAGACCTGTAGTAGTATCCGATGCTCATCTGGAGGCATTCTGTAATCTTTGGACCTTCAAAGTGTTGATGAAACACAGAAATTCCATCGGGATTAAATACAACAGTCACAATGCGCACTTTCCTCCATGGGAGTAATGTCTCTAAGAGTCTACGTTTTTGATCGTTCCCTGGAAAACCATGAGTAGCTTCCGCTGCACATCTAGAGGCAATCTGTAATCTGTGGACTATCAGAGTGTTGATGAAACAAAGAAATTGCATCGGGATTGAATACAACAGTCACCACTCGCACTTTCCTCCATGTGAGTAATGTCTCAAACAGTTTACTCTTTGATCGTTCCCTGGAAGACCAGTAGTAGTTTCCGATGCACATCTGGGGACATTCAGTAATGTGTGGACTAACAGAGTGTTGATGAAACACAGAAATTGCATCGGGATTGAATACAACAGTCACCATGCGAACTTTCCTCCATGGGAGTAATGTCTCAAACAGTCTACGATTTGATCGTTCAATGCAAGACCAGTAGAAGTTTCCGATGCACATCTGGAGGCATTCTGTAATCTGTGGACCATCAGAGTGTTGATGAAACACAGAAATTGCCGCGGGATTGAATACAACAGTCACCATGCGCACATTCCTCCATGGGAGTAATGTCTCAAACAGTCTACGCTTTCATCGTTCCCTTTAAGACGAGTAGTGGTTTCCGATGCACATCTGGAGGCATTCTGTAATCTGTAAACTATCAGAGTGTTGTTCAAACACAGTAATTGCATCGGGATTGATACAACAGTCAACATGCGCACTTTCGTCCATGGGAGTAATGTCTCAAACAGTTTACGCTTTGATCGTTCCCTGGAAGACCAGTTGTAGTTTCCGATGAACATCTTGGTGCATTCTGTAATGTGTGGACTATCACAGTGTTGATGAAACACAGAAAGTGCATCGGGATTGAATACAACAGTCACCAGGCGCACTTTCCTCCATGGGAGTAATGTCTTAAACAGTTTACTCTTTTATCGTTCCCTGGAAGAACAGTATCGTTTCCGATGCACATCTGGGGGATTCTGAAATCTGTGCACTATCAGAGTGTTGATGAAACACAGAAATTGCATCGGGATTGAATACAACAGTCACTATGCGCACTTTCCTACATGGGAGTAATGTCTCAAACAGTCTACGCTTTGATCGTTCACTGCAAGACCACTAGTAGTTTCCGATGCACATCTGGAGGCATTCTGTAATCTGTGGCGCTTCAAAGTGTTGATGAAACACAGAAATTGCATCGGGAGTGAATACAACAGTCACCATGCTCACTTTCCTCCATGGGAGAAATGTAAAACAGTTTACGCTTTTATCGTGCCCTGCAAGACCATTGTAGTTTCCGATGTACATCTGGGGGCATTCTGTAATCTGTGGACTATCAGAGTGTTGATGAAACACAGAAATTGCCTCGGGATTGAATACAACAGTCACCGTGCACACTTTCCTCCAAGGGAGTAACGTCTCAAACAATCTACGGTTTGATCGTTTCCTGAAAGACGAGTAGTAGTTTCCGATGCACATCTGGAGGCATTCTGTAATCATTGGACCTACAAAGTGTTGATGAAACACAGAAATTGCTCGGGATTATAAACGACAGTCACCATGAGCACTTTCCTCCTTGGGAGTAATGTCTCTAACAGTCTACGATTTGATCGTTCCCTGCAAGACCAGTAGTAGTTTCCGATGCACATCTGAAGGCACTCTGTAATCTGTGGACCTTCTAAGTGTTGATGAAACACTGGAATTGCCGCGGGATTGAATACTACAGTCACCACTCGCACTTTCCTCCATGGGAGTAATGTCTCAAACATTCAACGCTTTGATCGTTCCCTGGAAGACAACTAGTAGATTCCGATACTCATCTGGTGTCATTCTGTAATCTGTTGACTATCAGAGTGTTGATGAAACACAGAAAATGCATCGGGATTGAATACAACAGTCACCATGCGCACTTTCGTCCATGGGAGTAATGTCTCACACAGTTTACGCTTTGATCGTTCCCTGGAAGACCAGTAGTAGTTTCCGATGAACATCTGGGTGCATTCTGTAATGTGTGGACTATCAGAGTGTTGATGAAACACAGAAGGTGCTTCGGGATTGAATACAACAGTCATCAGGCGCACTTCCCTCCATGGGAGTAATATCTCAAACAGTTTACACTTGTATCGTTCCCTGGAAGAACAGTATAGTTTACGATGCACACCTGGGGGCATTCTGAAATTGTGGACCTTCTATGAGTTGATGAAACACAGAAATTGCATCGGGATTGAATACAACTGTCACTATGCGCACTTTCCTCCATGGGAGTAATGTCTCAAACAGTCTACGCTTTGATCGTTCCCTGGAAGATAAGTAGTAGTTTTCGATGTACATCTGGGGGCATTCTGTAATCTGTGGACTATCAGAGTGTTTATGATACACAGGAATTGTATCGGGATGAAATACAACAATCACCATGCGCACAATCCTCCATGGGTGTAATGTCTCAAACTGTCTACGCTTTGATCGTTCCCTGGAAGACCAGTAGTAGTTTCCGATGCACATTTGGAGGCATTCTGTAGTCTGTGGACTATCAGAGTGTTGATAAAACACAGAAATTGCATCGGGATTGAATACAACAGTCACCATGCGCACTTTCCTCCATGGGAGTAATGTCTGAAACAGTTTACGCTTTGATCGTTCCCTGGAAGACCAGTAGTATTTTCCGATGCACATCTGGGCATTCTGTACAGTGTGGATAATCAGAGTGTTGATGAAACAAAGAAATTGCATCAGGATTGAATACAACAGTCACCATGCGCACTTTCCTCCATTGGAGTAATGTCTCAAACAGTTTACGCTTTGATCGCTCCCTGGAAGACCAGTAGTAGTTTCCGATGCACATCTGGGGGCAATCTGTAATGTGTGGACTATCAGAGTGTTCATGAAACCCAGAAATTGCATCGGGATCGAATACAACAGTCACCATGCGAACTTTCCTCCATGGTAGTAAAGTCGCAAGCATTCTACGCTTTGATCGTTCCCTGGAAGACAAGTATTAGTTTCCGATGCACATCTGGAGGCATTCTGTAGTCTGTGGACTATCAGAGTGTTGATAAAAAACAGAAATTGCATCGGGATTGAATATAACAGTCATTATGCGCATTTTCCTCCATTGGAGTGATGTCTCAAACAGAATACGCTTTGATCGTTGCCTTTAAGACCAGTAGTAGTTTCCGATGCACATCTGGATACGTTCTGTAATCTGTGGACCTTCAAAGTGTTGATGAAACACAGAAATTGCATCGGGATTGACTACAACAGTCACCAAGCGCACTTCCCTACATGGGAGTAATGTCGCAAGCATTCTATTCTTTGATCGTTCCCTGGAAGACCAGTAGTGGTTTCCGATGCACATCTGGGGGCATTCTGTTCAGTGTGGACTGTCAGAGTGTTGATAAAACAAAGAAATTGCATCAGGATTGAATACAAGAGTCACCATGCACACTTTCCTCCATGGGAGTAATGTCTCAAACAGTCTACGATTTGATCGTTCCCTGGAAGACCAGTAGTAGTTTCCGATGCACATCTGGGGGCATTTTGTGATGTGTTTACTATCAGAGTATTGATGAAACACAGAAATTGCATCTTGATTGAATACAACATTCACCATGCGCACTTTCCTCCATGGGAGAAATGTCTCAAACAGTTTACGCTTTGATCGTTTCCTGGAAGACAAGTAGTAGTTTCCGATGAACATCTGGTGTCATTCTGTAATCTGTGGACTGTCAGAGTGTTGATGAAACATAGAAATTGCCTCGGGATTGAATACAACAGTCATCATGCGCATTTTCCTCCATTGGAGTGATGTCTCAAACAGAATACGCTTTGATCGTTGCCTTTAAGACCAGTAGTAGTTTCCGATGCACATCTGGATACGTTCTGTAATCTGTGGACCTTCAAAGTGTTGATGAAACACAGAAATTGCATCGGGATTGACTACAACAGTCACCAAGCGCACTTCCCTACATGGGAGTAATGTCGCAAGCATTCTATTCTTTGATCGTTCCCTGGAAGACCAGTAGTGGTTTCCGATGCACATCTGGGGGCATTCTGTTCAGTGTGGACTGTCAGAGTGTTGATAAAACAAAGAAATTGCATCAGGATTGAATACAAGAGTCACCATGCACACTTTCCTCCATGGGAGTAATGTCTCAAACAGTCTACGATTTGATCGTTCCCTGGAAGACCAGTAGTAGTTTCCGATGCACACTGGGGGCATTTTGTGATGTGTTTACTATCAGAGTATTGATGAAACACAGAAATTGCATCTTGATTGAATACAACATTCACCATGCGCACTTTCCTCCATGGGAGTAACGTCTCAAACTGTCTACGCTTTGATCGTTCCCTGCACGACCAGTAGTATTTTCCGATGCACATCTGGAGGCATTCTGTAATCTGTGGACCTTCAAAGTGTTGATGAAACACAGAAATTGCCTCGGGATTGAATACAACAGACACCATGCACACTTTCCTACATGGCAGTAATGTCTCAAACAGTCTACGGTTGGATCGTTTCCTGGAAGACCAGTAGTAGTATCCGATGCTCATCTGGAGGCATTCTGTAATCTCTGGACCTTCAAAGTCTTGATGAAACACAGAAATTGCATCGGGATTAAATACAACAGTCACAATGCGCACTTTCCTCCATGGGAGTAATGTCTCTAAGAGTCTACGTTTTTGATCGTTCCCTGGAAAACCAGGAGTAGTTTCCGCTGCACATCTAGAGGCAATCTGTAATCTGTGGACTATCAGAGTGTTGATGAAACAAAGAAATTGCATCGGGATTGAATACAAGTCACCACTCGCACTTTCCTCCATGTGAGTAATGTCTCAATCAGTTTACTCTTTGATCGTTCCCTGGAAGACCAGTAGTAGTTTCCGATGCACATCTGGGGACATTCTGTAATGTGTGGACTAACAGAGTGTTGATGAAACACAGAAATTGCATCGGGATTGATACAACAGTCAACATGCGCACTTTCGTCCATGGGAGTAATGTCTCAAACAGTTTACGATTTTGATCGTTCCCTGGAAGACCACTTGTAGTTTCCGATGAACATCTTGGTGCATTCTGTAATGTGTGGACTATCACAGTGTTGATGAAACACAGTAAGTGCATCAGGATTGAATACAACAGTCACCATGCGAACTTTCCTCCATGGGAGTAATGTCTCAAACAGTCTACGATTTGATCGTTCAATGCAAGACCAGTAGAAGTTTCCGATGCACATCTGGAGGCATTCTGTAATCTGTGGACCATCAGAGTGTTGATGAAACACAGAAATTGCCGCGGGATTGAATACAACAGTCACCATGCGCACATTCCTCCATGGGAGTAATGTCTCAAACAGTCTACGCTTTCATCGTTCCCTTTAAGACGAGTAGTAGTTTCCGATGCACATCTGGAGGTATTTTGTAATCTGTAAACTATCAGAGTGTTGTTCAAACACAGTAATTGCATCGGGATTGATACAACAGTCAACATGCGCACTTTCGTCCATGGGAGTAATGTCTCAAACAGTTTACGATTTTGATCGTTCCCTGGAAGACCAGTTGTAGTTTCCGATGAACATCTTGGTGCATTCTGTAATGTGTGGACTATCACAGTGTTGATGAAACACAGTAAGTGCATCGGGATTGAATACAACAGTCACCAGGCGCCCTTTCCTCCATGGGAGTAATGTCTTAAACAGTTTACTCTTTTATCGTTCCCTGGAAGAACAGTATAGTTTCCGATGCACATCTGGGGGATTCTGAAATCTGTGGACTATCAGAGTGTTGATGAAACACAGAAATTGCATCGGGATTGAATACAACAGTCACTATGCGCACTCTCCTACATGGGAGTAATGTCTCAAGCAGTCTACGCTTTGATCGTTCACTGCAAGACCACTAGTAGTTTCCGATGCACATCTGGAGGCATTCTGTAATCTGTGGCGCTTCAAAGTGTTGATGAAACACAGAAATTGCATCGGGAGTGAATACAACAGTCACCATGCTCACTTTCCTCCATGGGAGAAATGTAAAACAGTTTACGCTTTTATCGTGCCCTGCAAGACCATTGTAGTTTCCGATGTACATCTGGGGGCATTCTGTAATCTGTTGACTATCAGAGTGTTGATGAAACACAGAAAATGCATCGGGATTGAATACAACAGTCACCATGCGCACTTTCGTCCATAGAAGAAATGTCTCAAACAGTTTACGCTTTGATCGTTCCCTGGAAGACCAGTAGTAGTTTCCGATGAACATCTGGGTGCATTCTGTAATGTGTGGACTATCAGAGTGTTGATGAAACACAGAAGGTGCTTCGGGATTGAATACAACAGTCATCAGGCGCACTTCCCTCCATGGGAGTAATATCTCAAACAGTTTACACTTGTATCGTTCCCTGGAAGAACAGTATAGTTTACGATGCACACCTGGGGGCATTCTGAAATTGTGGACCTTCTAAGTGTTGATGAAACACAGAAATTGCATCGGGATTGAATACAACAGTCACTATGCGCACTTTCCTCCATGGGAGTAATGTCTCAAACAGTCTACGCATTGATCGTTCCCTGGAAGATAAGTAGTAGTTTTCGATGTACATCTGGGGGCACTCTGTAATCTGTGGACTATCAGAGTGTTTATGATACACAGGAATTGCATCGGGATGGAATACAACAATCACCATGCGCACAATCCTCCATGGGAGTAATGTCTCAAACAGTCTATGCTTTGATCATTCCCTGCAAGACCACTAGTAGTTTCCGATGCACATCTGGAGGCATTCTGTAATTGTGGACCTTCTAAGTGTTGATGAAACACAGAAATGGCCTCGGGGTTGAATACAACAGCCATCATGCGCATTTTCCTCCATGGGTGTAATGTCTCAAACTGTCTACGCTTTGATCGTTCTATGGAAGACCAGTAGTAGTTTCCGATGCACATTTGGAGGCATTCTGTAGTCTGTGGACTATCAGAGTGTTGATAAAACACAGAAATTGCATCGGGATTGAATACAACAGTCACCATGCACACTTTCCTTCATGGGAGTAATGTCTGAAACAGTTTACGCTTTGATCGTTCCCTGGAAGACCAGTAGTATTTTCCGATGCACATCTGGGCATTCTGTACAGTGTGGATAATCAGAGTGTTGATGAAACAAAGAAATTGCATCAGGATTGAATACAACAGTCACCATGCGCACTTTCCTCCATGGGAGTAATGTCTCAAACAGTTTACGCTTTGATCGTTCCCTGGAGGACCAGTAGTAGTTTCCGATGCACATCTGGGGGAATTCTGTAATCTGTGGACTATCACAGTGTTGATGAAACACAGAAATTGCATCGGAATTGAATACAACAGCCACCATGCGAACTTTCCTCCATGGGAGTAATGTCTCAAACTGTCTACGATTTGATCGTTTCCTGGAAGACCAGTAGTAGTTTTCGATGCACATCTGGAGGCATTCTGTAATCTGTAAACTATCAGAGTGTTGTTCAAACACAGAAATTGCATCGGGATTGAATACAACAGTCACCATGCGCACTTTCCTCCATGGGAGTAATGTCTCAATCAGTTTACGTTTTTGATCCTTCCCTGGAAGACCAGTAGTAGTTTCCGATGCACATCTGGAGGCATTCTGTAATCTGTGGACCTTCAAAGTGTTGATGAAACATAGAAATTGCCTCGGGATTGAATACAACAGTCATCATGCGCATTTTCCTCCATTGGAGTGATGTCTCAAACCGAATACGCTTTGATCGTTCCCTTTAAGACCAGTAGTAGTTTCCGATGCACATCTGGAGGCATTCTGTAATCTGTGGACCTTCAAAGTGTTGATGAAACACAGAAATTGCATCGGGATTGAATACAACAGTCACCAAGCGCACTTCCCTACATGGGAGTAATGTCGCTAGCATTCTACGCTTTGATCGTTCCCTGGAAGACCAGTAGTAGTTTCCGATGCACATCTGGAAGCATTCTGTAATGTGTGGACTATCAGAGTGTTGATAAAACACAGAAATTGCATCGGGATTGAATGCAACAGACACCATGCACACTTTCCTCCATGGGAGTAATGTCTCAAACAGTTTACGCTTTGATCGTTCCCTGGAAGACCAGTAGTAGTTTCCGATGCACATCTTGGGGCATTCTGTACAGTGTGGACTATCAGAGTGTTGATGAAACAAAGAAATTGCATCAGGATTGAATACAACAGTCACCATGCGCACTTTCCTATATGGGAGTAATATCTCAAACAGTCTACGCTTTGATCGTTTCCTGGAAGACCAGGAGTAGTTTCCGATGCACATCTGGGGACATTCTGTAATGTGTGGACTATCAGAGTGCTGATGAAACACAGATATTGCATCAGGATTGAATACAACAGTCACCATGCGCACTTTCCTCCATAGGAGTAATGTCTCAAAATGTCTACGATTTGATCGTTTCCTGGAAGACCAGTAGTAGTTTCCGATGCACATCTGGAGGCACTCTGTAATCTGTGGACCTTCAAAGTATTGATGAAACACAGAAATTGCCTCGGCATTGAATACAACAGTCACCATGCGCACTTTCCTACATGGGCGTAAAGTCGCAAGCATTCTACGCTTTGATCGTTCCCTGGAAGACAAGTAGTAGTTTCCGATGCACATCTGGAGGCATTCTGTAGTCTGTGGACCCTCAGAGTGTTGATAAAAAACAGAAATAGCATCGGGATTGAATACAACAGTCACCATGCGCACTTTCCTCCATGGGAGAAATGTCTCAAACAGTTTACGCTTTGATCGTTCCCTGGAAGACCAGTAGTGGTTTCCGATGCACATCTGGGGGCATTCTGTACAGTGTGGACTGTCAGAGTGTTGATAAAACAAAGAAATTGCATCAGGATTGAATACAACAGTCACCATGCGCACTTTCCTCCATGGGAGTAATGTCTCAAACAGTCTACGATTTGATCGCTCCCTGGAAGACCTGTAGTAGTTTCCGATACACATCTGGGGGCATTTTGTGATGTGTGGACTATCAGATTATTGATGAAACACAGAAATTGCATCGGGATTGATACAACTGTCAACATGCGCACTTTCGTCCATGGGAGTAATGTCTCAAACAGTTTACGCTTTGATCGTTCCCTGGAAGACCAGTAGAAGTTTCCGATGAACATCTTGGTGCATTCTGTAATGTGTGGACTATCACAGTGTTGATGAAACACAGAAATTGCATCGGAATTCAATAGAACAGTCACCATGCGAACTTTCCTCCATGGGAGTAATGTCTCAAACTGTCTACGATTTGATCGTTTCCTGGAAGACCAGTAGTAGTTTCCGATGCTCATCTGGAGGCATTCTGTAATCTGTAAACTATCAGAGTGTTGTTCAAACACAGAAATGGCTTCGGGATTGAATACAACAGTCACCATGCGCACTTTCCTCCATGGGAGTAATGTCTCAAACAGTATACGATTTGATCGTTCCCTGGAAGACCAGTAGTAGTTTCCGATGCACATCTGGGGGCATTTTGTGATTTGTTTACTATCAGAGTATTGATGAAACACAGAAATTGCATCGGGATTGAATACAACATTCACCATGCGCACTTTCCTCCATGGGAGTAACGTCTCAAACGGTCTACGCTTTGATCGTTCCCTGCACGACCAGTAGTATTTTCCAATGCACATCTGGAGGCATTCTGTAATCTGTGGACCTTCAAAGTGTTGATGAAACACAGAAATTGCCTCGGGATTGAATACAAAAGACACCATGCTCACTTCCCTACATGGCAGTAATGTCTCAAACAGTCTACGGTTGGATCGTTTCCTGGAAGACCAGTAGTAGTATCCGATGCTCATCTGGGGGCATTCTGTAATCTTTGGACCTTCAAAGTGTTGATGAAACACAGAAATTGCATCGGGATTAAATACAACAGTTACAATGCGCACTTTCCTCCATGGGAGTAATGTCTCTAAGAGTCTACGTTTTTGATCGTTCCCTGGAAAACCAGGAGTAGTTTCCGCTGCACATCTAGAGGCAATCTGTAATCTGTCGACTATCAGAGTGTTGATGAAACAAAGAAATTGCATCGGGATTGAATACAACAGTCACCACTCGCACTTTCCTCCATGTGAGTAATGTCTCAAACAGTTTACTCTTTGATCGTTCCCTGGAAGACCAGTAGTAGTTTCCGATGCACATCTGGGGACATTCTGTAATGTGTGGACTAACAGAGTGTTGATGAAACACAGAAATTGCATCGGGATTGAATACAACAGTCACCATGCGAACTTTCCTCCATGGGAGTAACGTCTAAAAACAGTCTACGATTTGATCGTTCAATGCAAGACCAGTAGAAGTTTCCGATGCACATCTGGAGGCATTCTGTAATCTGTGGACCATCAGAGTGTTGATGAAACACAGAAATTGCCGCGGGATTGAATACAACAGTCACCATGCGCACATTCCTCCATGGGAGTAATGTCTCAAACAGTCTACGCTTTCATCGTTCCCTTTAAGACGAGTAGTAGTTTCCGATGCACATCTGGAGGCATTCTGTAATCTGTAAACTATCAGAGTGTTGTTCAAACACAGTAATTGCATCGGGATTGATACAACAGTCAACATGCGCACTTTCGTCCATGGGAGTAATGTCTCAAACAGTTTACGCTTTTATCGTGCCCTGCAAGACCATTGTAGTTTCCGATGTACATCTGGGGGCATTCTGTAATCTGTGGACTATCAGAGTGTTGATGAAACACAGAAATTGCCTCGGGATTGAATAGAACAGTCACCGTGCACACTTTCCTCCAAGGGAGTAACGTCTCAAACAGTCTACGGTTTTATCGTTTCCTGAAAGACGAGTAGTAGTTTCCGATGCACATCTGGAGGCATTCTGTAATCATTGGACCTACAAAGTGTTGATGAAACACAGAAATTGCTCGGGATTAAAAACGACAGTCACCATGAGCACTTTCCTCCTTGGGAGTAATGTCTCTAACAGTCTACGATTTGATCATTCCCTGCAAGACCAGTAGTAGTTTCCGATGCACATCTGAAGGCACTCAGTAATCTGTGGACCTTCAAAGTGTTGATGAAACACTGGAATTGCCGCGGGATTGAATACTACAGTCACCACTCGCACTTTCCCCATGGGAGTAATGTCTCAAACAGTCAACGCTTTGATCGTTCCCTGGAAGACAACTAGTAGATTCCGATACTCATCTGGTGTCATTCTGTAATCTGTTGACTGTCAGAGTGTTGATGAAACACAGAAAATGCATCGGGATTGAATACAACAGTCACCATGCGCACTTTCGTCCATGGGAGTAATGTCTCAAACAGTTTACGCTTTGATCGTTCCCTGGAAGACCAGTAGTTGTTTCCGATGAACATCTGGGTGCATTCTGTAATGTGTGGACTATCAGAGTGTTGATGAAACACAGAAGGTGCTTCGGGATTGAATACAACAGTCATCAGGCGCAATTCCCTCCATGGGAGTAATATCTCAAACAGTTTACACTTTTATCGTTCCCTGGAAGAACAGTATAGTTTACGATGCACACCTGGGGGCATTCTGAAATTGTGGACCTTCTAAGTGTTGATGATACACAGAAATTGCATCGGGATTGAATACAACAGTCACTATGCGCACTTTCCTCCATGGGAGTAACGTCTCAAACAGTCTACGCTTTGATCGTTCCCTGGAAGATAAGTAGTAGTTTTCGATGTACATCTGGGGGCATTCTGTAATCTGTGGACTATCAGAGTGTTGATGATACACAGGAATTGCATCGGGATGGAATACAACAATCACCATGCGCACAATCCTCCATGGGAGTAATGTCTCAAACAGTCTATGCTTTGATCATTCCCTGCAAGACCATTAGTAGTTTCCGATGCACATCTGGAGGCATTCTGTAATTGTGGACCTCCTAAGTGTTGATGAAACACAGAAATTGCCTCGGGGTTGAATATAACAGCCATCATGCGCATTTTCCTCCATGGGTGTAATGTCTCAAACAGTCTACGCTTTGAATGTTCCTTTAAGACGAGAAGTAGTTTCCGATGCACATCTGGAGGCATTCTGTAATCTGTAAACTATCAGAGTTGCTGTTCAAACACAGAAATAGCATCGGGATTGAATACAACAGTCAACATGCGCACTTTCGTCCATGGGAGTAATGTCTCAAAGAGTTTACGCTTTGATCGTTCCCTGGAAGACCAGTAGTAGTTTCCGATGAACATCTGGGTGCATTCTGTAATGTGTGGACTATCAGAGTGTTGATGAAACACAGAAAGTGCTTCGGGATTGAATACAACAGTCATCAGGCGCACTTCCCTCCATGGGAGTAATGTCTCAAACAGTTTACACTTTTATCGTTCCCTGGAAGAACAGTATAGTTTCCGATGCACACCTGGGGGCATTCTGAAATCTGTGGACTATCAGAGTGTTGATGAAACACAGAAATTGCATCGGGATTGAATACAACAGTCACTATGCGCACTTTCCTCCATGGGAGTAATGTCTCAAACAGTCTACGCTTTGATCGTTCCCTGCAAGACCAGTAGTAGTTTCCGATGCACATCTGGAGGCATTCTGTAATCTGTGGACCTTTAAAGCGTTCGTGAAACACAGAAATGGCCTCGGGATTGAATACAACAGTCACCATGCGCAGTTTTCTCCATTGGAGTAATGTCTCAAACAGTCTAGGCTTTGATCGTTTCCTGGAAGACCAGTAGTGGTTTCCGATGCACATCTGGAGGTATTCTGTAATCTGTGGACTATCAGAGTGTTGATGAAACACAGAAAATGCATCGGGATTGAATACAACAGTCACCATGCGCACTTTCCTCCATGGGAGTAATGACTCAGGCAGTTTTCGCATTGATCGTTCCCTGCAAGACCAGTAGTAGTTTCCGATGCACTATCTGGAGGCATTCTGCAATCTGTGGACCTTCAAAGTGTTGATAAAACACAGAAATTGCATAAGGATTGAATACAACAATCACCATGCGCACTTTCCTCCATGGGAGTAATGTCTCAAACAGTTTACGCTTTGATCGTTCCCAGGAAGACCAGTAGTACTTGCCGATTCTCATCTGGGGGCATTCTGTAATGTGTGGACTATCAGAGTGTTGATGAAACACAGAAATTGCATCGGGATTGAATACAACAGACACCATGTGCACTTTCCTCCATGGGAGTAATGTCTCAAACAGTCTACGCTTTGATCGTTCCCTGCAAGACCAGTAGTAGTTTCCGATGCACATCTAGAGGCATTCTGCAATCTGTGGACCTTCAAAGTGTTGATGACACACAGAAATTGCCTCAGGATTGAATACAACAGTCACCAAGCGCACTTTCCTCAATTGGAGTATTGTCTCAAACAGTCTACGGTTTGATCGTTTCCTGGAAGACCAGTAGTAGTTTCCGATGCACATCTGGAATCATTCTGTAATCTTTGGACCTTCAAAGTGTTGATGAATCACAGAAATAGCACCGTGATTCAATACCACAGTCACCATGCGCACTTTCCTCCATGGGAGTAATGTCTCAAACAGTCTACGCTTTGATCGTTCCCTGCAAGACTAGTAGTAGTTTCAGATGCACATCTGGGGGCATTCTGTAATCTGTGGACTATCAGAGTGTTGATGAAACACAGAAATTGCATCGGGATTGAATACAACAGTGACCATGCGCACTTTCCTCCATGGGAGTAATGTCTCAAACAGTTTAAGCTCTGATCGATCCCTAGAAGACCAGTAGTAGTTTCCGATGCACATCTGGGGGCATTCTGTAATCTGTGGACTATCAGAGTGTTGATGAAACACAGATATTGCATCGGGATTGAATACAACAGTTACCCTGCGCCTTTTCCTCCATGGGAGTAACGTCTCAAATAGTCTACGGTTTGAGCGTTTCCTAAAAGACCAGTAGTAGTTTCCGATGCACACCTGGAGGCATTCTGTAATCATTGGACCTTCAAAGTGTTGATGAAACACAGAAATTGCATCGGGATTCAAAACAACAGTCACCATGAGCACTTTCCTCCATGGGAGTAATGTCTCTAACGGTCTACGATTTGATCGTTCCCAGCAAGACCAGTAGTAGTTTCAGATGCACATCTGAAGGCACTCTGTAATCTGTGGACCTTCAAGGTGTTGATGAAACACTGGAATTGCCGCAGGATTGAATACAACAGTCACCACTCGTACTTTCCTCCATGAAAGTAATGTCTCAAACAGTCAACGCTTTGTTCGTTCCCTGGAAGACAACTAGTAGATTCCGATGCACATCTGGTGTCATTCAGTAATCTGTGGACTATCAGAGTGTTGATGAAACACAGAAAATGCGTCGGGATTGAATACATCAGTCACCACCCGCACTTTCCTCCATGGGAGTAATGACTCAAACAGTTTACGCTTTGATCGTTTCCTGCAAGACCACTAGTAGTTTCCGATGCACATCTGGAGGCATTCTGTAATCTGTGGACCTTCAAAGTGTTGATGAAACACAGAAATTGCCTCGGGGTTGAATACAACAGCCATCATGCGCATTTTCCTCCATGGGAGTAATGTCTCAAACAGTCTACGCTTTCATCGTTCCATTTAAGACGAGTAGTAGTTTCCGATGCACATCTGGAGGCATTCTGTAATCTGTTAACTATCAGAGTGTTGTTCAAACACGGAAATTGCATCGGGATTGAATACAACAGTCAACATGCGCACTTTCGTCCATGGGAGTAATGTCTCAAACAGTTTACGCTTTGATCGTTCCCTGGGAGACCAGTAGTAGTGTCCGATGAACATCTGGGTGCATTCTGTAATGTGTGGACTATCAGAGTGTTGATGAAACACAGAAAGTGCATCGGGATTGAATACAACAGTCACCAGGCGCACTTTCTTCCATGGGAGTAATGTCTTAAACAGTTTACGATTTTATCGTTCCCTGGAAGAACAGTATAGTTTCCGATGCACATCTGGGGGCATTCTGAAATCTGTGGACTATCAGAGTGTTAATGAAACACAGAAATTGGATCGGGATTGAATAGAATAGTCACTATGCGCACTTTCCTTCATGGGAGTAATGTCTCAACAGTCTACACTTTGAAAGTTCCCTGCAAGACCAGTAGTAGTTTCCGATGCACATCTGGAGGCATTCTGTAATCTGTGGACCTTTAAAGTGTTCATGAAACACAGAAATTGCCTCGGGATTGAATACAACAGTCTCCATGTGCAGTTTCCTCCATGGGAGTAATGTCTCAAACAGTCTACGCTTTGATTGTTTCCTGGAAGACCAGTAGTAGTTTCCGATGCACATCTAGAGGCATTCTGCAATCTGTGGACCTTCAAAGTGTTGATAAAACACAGAAATTGCCTCGGGATTGAATACAACAATCACCATGCGCACTTTCCTCCATGGGAGTAATGTCTCAAACAGTCTACGCTTTGATCGTTCCCTTTATGACGAGTAGTAGTTTCCGATGCACATCTAGAGGCATTCTGCAATCTGTGTACCTTCAAAGTGTTGATGAAACACAAGAATTGCTTTGGGATTGAATACAACAGTCATCATGCGTATTTTCCTCCATGGGAGTAATGTCTCAAACAGTCTACGCTTTGGTCGTTCCCTGCAAGAGCAGTAGTAATTTCCGATGCTCATCTGGAGGCATTCTGTAATCTGTAAACTATCAGAGTGTTGTTCAAACACTAAAAGTGCATCGGGATTGAATACATCAGTCACCAAGCGCACTTTCCTCCATGGGAGTAATGTCTCAAACAGTTTACGCTTTGATCGTTCCCTGAAAGACCAGTAGTGGTTTCCAATGCACATCTGGAGGCATTCTGTAATCTTTGGAGCTTCGAAGTGTTGATGAATCACAGAAATAGCATCGTGATTCAATACAACAGTCACCATGCGCACTTTCGTCCATGGGAGTAATGTCTCAAACAGTTTACGCTTTGATCGTTCCCTAGAAGACCAGTAGTAGTTTCCGATGCACATCTGGGGGCATTCTGGAATCTGTGGACTATCAGAGTGTTTATGAAACACAGATATTGCATCGGGATTGAATACAACAGTCACCATGCGCATTTTCCTTAATCGGAGTAACGTCTCAAACAGTCAACGGTTTGAGCGTTTCCTGAAAGACCAGTAGTCGTTTCCGATGCACATCTGGAGGCATTCTGTAATCATTGGACCTTCAAAGTGTTGATGAAACACAGAAATTGCATCGGGATTCAAAACAACATTCACCATGGGCACTTTCCTCCATGGGAGTAATGTCTCTAACGGTCTACGATTTGATCTTTCCCAGGAAGACCAGTAGTAGTTTCCGATGCACATCTGAAGGCACACTGTAATCTGTGGACCTTCAAAGTGTTGATGAAACACTGGAATTGCCGAGGGATTGAATACAACAGTCACCACTCGCACTTTCCTCCATGGGAGTAATGTCTAAAACAGTCTACGATTTGATCGTTCCCTGCAAGACCACTAGTAGTTTCCGATGCACATCTGGAGGCATTCTGTAATCAGTGGACCTTCAAAGTGTTGATGAAACACAGAAATTGCCTCGTGGTTGAATACGACAGCCATCATGCGCATTTTCCTCCATGTGAGTAATGTCTCAAACAGTCTACGCTTTGATCGTTCCCTTTAAGACGAGTAGCAGTTTCCGATGCACATCTGGAGGCATTCTGTAATCTGTAAACTATCAGAGTGTTGTTCAAACTCAGAAACTGCATCGGGATTGAATACAACAGTCAACATGTGCACTTTCGTCCATGGGAGTAATGTCTCAAACAGTTTACGCATTGATCGTTCCCTGGAAGACCAGTAGTAGTTTCCGATGAGCATCTGGGTGCATTGTGTAATGTGTGGACTATCAGAGTGTTGATGAAACACAGAAAGTGTATCGGGATTGAATACAACAGTCACCAGGCGCACTTTCCTATAAGGGAGTAATGTCTCAAACAGTTTACGCTTTTATCGTTCCCTTTAAGAACAGTATAGTTTCCGATGCACATCTGGGGGCATTCTGAAATCTGTGGACTATCAGAGTGTTGATGAAACACAGAAATTGCATCGGGATTCAATACAACAGTCACTATGCGCACTTTCCTCCATGGGAGTAATGTCTCAAAGAGTTTACGCTTTGATCGTTCCAAGGAAGACCAGTAGTAGTTTGCGATGCACATCTGGACATTCTGTATAGTGTGGACTATCAGAGTGTTGATGAAACAAAGACATTGCATCAGGATTGAGTACAACAGTCACCATGCGCACTTTCCTCCATGGGAGTAATGTCTCAAACAGTCTACGCTTTGAAAGTTCCCTGCAAGACTAGTAGTAGTTTCCAATGCACATCTGGAGGCATTCTGTAATCTGTGGACCTTTAAAGTGATCATGAAACACAGAAATTGCCTCGGGATTCAATACAACAGTCACCGTGCGCAGTTTCCTCCATGGGTGTAATGTCTCAAACAGTCTACGCTTTGATTGTTTCCTAGAAGACCAGTAGTAGTTTCCGATGCACATCTTTAGCTATTCTGTAATCTGTGGTGCTTTAAGGTGTTGATGAAACACAGAAATTGCATCGGGATTGAATACAACAGTCACCATGTGCACTTTCCTCCATGGGAGTAATGTCTCAAACAGTTTACGCTTGATCGTTCCCTGGCAGACCAGTAGATGTTTCCGATGTACATCTGGAGGCATTCTGCAATCTGTGTACCTTCAAAGTGTTGATGAAACACAGAAATTGCCTCGGAATTGAATACAACAGTCACCATGCGCATATTCCTCCATTGGAGTAATGTCTCAGTCTACGCTTTGTTTGTTCCCTGGAGACCAGTAGTAGTTTCCAATGCACATCTGGTGGCATTCTGTAATCTGTAAACTATCAGAGTGTTGTTCAAACACTAAAATGGCATCGGGATCGAATACAACAGTCACCATGCGCACTTTCCTACATGGGAGTAATGTCTCAAACAGTTTACGCTTTCATCGTTCCCTGGAAGACCACTAGTAGTTTCCGATGCACATCTGGGGGCATTCTGTAGTGTGTGGACTATCAGAGTGTTGATGAAACACAGAATTTGAATCGGGATTGAATACAACAGACTCCATGCCCACTTTCCTCCATGGGAGTAATGTCTCAAACAGTCTACGCTTTGGTCGTTCCCTGCAAGACCAGTAGTACTTTCCGATTCACATCTGGAGGCATTCTGCAATCTGTGGACCTTCAAAGTGTTGATGAAACACAGAAATTGCCTCGGAATTGAATACAACAGTCACCATGCGCATATTCCTTCATGGGAGTAATGCCTCAAAACAGTCTACGGTTTGATCGTTACCTGGAAGACCAGTAGTAGTTTCCGATGCACATCTGGAGGCATTCTGTAATCTGTTTACCTTCAAAGTGTTGATAAAACACAGCCGTAAACCTCAAACACACACACACGAAACACAGGAATTGCCGCGAGATTGAATACAACAGTCACCATGTGCGCTTTCCTCCATGGGAGTAATGTCTCAAACAGTCTACGCTTTGATCGTTCCCTGGAAGACCAGTAGTAGTTTCCGATGCACATCTGGAGGCATTCTGTAACCTGTAAACTATCAGAGTGTTGTTCAAACACAGAAATTGCATCGTAATTGAATACAACAGACACCAAGCGCACTTTCCTCAATGGGAGTAAAGTCTCAAACAGTTTACGCTTTGATCGTTCCCTGGAAGACCAGTAGTATTTTCCGATTCACATCTGGGGGCATTCTGTAATGTGTGGACAATCAGAGTGTTGATGAAACACAGAAATTACATCGGGATTGAATACAACAGACACCATGCGCACTTTCCTCCATGGGAGTAATGTCTCAAACAGTCTACGCTTTGATCGTTCCCTGCAAGACCAGTAGTAGTTTCCGATGCACATCTGGAGGCATTCGGCAATCTGTGGACCTTCAAAGTGTTGATGAATCACAGAAATTGCCTCGAGATTGAATACAACAGTCACCATGCGCACTTTCCTCCATGGGAGTAATGTCTCAAACAGTCTACGGTTTGGTCGTTTCCTGGAAGACCAGTAGTAGTTTCCGATGCACATCTGGAGGCATTCTGTAATCTTTGGACCTTCAAAGTGTTGATGAATCACAGAAATAGAATCGTGATTCAATACAACAGTCACCATGCGCACTTTCCTCCATGGGAGTAATGTCTCAAACAGTCTACGATTTGATCGTTCCCTGCAAGACCAGTAGTAGTTTCAGATGCACATCTGGAGGCATTCTGTAATATGATGACCTTCAATGTGTTGATGGAACACAGGAATAGCCGCGTGTTTGATTACAACAGTCACCATGCACACTTCCCTCCATGGGAGTAATGTCTCAAACAGTCTACGCTTTGATCGTTCCCTGGAAGACAACTAGTAGATTCCGATGCACGTCTGGTGTCATTCTGTAATCTGTAGACTATCAGAGTGTTGATGAAACACAGAAAATGCATCGGGATTGAATACAACAGTCACCATGCGCACTTTCCTCCATGGGAGTAATGACTCAAACAGTTTACGCTTTGATCGTTCCCTGCAAGACCACTAGTAGTTTCCGATGCACATCTGGAGGTATTCTGTAATCTGTGGACCTTCAAAGTGTTGATGAAACATAGAAATTGCCTCGGGGTTGAATACAACAGCCATCATGCGCATTTTCCTCCATGGGAGTAATGTCTCAAACAGTCTACGCTTTGATCGTTCCCTTTAAGACGAGTAGTAGTTTCCGATGCACATCTGGAGGCATTCTGTAATCTGTAAACTATCAGAGTGTTGTTCAATCACAGAAATTGCATCGGGATTGAATACAACAGTGAACATGCGCACTTCCGTCTATGGGAGTAATGTCTCAAAGAGTTTACGCTTTGATCGTTCCCTGGAATACCGGTAGTAGTTTCCGATGAACATCTGGGTGCATTCTATAATGTGTGGACTATCAGAGTGTTGATGAAACACAGAAAGTGCATCGGGATTGAATATAACAGTCACCAGGCGCACTTTCCTCCATGGGAGTAATGTCTCAAACAGTTTACGCTTTTATCGTTCCCTGGAAGAACAGTATAGTTTCCGATGCACATCTGGGGCATTCTGAAATCTGTGGACTATCAGAGTGTTGCTGAAACACAGAAATTGCATCGGGATTGAATACAACAGTCACTATGCGCCCCTTCCTCCATGGGAGAAATGTCTCAAACAGTCTACGCTTTGATCGTTTCCTGGAAGACCAGTAGTAGTTTCCGATGCACATCTGGAGGCATTCTGTAATCTGTGGTGCTTCAAAGTGTTGATGAAACACAGAAATTGCATCGGGATTGAATACAACAGTCACCATGTGCACTTTCTTCCATGGGAGTAATGTCTCAAACAGTTAAAGCTTGATCGTTCCCTGGCTGACCAGGAGTAGTTTCCGATGCACGTCTGGAGGCATTCTGTAATCTTTCGACCTTCAAAGTGTTGATGAATCACAGAAATAGCATCGTGATTCAATACAACAATCACCATGCGCACTTTCCTCCATGGGAGTAATGTCTCAAACAGTCTACGCTTTGATCGTTCCCTGGATGACCAGTGTTAGTTTCCGATGCACATCTGGTGTCATTCTGTAATCTGTGGACTATCAGAGTGTTGATGAAACACAGAAATTGCATCTTCATTGAATACAACAGTCACCATGCACACTTTCCTCCATAGGAGTAATGTCTCAAACAGTCTACGCTTTGATCGTTCCCTGCAAGACCAGTAGTAGTTTATGATGCACATCTGGAGGCATTCTGTAATCTGGGGAGTTTAAAAGTGTTGATGAGACACAGAAATTGCATCGGGATTGAATAGAACAGTGACCATGCGCAATTTTCCTAAATAGGAGTAATGTCTCAAACAGTCTGCGCTATGATCGTTCCCTGGAAGACCAGTAGTAGTATTCGATGCACATCTGGAGGCATTCTCTTATCTGTTGACTATGAGAGTGTTGTTGAAACACAGAAATGGCATCGGGGTTGAATACAACAGTCACCATGCGCACTTTCCTCCATGGGATTAGTGTCTCAAACAGTCTACGCTTTGATCGTTCCCGGGCTGACCAGGAGTAGTTTCCGATGCACGTCTGGAGGCATTCTGTAATCTGTGGACTATCAGAGTGTTGTTGAAACACAGAAATTGCATCGGGATTGTATACAACAGTCACCATGCGAACTTTCCTCCATGGGAGTATTGTCTCAAACAGTCTACGGTTTGATCGTTTCCTGGAAGACCAGTAGTAGTTTCCGATGCACATCTGGAGGCATTCTGTAATCTTTGGACCTTCAAAGTGTTGATGATTCACAGAAATAGCATCGTGATTCAATACCACAGTCACCATGCGCACTTTCCTCCATGTTAGTAATGTCTCAAACAGTCTACGCTTTTGATCGTTCCCTGCAAGACCAGTAGTAGTTTCAGATGCACATCTGGAGGCATTCTGTAGTATGTGGACCTTCAAAGTGTTGATGAAACACAGGAATTGCCGCGGGATTGAATACGTCACCATGCGCACTTTCCTCCATGGGAGTAATGTCTCAAACAGTCTACGCATTGATCGTTCCCTCGAAAACAAGTAGTAGTTTCCGATGTACATCTGGTGTCATTCTGTAATCTGTGGACTATCAGAGTGTTGATGAAACACAGAAATTGCATCGGGATTGAATACAACAGTGACCATGCGCACTTTCCTAAATGGGAGTAATGTCTCAAACAGTTTAAGCTCTGATCGATCCCTAGAAGACCAGTAGTAGTTTCCGATGCACATCTGGGGGCATTCTGTAATCTGTGGACTATCAGAGTGTTGATGAAACACAGATATTGCATCGGGATTGAATACAACAGTTACCCTGCGCACTTTCCCCCATGGGAGTAACGTCTCAAACAGTCTACGGTTTGAGCGTTTCCTAAAAGACCAGTAGAAGTTTCCGATGCACACCTGGAGGCATTCTGTAATCATTGGACCTTCAAAGTGTTGATGAAACACAGTAATTGCATCGGGATTCAAAACAACAGTCACCATGAGCACTTTCCTCCATGGGAGTAATGTCTCTAACTGTCTACGATTTGATCGTTCCCAGCAAGACCAGTAGTAGTTTCAGATGCACATCTGAAGGCACTCTGTAATCTGTGGACCTTCAAAGTGTTGATGAAACACTGGAATTGCCGCGGGATTGAATACAACAGTCACCACTCGCACATTCCTCCATGGGAGTAATGTCTCAAACAGTCAACGCTTTGATCGTTCCCTGGAAGGCAACTAGTAGATTCCGATGCACATCTGGTGTCATTCTGTAATCTGTGGACTATCAGAGTGTTGATGAAACACAGAAAATGCATCGGGATTGAATACAACAGTCACCATGCGCACTTTCTTCCATGGGAGTAATGACTCAAAGAGTTTACGCTTTGATCGTTCCCTAGAAGACCAGTAAAAGTTTCCGATGCACATCTGGGGGCATTCTGTAATCTGTGGACTATCAGAGTGTTGATGAAACACAGATATTGCATCGGGATTGAATACAACAGTCACCATGCGCACATTCCTCCATCTGAGTAACGTCTCAAACAGTCTACGGTTTTAGCGTTTCCTGAAAGACCAGTAGTCGTTTCCGTTGCACATCTGGAGGCATTCTGTAATCATTGGACCCTCAAAGTGTTGATGAAACACAGAAATTGCATCGGGATTCAAAACAACATTCACCATGAGCACTTTCCTCCATGGGAGTAATGTCTCTAACGGTCTACGATTTGATCGTTCCCAGCAAGACCAGTAGTAGTTTCCGATGCACATCTGAAGGCACTCTGTCATCTGTGGACCTTCAAAGTGTTGATGAAACACTGGAATTGCCGCGGGATTGAATACAACAGTCACCACTCGCACTTTCCTCCATGGGTGTAATGTCTAAAACAGTCTACGCTTTGATCTTTCCCTGGAAGACAACTAGTAGATTCCGATGCACATCTGGTGTCATTCTGTAATCCGTGGACTATCAGAGTGTTGATGAAACACAGAAAATGCATCGCGATTGAATACAACACTCACCATGCGCACGTTCCTCCAAGGGAGTAATGACTCAAACAGTTTACGCTTTGATCGTTCCCTGCAAGACCACTAGTAGTTTCCGATGCACATCTGGAGGCATTCTGTAATCTGTAAACAATCAGAGTGTTGTTCAAACACTAAAAGTGCATCGGGATTGAATACATCAGTCACCAAGCGCACTTTCCTCCATGGGAGTAATGTCTCAAACAGTTTACGCTTTGATCGTTCCCTGAAAGACCAGTAGTGGTTTCCAATGCACATCTGGAGGCATTCTGTAATCTTTGGAGCTTCGAAGTGTTGATGAATCACAGAAATAGCATCGTGATTCAATACAACAGTCACCATGCGCACTTTCCTCCATGGGAGTAATGTCTCAAACAGTTTACGCTTTGATCGTTCCCTAGAAGACCAGTAGTAGTTTCCGATGCACATCTGGGGGCATTCTGGAATCTGTGGACTATCAGAGTGTTTATGAAACACAGATATTGCATCGGGATTGAATACAACAGTCACCATGCGCATTTTCCTTAATCGGAGTAACGTCTCAAACAGTCAACGGTTTGAGCGTTTCCTGAAAGACCAGTAGTCGTTTCCGATGCACATCTGGAGGCATTCTGTAATCATTGGACCTTCAAAGTGTTGATGAAACACAGAAATTGCATCGGGATTCAAAACAACATTCACCATGGGCACTTTCCTCCATGGGAGTAATGTCTCTAACGGTCTACGATTTGATCTTTCCCAGGAAGACCAGTAGTAGTTTCCGATGCACATCTGAAGGCACACTGTAATCTGTGGACCTTCAAAGTGTTGATGAAACACTGGAATTGCCGCGGGATTGAATACAACAGTCACCACTCGCACTTTCCTCCATGGGAGTAATGTCTAAAACAGTCTACGCTTTGATCGTTCCCTGCAAGACCACTAGTAGTTTCCGATGCACATCTGGAGGCATTCTGTAATCAGTGGACCTTCAAAGTGTTGATGAAACACAGAAATTGCCTCGTGGTTGAATACGACAGCCATCATGCGCATTTTCCTCCATGTGAGTAATGTCTCAAACAGTCTACGCTTTGATCGTTCCCTTTAAGACGAGTAGCAGTTTCCGATGCACATCTGGAGGCATTCTGTAATCTGTAAACTATCAGAGTGTTGTTCAAACTGCATCGGGATTGAATACAACAGTCAACATGTGCACTTTCGTCCATGGGAGTAATGTCTCAAACAGTTTACGCTTTGATCGTTCCCTGGAAGACCAGTAGTAGTTTCCGATGAGCATCTGGGTGCATTGTGTAATGTGTGGACTATCAGAGTGTTGATGAAACACAGAAAGTGTATCGGGATTGAATACAACAGTCACCAGGCGCACTTTCCTATAAGGGAGTAATGTCTCAAACAGTTTACGCTTTTATCGTTTCCTTTAAGAACAGTATAGTTTCCGATGCACATCTGGGGGCATTCTGAAATCTGTGGACTATCAGAGTGATGATGAAACACAGAAATTGCATCGGGATTGAATACAACAGTCACCATGCGCACTTTCCTCCATGGGAGTAATGTCTCAAACAGTCTACGCTTTGAAAGTTCCCTGCAAGACCAGTAGTAGTTTCCAATGCACATCTGGAGGCATTCTGTAATCTGTGGACCTTTAAAATGATCATGAAACACAGAAATTGCCTCGGGATTGAATACAACAGTCACCGTGCGCAGTTTCCTCCATGGGTGTAATGTCTCAAACAGTCTACGCTTTGATTGTTTCCTAGAAGACCAGTAGTAGTTTCCGATGCACATCTTTAGCTATTCTGTAATCTGTGGTGCTTTAAGGTGTTGATGAAACACAGAAATTGCATCGGGATTGAATACAACAGTCACCATGTGCACTTTCCTCCATGGGAGTAATGTCTCAAACAGTTTACGCTTGATCGTTCCCTGGCAGACCAGTAGATGTTTCCGATGTACATCTGGAGGCATTCTGCAATCTGTGTACCTTCAAAGTGTTGATGAAACACAAAAATTGCTTCGGGATTGAATACAACAGTCATCATGCGCATTTTCCTCCATGGGAGTAATGTCTCAAACAGTCTACGCTTTGTTTGTTCCCTGGAGACCAGTAGTAGTTTCCAATGCACATCTGGTGGCATTCTGTAATCTGTAAACTATCAGAGTGTTGTTCAAACACTAAAATGGCATCGGGATCGAATACAACAGTCACCATGCGCACTTTCCTACATGGGAGTAATGTCTCAAACAGTTTACGCTTTCATCGTTCCCTGGAAGACCAGTAGTAGTTTCCGATGCACATCTGGGGGCATTCTGTAGTGTGTGGACTATCAGAGTGTTGATGAAACACAGAATTTGAATCGGGATTGAATACAACAGACTCCATGCCCACTTTCCTCCATGGGAGTAATGTCTCAAACAGTCTACGCTTTGGTCGTTCCCTGCAAGACCAGTAGTACTTTCCGATTCACATCTGGAGGCATTCTGCAATCTGTGGACCTTCAAAGTGTTGATGAAACACAGAAATTGCCTCGGAATTGAATACAACAGTCACCATGCGCATATTCATTGATGGGAGTAATGCCTCAAAACAGTCTACGGTTTGATCATTACCTGGAAGACCAGTAGTAGTTTCCGATGCACATCTGGAGGCATTCTGTAATCTGTTTACCTTCAAAGTGTTGATAAAACACAGCCGTAAACCTCAAACACACACACACGAAACACAGGAATTGCCGCGAGATTGAATACAACAGTCACCATGTGCGCTTTCCTCCATGGGAGTAATGTCTCAAACAGTCTACGCTTTGATCGTTCCCTGGAAGACCAGTAGTAGTTTCCGATGCACATCTGGAGGCATTCTGTAACCTGTAAACTATCAGAGTGTTGTTCAAACACAGAAATTGCATCGGGATTGAATACAACAGACACCAAGCGCACTTTCCTCAATGGGAGTAAAGTCTCAAACAGTTTACGCTTTGATCGTTCCCTGGAAGACCAGTAGTATTTTCCGATTCACATCTGGGGGCATTCTGTAATGTGTGGACAATCAGAGTGTTGATGAAACACAGAAATTGCATCGGGATTGAATACAACAGACACCATGCGCACTTTCCTCCATGGGAGTAATGTCTCAAACAGTCTACGCTTTGATCATTCCCTGCAAGACCAGTAGTAGTTTCCGACGCACATCTGGAGGCATTCGGCAATCTGTGGACCTTCAAAGTGTTGATGAATCACAGAAATTGCCTCGAGATTGAATACAACAGTCACCATGCGCACTTTCCTCCATGGGAGTAATGTCTCAAACAGTCTACGGTTTGATCGTTTTCTGGAAGACCAGTAGTAGTTTCCGATGCACATCTGGAGGCATTCTGTAATCTTTGGACCTTCAAAGTGTTGATGAATCACAGAAATAGAATCGTGATTCAATACAACAGTCACCATGCGCACTTTCCTCCATGGGAGTAATGTCTCAAACAGTCTACGCTTTGATCGTTCCCTGCAAGACCAGTAGTAGTTTCAGATGCACATCTGGAGGCATTCTGTAATATGATGACCTTCAATGTGTTGATGGAACACAGGAATAGCCGCGTGATTGATTACAACAGTCACCATGCGCACTTCCCTCCATGGGAGTAATGTCTCAAACAGTCTACGCTTTGATCGTTCCCTGCAAGACCACTAGTAGTTTCCGATGCACATCTGGAGGTATTCTGTAATCTGTGGACCTTCAAAGTGTTGATGAAATATAGAAATTGCCTCGGGGTTGAATACAACTGCCATCATGCGCATTTTCCTCCATGGGAGTAATGTCTCAAACAGTCTACGCTTTGATCGTTCCCTTTAAGACGAGTAGTAGTTTCCGATGCACATCTGGAGGCATTCTGTAATCTGTAAACTATCAGAGTGTTGTTCAAACACAGAAATTGCGTCGGGATTGAATACAACAGTGAACATGCGCACTTCCGTCTATGGGAGTAATGTCTCAAAGAGTTTACGCTTTGATCGTTCCCTGGAATACCGGTAGTAGTTTCCGATGAACATCTGGGTGCATTCTATAATGTGTGGACTATCAGAGTGTTGATGAAACACAGAAAGTGCATCGGGATTGAATATAACAGTCACCAGGCGCACTTTCCTCCATGGGAGTAATGTCTCAAACAGTTTACGCTTTTATCGTTCCCTGGAAGAACAGTATAGTTTCCGATGCACATCTGGGGCATTCTGAAATCTGTGGACTATCAGAGTGTTGGTGAAACACAGAAATTGCATCGGGATTGAATACAACAGTCACTATGCGCCCCTTCCTCCATGGGAGAAATGTCTCAAACAGTCTACGCTTTGATCGTTCCCTGCAAGACCAGTAGTAGTTTCCGATGCACATCTGGAGGCATTCTGTAATCTGTGGACTTTTAAAGTGTTCATGAAACACAGAAATTGCCTCTGGATTGAACACAACAGTCACCATGCGTAGTTTCCTCCATGGGAGTAATGTCTCAAACAGTCTACGTTTTGATCGTTTCCTGGAAGACCAGTAGTAGTTTCCGATGCACATCTGGAGGCATTCTGTAATCTGTGGTGCTTCAAAGTGTTGATGAAACACAGAAATTGCATCGGGATTGAATACAACAGTCACCATGTGCACTTTCTTCCATGGGAGTAATGTCTCAAACAGTTAAAGCTTGATCGTTCCCTGGCTGACCAGGAGTAGTTTCCGATGCACGTCTGGAGGCATTCTGTAATCTGTGGACTATCAGAGTGTTGTTGAAACACAGAAATTGCAACAGGATTGTATACAACAGTCACCATGCGAACTTTCCTCCATGGGAGTAATGTCTCAAACTGTTTACGCGTTGATCGTTTTCTGGAAGACCAGTAGTAGTTTCCGATGCACAACTGGAGGCATTCTGCAATCTGTGGACCTTGAAAGTGTTGATGAAACACAGAAATTGCATTGGGGTTGAATACAACAGTCACCATGCGCACTTTACTCCATGGGAGTAATGTCTCAAACAGTCTAGGCTTTGATCGTTCCCTGGATGACCACGAGTAGTTTCCGATGCACATCTGGAGGCATTCTGTAATCTGTGGTCTATCAGAGTGTTGTTGAAACACAGAAATTGCATCGGGATTGAATACAACAGTCACCATGCGAACTTTCCTCCATGGGAGTAATGTCTCAAACTGTCTACGCGTTGATCGTTCCCTGCCAGACCAGTAGTAGTTTCCGATGTACAACTGGAGGCATTCTGCAATCTGTGGACCTTCAAAGTGTTGATGAAACACAAAAATTGCTTCGGGATTGAATACAACAGTCATCATGCGCATTTTCCTGCATGGGAGTAATGTATCAAACAGTCTACGATTTGATTGTTCCCTGGAAGACCTGTAGTAGTTTCCGATGCACATCTGGAGGCATTCTGTAATCTGTGGACTATCAGAGTGTTGATGAAACACAGAAAATGCATCGGGATTCAATACAACAGTCACCGTGGGCACTTTCCTCCATGGTAGTAATGTCTGAAACAGTCAACGCTTTGATCGTTCCCTGCAAGACCAGTAGTAGTTTCCGATGCACATCTGGAGGCATTCTGTAATCTGTAAACTATCAGAGTGTTGTTCAAACACTAAAATGGCATCGGGATCGAATACAACAGTCACCATGCGCACTTTCCTACATGGGAGTAATGTCTCAAACAGTTTACGCTTTGATCGTTCCCTGGAAGACCAGTACTAGTTTACGACTCACATCTGGGGGCATTCTGTAATGTGTGGACTGTCAGAGTGTTGATGAAACACAGAAATTGCATCGGGATTGAATACAACAGTCACCATGCGCACTTTCCTCCATGGGAGTAATGTCTCAAACAGTCTACGCTTTGATCGTTCCCTGCAAGACTAGTAGTAGTTTCCGATGCACATCTGGAGGCATTCTGCAATCTGTGGACCTTCAAAGTGTTGATGAAACACAGTAATTCCCTCGGGATTGAATACAACAGTCACAATGCGCACTTTCCTCCATGGGAGTAATGTCTCAAACAGTCTACGGTTTGATCGTTTCCTGGAAGACCAGTAGTAGTTTCCGATGCACATCTAGAGGCATTCTGTAATCTTTCGACCTTCAAAGTGTTGATGAATCACAGAAATAGCATCGTGATTCAATACAACAATCACCATGCGCACTTTCCTCCATGGGAGTAATGTCTCAAACAGTCTACGCTTTGATCGTTCCCTGGATGACCAGTGTTAGTTTCCGATGCACATCTGGTGTCATTCTGTAATCTGTGGACTATCAGAGTGTTGATGAAACACAGAAATTGCATCTTGATTGAATACAACAGTCACCATGGGCACTTTCCTCCATAGGAGTAATGTCTCAAACAGTCTACGCTTTGATCGTTCCCTGCAAGACCAGTAGTAGTTTATGATGCACATCTGGAGGCATTCTGTAATCTGTGGAGTTTAAAAGTGTTGATGAGACACAGAAATTGCATCGGGATTGAATACAACAGTGACCATGCGCAATTTTCCTAAATAGGAGTAATGCCTCAAACAGTCTGCGCTATGATCGTTCCCTGGAAGACCAGTAGTAGTTTTCGATGCACATCTGGAGGCATTCTCTTATCTGTTGACTATCAGAGTGTTGTTGAAACACAGAAATGGCATCGGGGTTGAATACAACAGTCACCATGCGCACTTTCCTCCATGGGATTAGTGTCTCAAACAGTCTACGCTTTGATCGTTCCCTGGCTGACCAGGAGTAGTTTCCGATGCACGTCTGGAGGCATTCTGTAATCTGTGGACTATCAGAGTGTTGTTGAAACACAGAATTTGCATCGGGATTGTATACAACAGTCACCATGCGAACTTTCCTCTATGGGAGTAATGTCTCAAACTGTTTACGCGTTGATCGTTTTCTGGAAGACCAGTAGTAGTTTCCGATGCACATCTGGAGGCATTCTGTAATCTGTGGACCTTCAAAGTGTTGATGAGACACAGAAATGTCATCGGGATTAAATACAACAGTCACCATGCGCACTTTCCTACATGGGAGTAATGTCACAAAAATTCTACGCTTTGATCGTTCCCTGGAAGACCAGTAGTAGTTTCCTATGCACATCTGGAGGCATTCTGTAGGCTGTGGACTATCAGAGTGTTGATGAGACACAGAAATTGCATCGGGATTGAATACAACAGTCGCCATGCGCACTTTCCTCCATGGGAGTAATGTCTCAAACAGTTTACGCTTTGATCGTTCCCTGGAAGACCAGTAGTAGTTTCCGATGCACATCTGGGGACATTCTGTAATGTGTGGACTATCAGAATGTTGATGAAACACAGAAATTGCAATCAGGATTGAATACAACAGTCACCATGCGCACTTTCCTCCTTGGGAGTAATGTCTCTAACAGTTTACGTTTTGATCGTTCCCTGGAAGACCTGTAGTAGTTTCCGATGCACATCTGGAGGCATTCTGTAATCTGTGGACCTTCAAAGTGTTTATGAAACACAGGAATTGCCACGAGATTGAATACAACAGTCACCATGCGCACTTTCCGCCATGGGAGTAATGTCTCAAACAATCTACGCTTTGATCGTTCCCTTTAAGACGAGTAGTAGTTTCCGATGCACATCTGGAGGCATTCTGTAATCTGGAAACTATCAGAGTGTTGTTCAAACACAGAAATTGCATCGGGATTAAATACAACAGTGAACATGCGCACTTCCGTCTATGGGAGTAATGTCTCAAAGAGTTTACGCTTTGATCGTTCCCTGGAATACCGATAGTAGTTTGCGATGAACATCTGGGTGCATTCTGTAATGTGTGGACTATCAGAGTGTTGATGAAACACAGAAAGTGCATCGGGATTGAATACAACAGTCACCATGCGCACTTTCCTCCATGGGATTAATGTCTCAAACAGTCTAGGCTTTGATCGTTCCCTGGCTGACCAGGAGTAGTTTCCGATGCACGTCTGGCGGCATTCTGTAATCAGTGGACTATCAGAGTGTTGTTGAAACACAGAAATTGCATCGGGATTGAATACAATATTCACCATGCGCACTTTCCTCCATGTGAGTAATGTCTCAAACAGTAAACGCTTTGATCGTTCCCTGCAAGACCAGTAGTAGTTTCCGATGCACATCTGGTGGCATTCTGTAATCTGTAAACTATCAGAGTGTTGTTCAGACACTAAAATGGCATTGGGATCGAATACAACTGTCACCATGCGCACTTTACCACATGGGAGTAATGTATCAAACAGTTTACGCTTTGATCGTTCCCTGCAAGACCAGTAGTAGTTTCCGATGCACATCTGGAGGCATTCTGTAACCTGTAAACTATCAGAGTGTTGTTCAAACACCGAAATTGCATCGGGATTGAATGCAACAGTCATCAAGCGCACTTTCCTCCATGGGAGTAATGTCTCAAACAGTTTACACTTTGATCGTTCCCTGGAAAACCAGTACTAGTTTCCGATTCACATCTGGGGGCATTCTGTAATGTGTGGACTATCAGAGTGTTGATGAAACACAGAAATTGCATCGGGATTGAATACAACAGTCACCATGCGCACTTTCCTCCATGGGATTAATGTCTCAAACAGTCTAGGCTTTGATCGTTCCCTGGCTGACCAGGAGTAGTTTCCGATGCACGTCTGGCGGCATTCTGTAATCAGTGGACTATCAGAGTGTTGTTGAAACACAGAAATTGCATCAGGATTGTATACAACAATCACCATGCGAACTTTCCTCCATGGGAGTAATGTCTCAAACAATCTACGCTTTGATCGTTCCTGGCATGACCAGTAGTAGTTTACGATGCACATCTGGAGGCATTCTGTAATCTGTGGACCTTGAAAGTGTTGATGAAACACAGAAATTGCATTGGGGTTGAATACAACAGTCACCATGCGCACTTTCCTCCATGGGATTAATGTCTCAAACAGTCTAGGCTATGATCGTTCCCTGGATGACCACGAGTAGTTTCCGATGCACATCTAGAGGCATTCTGTAATCTGTGGTCTATCAGAGTGTTGTTGAAACACAGAAATTGCATCGGGACTGAATACAACAGTCACCATGCGAACTTTCCTCCATGGGAGTAATGTCTCAAACTGTCTACGCGTTGATCGTTCCCTGCCAGACCAGTAGTAGTTTCCGATGTACAACTGGAGGCATTCTGCAATCTGTGGACCTTCAAAGTGTTGATGAAACACAAAAATTGCTTCGGGATTGAATACAACAGTCATCATGCGCATTTTCCTCCATGGGAGTAATGTATCAAACAGTCTACGATTTGATTGTTCCCTGGAAGACCTGTAGTAGTTTCCGATGCACGTCTGGAGGCATTCTGTAATCTGTGGACTATCAGAGTGTTGATGAAACACAGAAAATGCATCGGGATTCAATACAACAGTCACCGTGGGCACTTTCCTCCATGGTAGTAATGTCTGAAACAGTCAACGCTTTGATCGTTCCCTGCAAGACCAGTAGTAGTTTCCGATGCACATCTGGAGGCATTCTGTAACCTGTAAACTATCAGAGTGTTGTTCAAACACTAAAATGGCATCGGGATCGAATACAACAGTCACCATGCGCACTTTCCCACATGGGAGTAATGTCTCAAACAGTTTACGCTTTGATCGTTCCCTGGAAGACCAGTACTAGTTTACGACTCACATCTGGGGGCATTCTGTAATGTGTGGACTATCAGAGTGTTGATGAAACACAGAAATTGCATCGGGATTGAATACAACAGTCACCATGCGCACTTTCCTCCATGGGAGTAATGTCTCAAACAGTCTACGCTTTGATCGTTCCCTGCAAGACTAGTAGTAGTTTCCGATGCACATCTGGAGGCATTCTGCAATCTGTGGACCTTCAAAGTGTTGATGAAACACAGTAATTCCCTCGGGATTGAATACAACAGTCATAATGCGCACTTTCCTCAATGGGAGTAATGTCTCAAACAGTCTACGGTTTGATCGTTTCCTGGAAAACCAGTAGTAGTTTCCGATGCACATCTAGAGGCATTCTGTAATCTTTCGACCATCAAAGTGTTGATGAATCACAGAAATAGCATCGTGATTCAATACAACAATCACCATGCGCACTTTCCTCCATGGGAGTAATGTCTCAAACAGTCTACGCTTTGATCGTTCCCTGGATGACCAGTGTTAGTTTCCGATGCACATCTTTTGTCATTCTGTAATCTGTGGACTATCAGAGTATTCATGAAACACAGAAATTGCATCTTGATTGAATACAACAGTCACCATGCGCACTTTCCTCTATAGGAGTAATGTCTCAAACAGTCTACGCTTTGATCGTTCCCTGCAAGACCAGTAGTAGTTTATGATGCACATCTGGAGGCATTCTGTAATCTGTGGAGTTTAAAAGTGTTGATGAGACACAGAAATTGCATCGGGATTGAATACAACAGTGACCATGCGCAATTTTCCTAAATGGGAGTAATGTCTCAAACAGTCTGCGCTTTGATCGTTCCCTGGAAGACCAGTAGTAGTTTTCGATGCACATCTGGAGGCATTCTGTTATCTGTTGACTATCAGAGTGTTGTTGAAACACAGAAATGGCATCGGGGTTGAATACAACAGTCACCATGCGTACTTTCCTCCATGGGATTAATGTCTCAAACAGTCTACGCTTTGATCGTTCCCTGGCTGACCAGGAGTAGTTTCCGATGCACGTCTGGAGGCATTCTGTAATCTGTGGACTATCAGAGTGTTGTTGAAACACAGAAATTGCATCGGGATTGTATACAACAGTCACCATGCGAACTTTCCTCCATGGGAGTAATGTCTCAAACTGTTTACGCGTTGATCGTTTTCTGGAAGACCAGTAGTAGTTTCCGATGCACATCTGGAGGCATTCTGTAATCTGTGGACCTTCAAAGTGTTGATGAGACACAGAGATGTCATCGGGATTAAATACAACAGTCACCATGCGCACTTTCCTACATGGGAGTAATGTCACAAAAATTCTACGCTTTGATCGTTCCCTGGAAGACCAGTAGTTGTTTCCTATGCACATCTGGAGGCATTCTGTAGGCTGTGGACTATCAGAGTGTTGATGAGACACAGAAGTTGCATCGGGATTGAATACAACAGTCGCCATGCGCACTTTCCTCCATGGGAGTAATGTCTCAAACAGTTTACGCTTTGATCGTTCCCTGGAAGACCAGTAGTAGTTTCCGATGCACATCTGGGGACATTCTGTAATGTGTTGACTGTCAGAGTGTTGATGAAACACAGAAATTGCAATCAGGATTGAATACAACAGTCACCATGCGCACTTTCCTCCTTGGGCGTAATGTCTCAAACAGTTTACGTTTTGATCGTTCCCTGGAAGACCTGTAGTAGTTTCCGATGCACATCTGGAGGCATTCTGTAATCTGTGGACCTTCAAAGTGTTTATGAAACACAAAAATTGCTTCGGGATTGAATACAACAGTCATCATGCGCACTGTCCTCAATTGGAGTAATGACTCAAACAGTTTACGCTTTGATCGTTCCCTGGAAGACCAGTAGTAGTTTCCGATGCACATCTGGGGACATTCTGTAATGTGTTGACTATCAGAGTGTTGATGAAACACAGAAATTGCAATCAGGATTGAATACAACAGTCACCATGCGCACTTTCCGCCATGGGAGTAATGTCTCAAACAATCTACGCTTTGATCGTTGCCTGCAAGACCAGTAGTAGTTTACGATGCACATCTGGAGGCATTCTGTAATCTGTGGACCTTGAAAGTGTTGATGGAACACAGAAATTGCATTGGGGTTTAATACTACAGTCACCATGCTCACTTTCCTCTATGGGATTAATGTCTCAAACAGTCTAGGCTTTGATCGTTCCCTGGATGACCACGAGTAGTTTCCGATGCACATCTAGAGAAATTCTGTAATCTGTGGACTATCAGTGTGTTGTTGAAACACAGTAATTGCATCGGGATTGAATACAACAGTCACCATGCGAACTTTCCTCCATGGGAGTAATGTCTCAAACTGTCTACGCGTTGATCGTTCCCTGCCAGACCAGTAGTAGTTTCCGATGTACAAGTGGAGGCATTCTGCAATCTGTGGACCTTCAAAGTGTTGATGAAACACAAAAATTGCTTCGGGATTGAATACAACAGTCATCATGCGCATTTTCCTCCATGGGAGTAATGTATCAAACAGTCTACGATTTGATTGTTCCCTGGAAGACCTGTAGTAGTTTCCGATGCACATCTGGAGGCATTCTGTAATCTGTGGACTATCAGAGTGTTGATGAAACACAGAAAATGCATCGGGATTCAATACAACAGTCACCGTGGGCACTTTCCTCCATGGTAGTAATGTCTGAAACAGTCAACGCTTTGATCGTTCCCTGCAAGACCAGTAGTAGTTTCCGATGCACATCTGGAGGCATTCTGTAATCTGTAAACTATCAGAGTGTTGTTCAAACACTAAAATGGCATCGGGATCGAATACAACAGTCACCATGCGCACTTTCCTACATGGGAGTAATGTCTCAAACAGTTTACGCTTTGATCGTTCCCTGGAAGACCAGTACTAGTTTACGACTCACATCTGGGGGCATTCTGTAATGTGTGGACTATCAGAGTGTTGATGAAACACAGAAATTGCATCGGGATTGAATACAACAGTCACCATGCGCACTTTCCTCCATGGGAGTAATGTCTCAAACAGTCTACGCTTTGATCGTTCCCTGCAAGACTAGTAGTAATTTCCGATGCACATCTGGAGGCATTCTGCAATCTGTGGACCTTCAAAGTGTTGATGAAACACAGTAATTCCCTTGGGATTGAATACAACAGTCACAATGCGCACTTTCCTCCATGGAAGTAATGTCTCAAACAGTCTACGGTTTGATCGTTTCCTGGAAGACCAGTAGTAGTTTCCGATGCACATCTAGAGGCATTCTGTAATCTTTCGACCTTCAAAGTGTTGATGAATCACAGAAATAGCATCGTGATTCAATACAACAATCACCATGCGCACTTTCCTCCATTGGAGTAATGTCTCAAACAGTCTACGCTTTGATCGTTCCCTGGATGACCAGTGTTAGTTTCCGATGCACATCTGGTGTCATTCTGTAATCTGTGGACTATCAGGGTGTTGATGAAACACAGAAATTGCATCTTGATTGAATACAACAGTCACCATGCGCACTTTCCTCTATAGGAGTAATGTCTCAAACAGTCTACGCTTTGATCGTTCCCTGCAAGACCAGTAGTAGTTTATGATGCACATCTGGAGGCATTCTGTAATCTGTGGAGTTTAAAAGTGTTGATGAGACACAGAAATTGCATCGGGATTGAATACAATAGTGACCATGCGCAATTTTCCAAAATGGGAGTAATGTCTCAAACAGTCTGCGCTTTGATCGTTCCCTGGAAGACCAGTAGTAGTTTTCGATGCACATCTGGAGGCATTCTGTTATCTGTTGACTATCAGAGTGTTGTTGAAACACAGAAATGGCATCGGGGTTGAATACAACAGTCACCATGCGTACTTTCCTCCATGGGATTAATGTCTCAAACAGTCTACGCTTTGATCGTTCCCTGGCTGACCAGGAGTAGTTTCCGATGCACGTCTGGAGGCATTCTGTAATCTGTGGACTATCAGAGTGTTGTTGAAACACAGAAATTGCATCGGGATTGTATACAACAGTCACCATGCGAACTTTCCTCCATGGGAGTAATGTCTCAAACTGTTTACGCGTTGATCGTTTTCTGGAAGACCAGTAGTAGTTTCCGATGCGCATCTGGAGGCATTCTGTAATCTGTGGACCTTCAAAGTATTGATGAGACACAGAAATGTCATCGGGATTAAATACAACAGTCACCATGCGCACTTTCCTACATGGGAGTAATGTCACAAAAATTCTACGCTTTGATCGTTCCCTGGAAGACCAGTAGTAGTTTCCTATGCACATCTGGAGGCATTCTGTAGGCTGTGGACTATCAGAGTGTTGATGAGACACAGAAATTGCATCGGGATTGAATACAACAGTCACCATGCGCACTTTCCTCCATGGGAGTAATGTCTCAAACAGTTTACGCTTTGATCGTTCCCTGGAAGACCAGTAGTAGTTTCCGATGCACATCTAGGGACATTCTGTAATGTGTGGACTATCAGAGTGTTGATGAAACACAGAAATTGCAATCAGGATTGAATACAACACTCACCATGCGCACTTTCCTCCTTGGGAGTAATGTCTCTAACAGTTTACGTTTTGATCGTTCCCTGGAAGACCTGTAGTAGTTTCCGATGCACATCTGGAGGCATTCTGTAATCTGTGGACCTTCAAAGTGTTTATGAAACACAAAAATTGCTTCGGGATTGAATACAACAGTCATCATGCGCACTGTCCTCAATTGGAGTAATGACTCAAACAGTTTACGCTTTGATCGTTCCCTGCAAGACCACTAGTAGTTTCCGATGCACATCTGGAGGCATTCTGTAATCTGTGGACCTTCAAAGTGTTTATGAAACACAGGAATTGCCACGAGATTGAATACAACAGTCACCATGCGCACTTTCAGCCATGGGAGTAATGTCTCAAACAATCTACGCTTTGATTGTTCCCTGCAAGACCAGTAGTAGTTTACGGTGCACATCTGGAGGCATTCTGTAATCTGTGGACCTTGGAAGTGTTGATTAAACACAGAAATTGCATTGGGGTTTAATACTACAGTCAACATGCTCACTTTCCTCTATGGGATTAATGTCTCAAACAGTCTAGGCTTTGATCGTTCCCTGGATGACCACGAGTTGTTTCCGATGCACATCTAGAGAAATTCTGTAATCTGTGGACTATCAGTGTGTTGTTGAAACACAGAAATTGCATCGGGATTGAATACAACAGTCACCATGCGGACTTCCCTCCATGGGAGTAATGTCTCAAACTGTCTACGCGTTGATCGTTTTCTGGAAGACCAGTAGTAGTTTCCGATGCACATCTGGAGGCATTCTATGATCTGTGGACCATCAAAGTGTTGATGAGACACAGAAATTGCATCGGGATTGAATACAACAGTTACCATGCGCACTTTCCTACATGGGAGTAATGTCACAAAAATTCTACGCTTTTTTCGTTCCCTGGAAGACCAGTAGTAGTTTCCGATGCATATCTGGGGACATTCTGTAATGTGCGGACTATCAGAGTGTTGATGAAACAGAGAAATTGCAATCAGGATTAAATACAACAGTCACCATGCGCACTCTCCTCCTCGGGAGTAATGTCTCAAACAGTTTACGCTTTGATCCTTCCCTGTTAGACCTGTAGTAGTTTCCGATGCACATCTGGAGGCATTCTGCAATCTGTGGACTAACAGAGTGTTGATGAAACACAGAAATTGCATCGGGAATCAATACAACAGTCACCATGCGCACTTTCCTCCATGGGAGTAATGTCTCTAACAGTCCACGCTTTGAACGTTCCCTGCAAGACCAGTAGTAGTTTCCGATGCACATCTGGAGGCATTCTGTAATCTGTGGACCTCCAAAGTGTTTATGAAACTCAGGTATTGCCGCGAGATTGAATACAACAGTCACCATGCGCACTTTCCTCCATGGGAGTAATGTCTCAAACAGTCTACGCTTTGATCGTTCCCTGCAGGACCAGTAGTAGTTTACGATGAACATCTGGAGGCATTCTGTAATCTGTGGACCTTGAAAGTGTTGATGAAACGTAGAAATTGCCTCAGGCCTGAATACAACAGTCATCATGCGCATTTTCTTCCATGGGAATGATGTCTCAAACAGAATACGCTTTGATCGTTCCCTTTGAGACCAGTGGTGGTTTCCGATGCACATCTGGAGGCATTCTGCAATCTGTGGACATTCAAAGTGTTGATGAAACACAGAAATTCCCTCGGGATTGAATACAACAGTCACCATGTGCACTTTCCTCCATGGGAGTAATGTCTCAAACAGTCTACGGTTTGATCGTTTCCTGGAAGACCAGTAGTAGTTTCCGATGCACATCTGGAGGCATTCTGTAATCTTTGGACCTTCAAAGTGTTGATGAATCACAGACATAGCATCGTGATTCAATACAACAGTCACCATGCGCACTTTCCTCCATGGGAGTAATGTCTCAAACGGTCTACGCTTTGATCGTTCCCTGCAAGACCGGTAGTAATTTCAGATGCACATCTGGTGGCATTCTGTAATATGTGGACCTCCAAAGTGTTGATGAAACACAGGAATTGCCGCGGGATTGAATACAACAGTCACCATGCGCAATTTCCTCCATGGGAGTGATGTCTCAAACAGTCTTCGTTTTTATCGTTCCCTGCAAGACCAGTAGTAATTAACGATGCACATCTATAGGCATTCTGTAATCTGTGGAGTTTCAAAGTGTTGAGGAGACACAGAAATTGCATCGGGATTGAATACAACAGTCACCATGCGCACTTTCCTACATGGGAGTAATGTCACAAAAATTCCACGCTTTGATCGTTCCCTGGAAGACCAGTACTAGTTTCCGATGCACATCTGGAGGCACTCTGTAATGTGTGGACTATCAGAGTGTTGATGAATCACAGAGATTGCATCAGGTTTGAATACAACAGTCACCAAGCGCACTTTCCTCCATATGAGAAACGTCTCAAACATTTTACGCTTTGATCATTGCCTGGAAGACCAATAGTAGTTACCGATGCACATCTGGGGGCTTTATGTAATGTGTGGACTAGCAGAGTGTTGATGAAACACAGAAATTGCAGCGTGATTGAATACGACATCCACCATGCGCACTTTCCTCCATGGGAGTAATGTTTCAAAGAGTCTACGTTTTGATCGTTCCCTGGAAGACCTGTAGTAGTTTCCGATGCACATCTGGAGGCATTCTGCAATCCAAGAACTAACAGAGTGTTGATGAAACACAGAAATTGCATCGGCAATCAATACAACAGTCAACATGCGCACTTTCCTCCATGGGAGTAATGTCTCTAACAGTCTACGCTTTGATCGTTCCCTGCAAGACCAGTAGTAGTTTACGATGCACATCTGGAGGCATTCTGTAATCTGTGGACCTTCAAAGTGTTGATGAAACATAGAAATTGCCTCAGGACTGAATACAACAGTCATCATGCGCATTTTCCTCCATTGGAATGATGTCTTAAAAAAAATACGCTTTGATCGTACCCTTTAAGACCAGTAGTAGTTTCCGATGCACATTTGGAGGCATTCTGTAATCTGTAAAATATCAGAGTGTTGTTCAAACACAGAAATTGTATCGGGATTGAATGCAACTGTCACCATGCGCACTTTCCCCCATGGGATTAATGTCTCAAACAGTTTACGCTTTAATCGTTCCCTCGGAGACCAGTATAGTTTCCGATGCACATCTGGGGGGATTCTGTAATCTGTGGACTATCAGATTGTTGATGAAACACAGAAATTGCATCGGGATAGAATATAACAGTCACCATGCGCACTTTCCTCCTTGGGAGTAATGTCTCAAACAGTCTACGCTTTGATCGTTCCCTGCAAGACCAGTAGTAGTTTACGATGCACATCTGGAGGCATTCTGTAATCTGTGGACCTTTAAAGTGTTGATGAAACACAGAAATTGCATCGGGGTTGAATACAACAGTCACCATGCGCACTTTCCTCCATGGGATTAATGTCTCAAACAGTCTAGGCTTTGATCGTTCCCTGGATGACCAGAAGTAGTTTCCGATGCACATCTGGAGGCATTCTGTAATCTGTGGACTATCAGAGTGTTGTTGAAACACAGAAATTGCATCGGGATTGAATACAACAGTCACCATTCGAACTTTCCTCCATGGGAGTAATGTCTCAAACTGTCTACGCGTTGATCGTTTTCTGGAAGACCAGTAGTAGTTTCCGATGCACATCTGGAGGCATTCTGTAATCTGTGGAGTTTCAATGTGTTGATGAGACACAGAAATTGCATCGGGATTGAATACAACAGTCACCATGCGCACTGTCCTACATGGGGGTAATGTCACAAAAATTCTACGCTTTTAACTTTCCCTGGAAGACCAGTAGTGGTTTCCGATGCACATCTGCAGGCATTCTGTAGTCTGTGGACTATCAGAGTGTTGATGAGACACAGAAATTGCAATCAGGATTGAATACAACAGTCACCATGCGCACTTTCCTCCTTGGGAGTAATGTCTCAAACAGTTTACGTTTTGATCGTTCCCTGGAAGACCTGTAGTAGTTTCCGATGCACATCTGGAGGCATTCTGCAATCTGTGGACTAACAGAATGTTGATGAAACACAGAAATTGCATCGGGAATCAATACAAATGTCACCATGCACACTATCCTCCATGGGAGTAATGTCTCTAACAGTCTACGATTTGCTCGTTCCCTGCAAGAGCAGTAGTAGTTTTCGACGCACATCAGGAGGCATTCTGTAATCTGTGGACCTTCAAAGTGTTTATGAAACAGAGGAATTGCCGCGAGATTGAATACAACAGTTACCATGCGCACTTTCCTCCATGGGAGTAATGTCTCAAACAGTCTACGTTTTGATCGTTCCCTGCAAGACCAGTAGTAGTTTACGATGCACATCTGGAGGCATTCTGTAATCTGTGGACCTTGAAAGTGTTGATGAAAGATAGAAATTGCCTCGGGACTGAATACAAAAGTCATCATGCGCATTCTCCTCCATGGGAATGATGTCTCAAACAGTTTACGTTTTGATCGTTCCCTGGAAGACCTGTAGTAGTTTCCGATGCACATCTGGAAGCATTCTGTAATCTGTGCGCTAACAGAGTGTTGATGAAACACAGAAATTGCATCGGGATTCAATACAACAGTCACCATGCGCACTTTCCTCCATGGGAGTAATGTCTCTAACAGTCTACGCTTTGATCGTTCCCTGCAAGACCAGTAGTAGTTTCCGATGCACATCTGGAGGCATTCTGTAATCTGTGGACCTTCAAAGTGTAGATGAAACATAGTAATTGCCTCGGGATTGAATACAACAATCGTCATGCGCATTTTCCTCCATGGGAGAGATGTCTCAAACAGAATACGCTTTGATCGTCCCCTTTAAGACCAGTAGTAGTTTCCGATGCACATCTGGAGGCATTCTGTAATCTGTAAACTATCAGAGTGTTGTTCAAACACAGAAATTGCATCGGGATTGAATACAACAGTCACCATGCGCACTTTCCTCCATGGGAGTAATGTCTCAAACAGTCTACGCTTTGATCGTTCCCTGGAAGACCAGTAGTAGTTTCCGAAGCACATCTGGAGGCATTCTGTAATCTGTAACCTATCAGAGTGTTGATGAACACAGAAATTGCATCGGGATTGAATACAACAGACACCATGCCAACTTTCCTCCATGGGAGTAATGTCTCGAACAGTTTACGCTTTGATCGTTCCCTGGAAGACCAGTAGTAGTTTCCCATGCACATCTGGAGGCATTCTATAATCTGTGGACTCTCAGAGTGTTGTTGAAACACAGAAATTGCATCGGGATTGAATACAACAGTCACCATGCGCACTTTCCTCCATGGGACTAATGTCTCAAAGAGTCTACGCTTTGATCGTTCCCTGGATGACCAGGAGTAATTTTCGATGCACATCTGTAGGCATTCTGTAATCTGTGGACTATCAGAGTGTTGTTGAAACACAGAAATTGCATCGGGATTGAATACAACAGTCACAATCCGAACTTTCCTCCATGGGAGTAATGTCTAAAACTGTCTACGTTTTGATCGTTTCCTGGAACACCAGTAGTAGTTTCCGATGCACATCTGGAGGCATTCTGTAATCTGTGGACCTTCAAAGTTTTGATAAGACACAGAAATTGCATCGGGATTGAATACAACAGTCACCATGCGCACTTTCCTACATGGAAGTAATGTCACAAAAATTCTACGCTTTGATCGTTCCCTGGAAGACCCGTAGTAGTTTCCGATGCGCATTTGGAGGCATTCCGTAATCTGTGGACTAACAGAGTGTTGATGAAACACAGAAATTGCATCGGGATTGAATACAACAGTCACTATGCGCACTTTCCTCCACGGGAGTAATGTCTCGAACTGTTTACACTTTGATCGTTTCCTGGAAGACCAGTAGTAGTTTCCGATGCACATCTGGGGGCATTCTGCAATGGGTGGACTATCAGAGTGTTGATGAAACACAGAAATTGCATCGGGATTGAATACAACAGTCACCATGCGCACTTTCCTCCATGGGAGTAATGTCTCAAACAGTCTACGCTTTGATCGTTCCCTGGAAGACCTGTAGTAGTTTCCGATGCACATCTGGAGGCATTCTGTAATCTGTGGACTATCAGGGTGTTAATGAAACACAGAAATTGCATCGGGATTGAATACAACAGTCACCATGCGCACTTTCCTCCACGGGAGTAATGTCTCGAACTGTTTACGCTTTGATCGTTCCCTGGGAGACCAGTACTAGTTTCCGATGCACATCTGGGGGCATTCTGCAATGGGTGGACTATCAGAGTGTTGATGAAACACAGAAATTGCATGGGGATTGAATACAACAGACACCATGCAAACTTTCCTCCATGGGAGTAATGTCTCTAACAGTCTATGCTTTGATCATTCCCTGCAAGACCAGTAGTAGTTTCCGATGCACATCCGGAGTCATTCTGCAATCTGTGGACCTTCAAATTGTTGATGAGACACAGAAATTGCCTCAGGATTGAATACAACAGTCACCATGCGCACTTTCCTCCATGGGAGTAATGTCTCAAACATTTTACGATTTGATCGTTCTCTGGATGACCAGTAGTAGTTTCCGATGCACATCTGGCGACATTCTGTAATGTGTGGACTATCAGAGTGTTGATGAAACACAGAAATTGCATCGGGATTGAATACAACAGTCACCATGCGCACTTTCCTCCATGGGAGTAATGTCTCAAACAGTCTACGCTTTGATCGTTCCCTGGAAGACCAGTAGTAGTTTCCGATGCACATCTGGAGGCATTCTGTAACCTGTGGACCTTCAAATTGTTGATGAAACACAGATATTGCCTCGGGATTGAATACAACAGTCACCATGCGCACATTCCTCCATGGGAGTAATGTCTCAAACAGTTATGATTTGATCGTTCCCTGGATGACCAGTAGCAGTTTCCGATGCACATCTGGCGACATTCTGTAATGTGTGGACTATCAGAGTGTTGATGAAACACAAAAATTGCAATCAGGATTGATTACAACAGTCACAATGCGCACTTTCCTCCATGGGAGTAATGTCTCAAACAGTTTACGTTTTGATCGTTCCCTGGAGGACCTGTAGTAGTTTCCGATGCACATCTGGAGGCATTCTGTAATTTGTGGACTAACAGAGTGTTGATGAAACACAGAAATTGCATCGGGATTCAATACAACAGTCATCATGCGCACTTTCCTCCATGGGAGTAATGTCTCTAACAGTCTAAGCTTTGATCGTTCCCTGCAAGACCAGTAGTAGTTTCCGAAGCACATCTGGAGGCATTCTGTAATCTGTGGACCTTCAAAGTGTTTATGAAACACAGGAATTGCCGCGACATTGAATACAAGAGTCACCATGCGCACTTTCCTCCATGGGAGTAATGTCTCAAACAGTCTACGCTTTGATCGTTCCCTGGAAGGCCAGTAGTAGTTTCCGATGCATATCTGGAGGCATTCTGTTATCTGTAATCTATCAGAGTGTTGTTTAAACACAGAAATTGCATCGGGATGGAATACAATAGTCACCTTGCGCACTTTCCTATATGGGAGTAATGTCTCAAACAATTTTCGCTTTGATCGTTCCCTGGAAGACCAGTACTAGTTTCCGATGCACATCTGGGGGCATTCTGTAATGTGTGGACTATCAGAGTGTTGATGAAACACAGAAATTGCCTCGGGATTGAATACAACAGACACGATGCAAACTTTCCTCCATGGGAGTAATGTCTCTAACAGTGTAAGCTTTGCTCGTTCCCTGCAAGACCAGTAGTAGTTTCCGAAGCACATCTGGACGCATTCTGTAATTTGTGGAACTTCAAAGTGTTTATGAAACACAGGAATTGCCGCGACATTGAATACAAGAGTCACCATGCGCACTTTCCTCCATGGGAGTAATGTCTCAAACAGTCTACGCTTTGATCGTTCCCTGGAAGACCTGTAGTAGTTTCCGATGCACATCTGGAGGCATTCTGTAATCTGTGGACAATCAGGGTGTTGATGAAACACAGAAATTGCATCGGGATTGAATACAACAGTCACCATGCGCACTTTCCTCCATGGGAGTAATGTCTCAAACAGTCTACGCTTTGATCGTTCCCTGGAAGACCTGTAGTAGTTTCCGATGCACATCTGGAGGCATTCTGTAATCTGTGGACTATCAGGGTGTTGATGAAACACAGAAATTGCATCGGGATTGAATACAAGAGTCACCATGCGCACTTTCCTCCATGGGAGTAATGTCTCGAACTGTTTACGCTTTGATCGGTCCCTGGAAGACCAGTACTAGTTTCCGATGCACATCTGGGGGCATTCTGCAATGGGTGGACTATCAGAGTGTTGATGAAACACAGAAATTGCATGGGGATTGAATACAACAGACACCATGCAAACTTTCCTCCATGGGAGTAATGTCTCTAACAGTCTATGATTTGATCGTTCCCTGCAAGACCAGTAGTAGTTTCCGATGCACATCCGGAGTCATTCTGCAATCTGTGGACCTTCAAATTGTTGATGAGACACAGAAATTGCCTCAGGATTGAATACAACAGTCACCATGCGCACTTTCCTCCATGGGAGTAATGTCTCAAACATTTTACGATTTGATCGTTCTCTGGGTGACCAGTAGTAGTTTCCGATGCACATCTGGCGACATTCTGTAATGTGTGGACTATCAGAGTGTTGATGAAACACAGAAATTGCATCGGGATTGAATACAACAGTCACCATGCGCACTTTCCTCCATGGGAGTAATGTCTCAAACAGTCTACGCTTTGATCGTTCCCTGGAAGACCAGTAGTAATTTCCGATGCACATCTGGAGGCATTCTGTAACCTGTGGACCTTCAAATTGTTGATGAAACACAGATATTGCCTCGGGATTGAATACAACAGTCACCATGCGCACATTCCTCCATGGGAGTAATGTCTCAAACAGTTATGATTTGATCGTTCCCTGGATGACCAGTAGTAGTTTCCGATGCACATCTGGCGACATTCTGTAATGTGTGGACTATCAGAGTGTTGATGAAACACAGAAATTGCAATCAGGATTGATTACAACAGTCACAATGCGCACTTTCCTCCATGGGAGTAATGTCTCAAACAGTTTACGTTTTGATCGTTCCCTGGAAGACCTGTAGTAGTTTCCGATGCACATCTGGAGGCATTCTGTAATTTGTGGACTAACAGAGTGTTGATGAAATACAGAAATTGCATCGGGATTCAATACAACAGTCATCATGCGCACTTTCCTCCATGGGAGTAATGTCTCTAACAGTCTAAGCTTTGATCGTTCCCTGCAAGACCAGTAGTAGTTTCCGAAGCACATCTGGAGGCATTCTGTAATCTGTGGACCTTCAAAGTGTTTATGAAACACAGGAATTGCCGCGACATTGAATACAAGAGTCACCATGCGCACTTTCCTCCATGGGAGTAATGTCTCAAACAGTCTACGCTTTGATCGTTCCCTGGAAGACCTGTACTAGTTTCCGATGCACATCTGGGGGCATTCTGTAATGTGTGGACTATCAGAGTGTTGATGAAACACAGAAATTGCCTCGGGATTGAATACAACAGACACGATGCAAACTTTCCTCCATGGGAGTAATGTCTCTAACAGTGTAAGCTTTGCTCGTTCCCTGCAAGACCAGTAGTAGTTTCCGAAGCACATCTGGACGCATTCTGTAATTTGTGGAACTTCAAAGTGTTTATGAAACACAGGAATTGCCGCGACATTGAATACAAGAGTCACCATGCGCACTTTCCTCCATGGGAGTAATGTCTCAAACAGTCTACGCTTTGATCGTTCCCTGGAAGACCTGTAGTAGTTTCCGATGCACATCTGGAGGCATTCTGTAATCTGTGGACAATCAGGGTGTTGATGAAACACAGAAATTGCATCGGGATTGAATACAACAGTCACCATGCGCACTTTCCTCCATGGGAGTAATGTCTCAAACAGTCTACGCTTTGATCGTTCCCTGGAAGACCTGTAGTAGTTTCCGATGCACATCTGGAGGCATTCTGTAATCTGTGGACTATCAGGGTGTTGATGAAACACAGAAATTGCATCGGGATTGAATACAAGAGTCACCATGCGCACTTTCCTCCATGGGAGTAATGTCTCGAACTGTTTACGCTTTGATCGGTCCCTGGAAGACCAGTACTAGTTTCCGATGCACATCTGGGGGCATTCTGCAATGGGTGGACTATCAGAGTGTTGATGAAACACAGAAATTGCATGGGGATTGAATACAACAGACACCATGCAAACTTTCCTCCATGGGAGTAATGTCTCTAACAGTCTATGATTTGATCGTTCCCTGCAAGACCAGTAGTAGTTTCCGATGCACATCCGGAGTCATTCTGCAATCTGTGGACCTTCAAATTGTTGATGAGACACAGAAATTGCCTCAGGATTGAATACAACAGTCACCATGCGCACTTTCCTCCATGGGAGTAATGTCTCAAACATTTTACGATTTGATCGTTCTCTGGGTGACCAGTAGTAGTTTCCGATGCACATCTGGCGACATTCTGTAATGTGTGGACTATCAGAGTGTTGATGAAACACAGAAATTGCATCGGGATTGAATACAACAGTCACCATGCGCACTTTCCTCCATGGGAGTAATGTCTCAAACAGTCTACGCTTTGATCGTTCCCTGGAAGACCAGTAGTAATTTCCGATGCACATCTGGAGGCATTCTGTAACCTGTGGACCTTCAAATTGTTGATGAAACACAGATATTGCCTCGGGATTGAATACAACAGTCACCATGGGCACATTCCTCCATGGGAGTAATGTCTCAAACAGTTATGATTTGATCGTTCCCTGGATGACCAGTAGTAGTTTCCGATGCACATCTGGCGACATTCTGTAATGTGTGGACTATCAGAGTGTTGATGAAACACAGAAATTGCAATCAGGATTGATTACAACAGTCACAATGCGCACTTTCCTCCATGGGAGTAATGTCTCAAACAGTTTACGTTTTGATCGTTCCCTGGAAGACCTGTAGTAGTTTCCGATGCACATCTGGAGGCATTCTGTAATTTGTGGACTAACAGAGTGTTGATGAAATACAGAAATTGCATCGGGATTCAATACAACAGTCATCATGCGCACTTTCCTCCATGGGAGTAATGTCTCTAACAGTCTAAGCTTTGATCGTTCCCTGCAAGACCAGTAGTAGTTTCCGAAGCACATCTGGAGGCATTCTGTAATCTGTGGACCTTCAAAGTGTTTATGAAACACAGGAATTGCCGCGACATTGAATACAAGAGTCACCATGCGCACTTTCCTCCATGGGAGTAATGTCTCAAACAGTCTACGCTTTGATCGTTCCCTGGAAGGCCAGTAGTAGTTTCCGATGCATATCTGGAGGCATTCTGTTATCTGTAATCTATCAGAGTGTTGTTTAAACACAGAAATTGCATCGGGATGGAATACAATAGTCACCTTGCGCACTTTCCTATATGGGAGTAATGTCTCAAACAATTTTCGCTTTGATCGTTCCCTGGAAGACCAGTACTAGTTTCCGATGCACATCTGGGGGCATTCTGTAATGTGTGGACTATCAGAGTGTTGATGAAACACAGAAATTGCCTCGGGATTGAATACAACAGACACGATGCAAACTTTCCTCCATGGGAGTAATGTCTCTAACAGTGTATGCTTTGATCGTTCTCTGCAAGACCAGTAGTAGTTTCCGAAGCACATCTGGACGCATTCTGTAATTTGTGGAACTTCAAAGTGTTTATGAAACACAGGAATTGCCGCGACATTGAATACAAGAGTCACCATGCGCACTTTCCTCCATGGGAGTAATGTCTCAAACAGTCTACGCTTTGATCGTTCCCTGGAAGACCTGTAGTAGTTTCCGATGCACATCTGGAGGCATTCTGTAATCTGTGGACTATCAGGGTGTTGATGAAACACAGAAATTGCATCGGGATTGAATACAACAGTCACCATGCGCACTTTCCTCCATGGGAGTAATGTCTCAAACAGTCTACGCTTTGATCGTTCCCTGGAAGACCTGTAGTAGTTTCCGATGCACATCTGGAGGCATTCTGTAATCTGTGGACTATCAGGGTGTTGATGAAACACAGAAATTGCATCGGGATTGAATACAAGAGTCACCATGCGCACTTTCCTCCATGGGAGTAATGTCTCGAACTGTTTACGCTTTGATCGGTCCCTGGAAGACCAGTACTAGTTTCCGATGCACATCTGGGGGCATTCTGCAATGGGTGGACTATCAGAGTGTTGATGAAACACAGAAATTGCATGGGGATTGAATACAACAGACACCATGCAAACTTTCCTCCATGGGAGTAATGTCTCTAACAGTCTATGATTTGATCGTTCCCTGCAAGACCAGTAGTAGTTTCCGATGCACATCCGGAGTCATTCTGCAATCTTTGGACCTTCAAATTGTTGATGAGACACAGAAATTGCCTCGGGATTGAATACAACAGTCACCATGCGCACTTTCCTCCATGGGAGTAATGTCTCAAACATTTTACGATTTGATCGTTCCCTGGATGACCAGTAGTAGTTTCCGATGCACATCTGGCGACATTCTGTAATATGTGGACTATCAGAGTTTTGATGAAACACAGAAATTGCATCGGGATTGAATACAACAGTCACCATGCGCACTTTCCTCCATGGGAGTAATGTCTCAAACAGTCTACGCTTTGATCGTTCCCTGGAAGACCAGTAGTAGTTTCCGATGCACATCTGGAGGCATTCTGTAACCCGTGGACCTTCACATTGTTGATGAAACACAGAAACTGCCTCGGGATTGAATACAACAGTCACCATGCGCACATTCCTCCATGGGAGTAATGTCTCAAACAGTGATGATTTGATCGTTCCCTGGATGACCAGTAGTAGTTTCCGATGCACATCTGGCGACATTCTGTAATGTGTGGACTATCAGAGTGTTGATGAAAGACAGAAATTGCAATCAGGATTGATTACAACAGTCACAATGCGCACTTTCCTCCATGGGAGTAATGTCTCAAACAGTTTACGTTTTGATCGTTCCCTGGAAGACCTGTAGTAGTTTCCGATGCACATCTGGAGGCATTCTGTAATTTGTGGACTAACAGAGTGTTGATGAAACACAGAAATTGCATCGGGATTCAATACAACAGTCATCATGCGCACTTTCCTCCATGGGAGTAATGTCTCTAACAGTCTAAGTTTTGATCGTTCCCTGCAAGACCAGTAGTAGTTTCCGAAGCACATCTGGAGGCATTCTGTAATCTGTGGACCTTCAAAGTGTTTATGAAACACAGGAATTGCCGCGACATTGAATACAAGAGTCACAATGCGCACTTTCCTCCATGGGAGTAATGTCTCAAACAGTCTACGCTTTGATCGTTCCCTGGAAGGCCAGTAGTAGTTTCCGATGCATATCTGGAGGCATTCTGTAATCTGTAAACTATCAGAGTGTTGTTTAAACACAGAAATTGCATCGGGATGGAATACAATAGTCACCTTGCGCACTTTCCTATATGGGAGTAATGTCTCAAACAATTTTCGCTTTGATCGTTCCCTGGATGACCAGTACTAGTTTCCGATGCACATCTGGGGGCATTCTGTAATGTGTGGACTATCAGAGTGTTGATGAAACACAGAAATTGCCTCGGGATTGAATACAACAGACACGATGCAAACTTTCCTCCATGGGAGTAATGTCTCTAACAGTGTAAGCTTTGATCGTTCCCTGCAAGACCAGTAGTAGTTTCCGAAGCACATCTGGACGCATTCTGTAATTTGTGGAACTTCAAAGTGTTTATGAAACACAGGAATTGCCGCGACATTGAATACAAGAGTCACCATGCGCACTTTCCTCCATGGGAGTAATGTCTCAAACAGTTTACGATTTGATCGTTCCCTGGAAGACCAGTAGTAGTTTCCGATGCATATCTGGAGGCATTCTGTAATCTGTAAACTATCAGAGTGTTGTTTAAACACAGAAATTGCATCGGGATTGAATACAATAGTCACCATGCGCACTTTCCTATATGGGAGTAATGTCTCAAACAATTTACGCTTTGATCGTTCCCTGGAAGACCAGTACTAGTTTCCGATGCACATCTGGGGGCATTCTGTAATGTGTGGACTATCAGAGTGTTGATGAAACACAGAAATTGCCTCGGGATTGAATACAACAGACACGATGCAAACTTTCCTCCATGGGAGTAATGTCTCTAACAGTATACGCTTTGATCGTCCCTGCAAGACCAGTAGTAGTTTCCGAGGCACATCTGGAGGCATTCTGTAATCTATCGACCTTCAAAGTGTTTATGAAACACAGGAATTGCCGCGACATTGAATACAAGAGTCACCATGCGCACTTTCCTCCATGTGAGTAATGTCTCAAACAGTCTACGCTTTGATCGTTCCCTGGAAGACCAGTAGTAGTTACCGATGCTTATCTGGAGGCATTCTGTAATCTGTAAACTATCAGAGTGTTGTTTAAACACAGTAATTGCATCGGGATTGAATACAATAGTCACCATGCGCACTTTCCTATATGGGAGTAATGTCTCAAATAATTTACGCTTTGATCGTTCCCTGGAAGACCAGTACTAGTTTCCCATGCATATCTGGGGGCATTCTGTAATGTGTGGACTATCAGAGTGTGATGAAACACAGAAATTGCATCGGGATTGAATACAACAGACACGATGCAAACTTTCCTCCATGGGAGTAATGTCTCTAACTGTCTACGCTTTGATCGTCCCTGCAAGACCAGTAGTAGTTTCCGAAGTACATCTGGAGGCACTCTGTAATCTATGGACCTTCAAAGTGTTTATGAAACACAAGAATTGCCGCGACATTGAATACAAGAGTCACCATGCGCACTTTCCGCCATGGGAGTAATGTCTCAAACAGTCTACGCTTTGATCGTTCCCTGGAAGACCAGTAGTAGTTACCGATGCATATCTGGAGGCATTCTGTAATCTGTAAACTATCAGAGTGTTGTTTAAACACAGAAATTGCATCGGGATTGAATACAATAGTCACCATGCGCACTTTCCTATATGGGAGTATGTCTCAAACAATTTACGCTTTGATCGTTCCCTGGAAGACCAGTACTGGTTTCCGATGCATATCTGGGGGCATTCTGTAATGTGTGGACTATCAGAGTGTGATGAAACACAGAAATTGCATCGGGATTGAATACAACAGACACGATGCAAACTTTCGTCCATGGGAGTAATGTCTCTAACAGTCTAAGCTTTGATCGTTCCCTGCAAGGCCAGTAGTAGTTTCCGAAGCATATCTGGAGGCATTCTGTAATCTGTGTACTATTAAAGTGTTTATGAAACACCTGAATTGCCGCGACATGGAATACAAGAGTCACCATGCGCACTTTCCTCCATGGGAGTAATGTCTCAAACAGTCTACGCTTTGATCGTTCCCTGCAAGACCAGTAGTAGTTTCCGATGCATATCTGGAGGCATGCTGTAATCTGTAAACAATCAGGGTGTTGTTTAAACACAGAAATTGCCTCGGGATTGAACACAACAGTCACCATGAGCTCTTTTCTCTATGGGAGTAATGACTCAAACAGTCTACGGTTTGATCGTTTCCTGGAAGACCAGTAGTAGTTTCCGATGCACATCTGGTGGCATTCTGTAATCTGTGGACCTTGAAAGTGTTGATGAAACATAGAAATTGCCTCGGGATAGAATATAAGATTCACCATGCACATTTTCCTCCATGGAAGTGATTTCTCAAACAGAATACGCATTGATCGTTCCCTTTAAGACCAGTAGTAGTTTCCGATGCAAATCTGGAGGCATTCTGTAATCTGTAAACTATCAGAGTGTTGTTCAAACACAGAAATTGCATCGGGATTGAATACAACAGTCACCATGCGTACTTTCCTCCATGGGAGTAATGTCTCAATCTGTCTACGCTTTGATCGTTTCCTGGAAGACCAGTAGTAGTTTCCGATGCACATCTGGAGGCTTTCTCTAATCTGTGGACTCTCTGAGTGTTGTTGAAACACAGAAATTGCATCGGGATTGAATACAACAGTCACAATGCGCACTTTCCTCCATGGGAGTAATGTCTCAAACAGTCTACGCTTTGATCGTTCCCTGGAAGGCCAGTAGTAGTTTCCGATGCATATCTGGAGGCATTCTGTAATCTGTAAACTATCAGAGTGTTGTTTAAACACAGAAATTGCATCGGGATGGAATACAATAGTCACCTTGCGCACTTTCCTATATGGGAGTAATGTCTCAAACAATTTTCGCTTTGATCGTTCCCTGGATGACCAGTACTAGTTTCCGATGCACATCTGGGGGCATTCTGTAATGTGTGGACTATCAGAGTGTTGATGAAACACAGAAATTGCCTCGGGATTGAATACAACAGACACGATGCAAACTTTCCTCCATGGGAGTAATGTCTCTAACAGTGTAAGCTTTGATCGTTCCCTGCAAGACCAGTAGTAGTTTCCGAAGCACATCTGGACGCATTCTGTAATTTGTGGAACTTCAAAGTGTTTATGAAACACAGGAATTGCCGCGACATTGAATACAAGAGTCACCATGCGCACTTTCCTCCATGGGAGTAATGTCTCAAACAGTTTACGATTTGATCGTTCCCTGGAAGACCAGTAGTAGTTTCCGATGCATATCTGGAGGCATTCTGTAATCTGTAAACTATCAGAGTGTTGTTTAAACACAGAAATTGCATCGGGATTGAATACAATAGTCACCATGCGCACTTTCCTATATGGGAGTAATGTCTCAAACAATTTACGCTTTGATCGTTCCCTGGAAGACCAGTACTAGTTTCCGATGCACATCTGGGGGCATTCTGTAATGTGTGGACTATCAGAGTGTTGATGAAACACAGAAATTGCCTCGGGATTGAATACAACAGACACGATGCAAACTTTCCTCCATGGGAGTAATGTCTCTAACAGTATACGCTTTGATCGTCCCTGCAAGACCAGTAGTAGTTTCCGAGGCACATCTGGAGGCATTCTGTAATCTATCGACCTTCAAAGTGTTTATGAAACACAGGAATTGCCGCGACATTGAATACAAGAGTCACCATGCGCACTTTCCTCCATGTGAGTAATGTCTCAAACAGTCTACGCTTTGATCGTTCCCTGGAAGACCAGTAGTAGTTACCGATGCTTATCTGGAGGCATTCTGTAATCTGTAAACTATCAGAGTGTTGTTTAAACACAGTAATTGCATCGGGATTGAATACAATAGTCACCATGAGCACTTTCCTATATGGGAGTAATGTCTCAAATAATTTACGCTTTGATCGTTCCCTGGAAGACCAGTACTAGTTTCCCATGCATATCTGGGGGCATTCTGTAATGTGTGGACTATCAGAGTGTGATGAAACACAGAAATTGCATCGGGATTGAATACAACAGACACGATGCAAACTTTCCTCCATGGGAGTAATGTCTCTAACTGTCTACGCTTTGATCGTCCCTGCAAGACCAGTAGTAGTTTCCGAAGTACATCTGGAGGCACTCTGTAAACTATGGACCTTCAAAGTGTTTATGAAACACAAGAATTGCCGCGACATTGAATACAAGAGTCACCATGCGCACTTTCCGCCATGGGAGTAATGTCTCAAACCGTCTACGGTTTGATCGTTCCCTGGAATACCAGTAGTTGTTTCCGATGCATATCTGGAGGCATTCTGTAATCTGTAAACTATCAGAGTGTTGTTTAAACACAGAAATTGCATCGGGATTGAATACAATAGTCACCATGCGCACTTTCCTATATGGGAGTATGTCTCAAACAATTTACGCTTTGATCGTTCCCTGGAAGACCAGTACTAGTTTCCGATGCATATCTGGGGGCATTCTGTAATGTGTGGACTATCAGAGTGTGATGAAACACAGAAATTGCATCGGGATTGAATACAACAGACACGATGCAAACTTTCGTCCATGGGAGTAATGTCTCTAACAGTCTAAGCTTTGATCGTTCCCTGCAAGGCCAGTAGTAGTTTCCGAAGCATATCTGGAGGCATTCTGTAATCTGTGTACTATTAAAGTGTTTATGAAACACCTGAATTGCCGCGACATTGAATACAAGAGTCACCATGCGCACTTTCCTCCATGGGAGTAATGTCTCAAACAGTCTACGCTTTGATCGTTCCCTGCAAGACCAGTAGTAGTTTCCGATGCATATCTGGAGGCATGCTGTAATCTGTAAACAATCAGGGTGTTGTTTAAACACAGAAATTGCCTCGGGATTGAATACAACAGTCACCATGAGCTCTTTTCTCTATGGGAGTAATGACTCAAACAGTCTACGGTTTGATCGTTTCCTGGAAGACCAGTAGTAGATTCCGATGCACATCTGGTGGCATTCTGTAATCTGTGGACCTTGAAAGTGTTGATGAAACATAGAAATTGCCTCGGGATAGAATATAAGATTCACCATGCACATTTTCCTCCATGGAAGTGATTTCTCAAACAGAATACGCATTGATCGTTCCCTTTAAGACCAGTAGTAGTTTCCGATGCAAATCTGGAGGCATTCTGTAATCTGTAAACTATCAGAGTGTTGTTCAAACACAGAAATTGCATCGGGATTGAATACAACAGTCACCATGCGTACTTTCCTCCATGGGAGTAATGTCTCAATCTGTCTACGCTTTGATCGTTTCCTGGAAGACCAGTAGTAGTTTCCGATGCACATCTGGAGGCTTTCACTAATCTGTGGACTCTCTGAGTGTTGTTGAAACACAGAAATTGCATCGGGATTGAATACAACAGTCATCATGCGCATTTTCCTCCATGGGACTAATGTCTCAAAGAGTCTACGCTTTGATCGTTCCCTGGATGACCAGGAGTAATTTTCGATGCACATCTGGAGGCATTCTGTAATCTGTAGACTATCAGAGCGTTGTTGAAACACAGAAATTGCAACGGGATTGAATACAACAGTCACAATGCGAACTTTCCTCCATGGGAGTAATTTCTAAAACTGTCTACGCTTTGATCGTTTCCTGGAATCCCAGTGGTAGTTTCCGATGCACATCTGGAGGCATTCTGTAATCAGTGGACCTTCAAAGTGTTGATGACACACAGAAATTGCATCGGGATTTAATACAACAGTCACCATGCGCACTTTCCTACATGGAAGTAATGTCACAAATATTATACGCTTTGATCGTTCCATGGAAGACCAGTTGTTGTTTCCGATGCACATCTGGAGGCATTCTGTTGTCTGTGGACTATCAGAGTGTTGATGAAACTAAGAAATTGCATCGGGATTGAATACAACAGTCACCATGCGCACTTTCCTCCATGGGAGTAATGTCTCAAACAATTTCCGCTTTGATCGTTCCCTGGAAGACCTGTAGTAGTTTCCGATGCACATCTGGAGGCATTCTGTAATCTGTGGACTAACAGAGTGTTGATGAAACACAGAAATCGCATCTGGATTGAATACAACAGACACTATGCGCACTTTCCTCCTTGGGACTAATGTCTCAAACAGTCTACGCTTTGATCGTTCCCTGGAAGACCAGTATTAGTTTCCGATGCACATCTGGTGTCATTCTGTAATCTGTGGACTATCAGAGTGTTGATTAAACACAGAAATTGCATCGGGATTCAATACAACAGTCACCATAAGCACTTTCCTCCATGGGAGTAATGTCTCAAACAGTCTACGCTTTGATCGTTCCCTGGAAGACCAGTACAAGTTTCCGATGCACATCTGGGAGCATTCTTTAATGTGTGGACTATCAGAGTGTTGATGAAACACAGACATTGCATCGGGATTGAATACTACAGACACTATGCAAACTTTCCTCCATGGGAGTAATGTCTCTAACAGTCTACGCTTTGATAGTTCCCTGCAAGGCCAGTAGTAGTTTCCGATGCACATCTGGAGGCATTCTGCAATCTGTGGACCTTCAAAGTGTAGATGAAACACAGAAATAGCCTCGGGATTGAATACAACAGTCACCATGAGCACTTTTCTCTATGGGAGTAATGCCTCAAACAGTCTACGGTTTGATCGTTCCCTGGAAGACCAGTAGTAGTTTCCGATGCACATCTGGTGGCATTCTGTAATCTGTGGACCTTGAAGGTGTTGATGAAACATAGAAATTGCCTCGCGATAGAATACAACAGTCAACATGCGCATTTTCCTCCATGGGAGTGATTTCTCAAACAGAATACGCTTTGATCGTTCCCTTTAAGACCAGTAGTAGTTTCCGATGCACATCTGGAGGCATTCTGTAATCTGTAAACTATCACAGTGTTGTTCAAACACAGAAATTGCATCGGGAATGAATACAACAGTCACCATTCGAACTTTCCTCCATGGGAGTAATGTCTCAAACTGTCTACGCTTTGATCGTTTCCTGGAAGACCAGTAGTAGCTTCCGATGCACATCTGGGGGCATTCTGTAATGTGTGGACTATCAGAGTGTGACGAAACACAGAAATTGCATCGGGATGAATACAACAGACACGATGCAAACTTTCCTCAATGGGAGTAATGTCTCTAACAGTCTAAGGTTTGATCGTTCCCTGCAAGGCCAGTAGTAGTTTCCGAAGCATATCTGAAGGCATTCTGTAATCTGTGGACGTTTAAAGTGTTTATGAAACACAGGAATTGCCGCGACATTGAATACAAGTGTCACCATGCGCACTTTCCTCCATGGGAGTAATGTCTCAAACAGTCTACGATTTGATCGATTCCTGGAAGACCAGTAGTAGTTTCCGTTGCATATCTGGAGGCATTCTGTAATCTGTAAAGTATCAGAGTGTTGTTGAAATACAGAAATAGCATCGTTATTGAATACAATAGTCACCATGCGCACTTTCCTATATTTGATCAATGTCTCAAACAATTTACGCTTTGATCGTTCCCTGGAAGACCAGTACTAGTTTCCGATGCACATCTGGGGGCATTCTGTAATGTGTGGACTATCAGAGTGTTGATGAGAAACAGAAATTGCCTCGGGATTGAATACAACAGACACGATGCAAACTTTCCTCCATGGGAGTAATGTCTCTAACAGTGTACGCTTTGATCGTTCCCTGCAAGACCAGTAGTAGTTTCCGATGCATATCTGGAGGCATGCTGTCATCTGTAAACTATCAGAGTGTTGTTTAAACACAGAAATTGCCTCGGGATTGAATACAACAGTCACCATGAGCACTTTTCTCTATGGGAGTAATGACTCAAGCAGTCTACGGTTTGATCGTTTCCTGGAAGACCAGTAGTAGTTTCCGATGCACATCTGGTGGCATTCTGTAATCTGTGGACCTTGAAAGTGTTGATGAAACATAGAAATTGCCTCGGGATAGAATATAAGAGTCACCATGCGCATTTTCCTCCATGGGAGTGATTTCTCAAACAGAATACGCATTGATCGTTCCCTTTAAGACCAGTAGTAGTTTCCGATGCAAATCTGGAGGCATTCTGTAATCTGTAAACTATCAGAGTGTTGTTCAAACACAGAAATTGCATCGGGATTGAATAAAACAGTCACCATGCGTACTTTCCTTCATGGGAGTAATGTCTCAAACTGTCTACGCTTTGATCGTTTCCTGGAAGACCAGTAGTAGTTACCGATGCACATCTGTAGGCATTCTGTAATCTGTGGACTAACAGAGTGTTGATGAAACACAGAAATTGCATCGGGATTGAATACAACAGACACTATGCGCACTTTCCTCCATGGGAGTAATGTCTCAAACAGTCTACGCTTTGATCGTTCCCTGGAAGACCAGTATTAGTTTCCGATGCACATCTGGTGTCATTCTGTAATCTGTGGACTATCAGAGTGTTGATGAAACACAGAAATTGCATCGGGATTCAATACAACAGTCACCATAAGCACTTTCCTCCATGGGAGTAATGTCTCAAACAGTCTACGCTTTGATCGTTCCCTGGAAGACCAGTACTAGTTTCCGATGAACATCTGGGGGCATTCTGTAATGTGTGGACTATCAGAGTGTTGATGAAACACAGATATTGCATCGGGATTGAGTACAACAGACACCATGCAAACTTTCCTCCATGGGAGTAATGTCTCTAACAGTCTACGCTTTGATCGTTCCCTGCAAGACCAGTAGTAGTTTCCGATGCACATCTGGAGGCATTCTGCAATCTGTGGACCTTCAAAGTGTAGATGAAACACAGAAATTGCCTCTTGATTGAATACAACAGTCACCATGAGCACTTTTCTCTATGGGAGTAATGCCTCAAACAGTCTACGGTTTGATCGTTTCCTGGAAGACCAGTAGTAGTTTCCGATGCACATCTGGTGGCATTCTGTAATCTGTGGACCTTGAAGGTGTTGATGAAACATAGAAATTGCCTCGCGATGGAATACAACAGTCAACATGCGCATTTTCCTCCATGGGAGTGATTTCTCAAACAGAATACGCTTTGATCGTTCCCTTTAAGACCAGTAGTAGTTTCCGATGCACATCTGGAGGCATTCTGTAATCTGTAAACTATCAGAGTGTTGTTAAAACACAGAAATTCCATCGGGAATGAATACAACAGTCACCATGCGAACTTTATTCCATGGGAGTAATGTCTCAAACTGTCTACGCTTTGATCGTTTCCTGGAAGACCGGTAGAAGTTTCCGATGCACATCTGGAGGCATTCTGTAATCTGTGGACTCTCAGAGTGTTGTTGAAACACAGAAATTGCATCGGGATTGAATACAACAGTCACCATGCGCACTTTCCTCCATGGGACTAATGTCTCAAAGTGTCTACGCTTTGATCGTTCAATGGATGACCAGGAGTAATTTTCGATGCACATCTGGAGGCATTCTGTTGTCTGTGGACTATCAGAGTGTTGATGAAACACAGAAATTGCATCGGGATTGAATACAACAGTCACCATGCGCACTTTCCTCCATGGGAGTAATGTCTCAAACAATTTCCGCTTTGATCGTTCCCTGGAAGACCTGTAGTCGTTTCCGATGCACATCTGGAGGCATTCTGATATCTGTGGACTAACAGGGTGATGATGAAACACAGAAATTGCATCGGGATTGAATACAACAGTCACTATGCGCACTTTCCTCCATGGGATTAATGTCTCAAACAGTCTACGCTTTGATCGTTCCCTGGATGACCAGTATTAGTTTCCGATGCACATCTGGTGTCATTCGGTAATCTGTGGACTATCAGAGTGTTGATGAAACACAGAAATTGCATCGGGAATGAATACAACAGTCACCATGCGCACTTTCTTCCATGGGAGTAATGTTTCAAACCGTTTACGCTTTGATCGTTCCCTGGAAGACCAGTAGTTGTTTCCGATGAACATCTGGGTTCATTCTGTAATGTGTGGACTATCAGAGTGTTGTTGAAACACAGAAATTGCATCGGGATTGAATACAACAGTCACCATGCGCAATTTTCCTAAATGGGAGTAATGTCTCAAACAATCTACGTTTTAATCGTTCCCTTTAAGACCAGTAGTAGTTTCCGATGCACATCTGGAGGCATTCTGTTATCTGTTGACTATAAGAGTGTTGTTGAAACACAGAAATTGCATCGGGGTTGAATACAACAGTCACTATGCGCACTTTCCTCCATGGGATTAATGTCTCAAACAGTCCAGGCTTTTATCGTTCCCTGGATGACCAGTAGTAGTTTCCGATGCACATCTGGATGCATTCTGTAATCTGTGGACTTTCACAGTGTTGTTGAAACACAGACATTGCATCGGGATTGAATACAACTGTCACCATGCCAACTTTCCTCCATGGGAAAAATGTCTCAAACGGTCTACGATTTGATCGTTTCCTAGAAGACCAGTAGTAGTTTCCGATGCACATCTGGAGGCTTTCTGTAATCTGTGGACTTTGAAAGTGTTGATGAAACATAGAACTTGCCTCGGGATTGAATACAACAGTCATTATGCGCACTTTCCTCCATGGGAGTAATTTCTCAAACAGTTTACGCTTTGATCGTTCTCTGGAAGACCAGTAGTAGTTTCCGATGCACATCTGGGGACATTCTGAAATGTGTGGACTATCAGAGTGTGGATGAAACACAGAAATTGCAATCAGGATTGAATACAACAGGCACCATGCGCACTTTCCTCCATGGGAGTAATGTCTCAAACAGTTTACGTTTTGATCGATCCCTGGAAGACCTGTAGTAGTTTCCGATGCACATCTGGAGGCATTCTGAAATCTGTGGACTAACAGAGTGTTGATCAAACACAGAAATTGCATCGGGATTCAATACAACAGTCACCATGCGCACTTTCCTCCATGGGAGTAATGTCTCAATCAGTCCACGCTTTGATCGTTACCTGGAAGACCAGTAGTAGTTTCCGATGCACATCTGGAGGCATTCTGTTGTCTGTGGACTATCAGAGTGTTGTTTAGACACAGAAGTTGCGTCGGGATTGAATACAACAGTCACCATGCGCACTTTCCTATATGGGAGTAATGTCTCAAACAGCTTACGCTTTGATTGTTCCCTGGAAGTCCAGTACTAGTTTCCGATGCACATCTGGGGGCATTCTGTAATGTGTGGACTATCAGAGTGTTGATGAAACACATAAATTACATCGGGATTGAATACAACAGACTCCATGCGCACTTTCCTCCATGGGAGTAATGTCTCAAACAGTCTACGCTTTGATCGTTCAGTGCAAGTCCAGTAGTAGTTACCGATGCACATCTGGAGGCATTCTGTAATCTGTGGACCTTCAAAGTGTTGATGAAACACAGAAATAGCCTCGGGATTGAATACAACACTCACCATGCGCACTTTCCTATATGGGAGTAATGACTCAAACAATTTCCGCTTTGATCGTTCCCTGGATGACCTGTAGTCGTTTCCGATGCACATCTGGAGGCATTCTGAAATCTGTGGACTAACAGGGAGTTGATGAAACACAGAAATTGCATCGGGATTGAATACAACAGTCACTATGCGCACTTTCCTCCATGGGAGTAATGTCTCAAACAGTCTACGCTTTGATCGTTCCCTGGAAGACCAGTATTAGTTTCCGATGCACATCTGGTGTCATTCTGTAATCTGTGGACTATCAGAGTGTTGATGAAACACAGAAATTGCATCGGGAATGAATACAACAGTCACCATGCGCACTTTCTTCCATGGGAGTAATGTCTCAAACCGTTTACGCTTTGATCGTTCCCTGGAAGACCAGTAGTTGTTTCCGATGAACATCTGGGTTCATTCTGTAATGTGTGGACTATCAAAGTGTTGTTGAAACACAGAAATTGCATCGGGATTGAATACAACAGTCACCATGCGCAATTTTCCTACATGGGAGTAATGTCTCAAACAGTCTACGTTTTGATCGTTCCCTTTAAGACCAGTAGTAGTTTCCGATGCACATCTGGAGGCATTCTGTTATCTGTTGACTATAAGAGTGTTGTTGAAACACAGAAATTGCATCGGGGTTGAATACAACAGTCACTATGCGCACTTTCCTCCATGGGATTAATGTCTCAAACATTCCAGGCTTTTATCGTTCCTTGGATGACCAGGAGTAGTTTCCGATGCACATCTGGATGCATTCTGTAATCTGTGGACTATCAGAGTGTTGTTGAAACACAGACATTGCATCGGGATTGAATACAACAGTCACCATGCCAACTTTCCTCCATGGGAAAAATGTCTCAAACGGTCTACGATTTGATCGTTTCCTAGAAGACCAGTAGTAGTTTCCGATGCACATCTGGAGGCTTTCTGTAATCTGTGGACCTTGAATGTGTTGATGAAACATAGAACTTGCCTCGGGATTGAATACAACAGTCACCATGCGCACTTTCCTATATGAGAGTAATGTCTCAAACAGTCTACGGTTTGATTGTTTCCTGGAAGACCAGTAGTAGTTTCCGATCCACATCTGGAGGCATTCTGTAATCTGTGGACCTTGAAAGTGTTGATGAAACTTAGAAATTGCCTCGGGATTGAATACAACAATCACCATGCGCACTTTCCTCCATGGGAGTAATGTCTCAAACAGTTTACGCTTTGATCGTTCCCTGGAAGAACAGTAGTTGTTTCCGATGAACATCTGGGTTCATTCTGTAATGTGTGGACTATCAGAGTGTTGTTGAAACACAAAAATTGCATCGGTATTGAATGCAACAGTCACCATGCCCAGTTTTCCGAAATGGGAGCAATGTCTCAAACATTCTACGCTTTGATCGTTCCCTGGAAGGCCAGTAGTAGTTTCCGATGCACATCTGGAAGTAATCTGTAATCTGTGGACTATCAGAGTGATGTTGAAACACAGAAATTGCATCGAGATTGAATACAACAGTCACCATGCACACTTTCCTCCATGGGAATAATGTCTCAAACAGTCTACGCTTTGATCGTTCCCTGGATGACCAGGAGTAGTTTCCGATGCACATCTGGAGGCATTCTGTAATCTGTGGACTATCAGAGTGTTGTTGAAACACAGAAATTACATCGGGATTGAATACAACAGTCACCATGCGAACTTCCCTCCATGGGAGTAATGTGTCAAACTGTCTACGCTTTGATCGTTTCCTGCAACACCAGTAGTAGTATCCGATGCACATCTGGAGGCATTCTGTAATCTGTGGACCTTCAAAGTGTTGATGAGAGACAGAAATTGCATCGGGATTGAATACAACAGTGACCATGCGCACTTTCCTACATATGAGTAATGTCACAAAAATTCTACGCTTTGATCGTTCCCTGGAAGACCAGTTGTAGTTTCCGATGCACATCTGGAGGCATTCTGTAATCAGTGGACCTGCAAAGTGTTGATGAGACACAGAAATTGCATCGGGATTGAATACAACAGTCACCATTCGCACTTTCCTCCATGGGAATAATGTCTCAAAAATTCTACGCTTTGATCGTTTCCTGGAAGACCAGTAGTTGTTTCCGATGCACATCTGGAGGCATTCTGTTGTCTGTCTACTATCAGAATGTTGATCAAACACAGAAATTGCATCGGGATTGAATACAACAGTCACCATGTGCACTTTTCTCCATGGGAGTAATGTCTCAAACAGTTCACGCTGTGATCGTTCCCAGGAAGACCAGTAGTAGTTTCCGATGCTCATCTGGGGACATTCTGTAGTGTGTGGACTATCAGAGTGTTGATGAAACACAGAAATTGCCTCGTGATAGAATGCAACAGTCAACATGCGCATTTTCCTCCATGGGAGTGATTTCTCAAACAGAATACGCTTTGAACGTTCCCTTTGAGACCAGTAGTAGTTTCCGATGCACATCTGGAGGCATTCTGTAATCTGTAAACTATCAGAGTGTTGTTCAAACACAGAAATTGCATCGGGAATGAATACAACAGTCACCATGCGAACTTTCCTCCATGGGAGTAATGTCCCAAACTGTCTACGCTTTGATCGTTTCCTGGAAGACCAGTAGTAGTTTCCGATGCACATCTGGAGGCATTTTGTAATCTGTGGACTCTCAGAGTGTTGTTGAAACACAGAAATTGCATCGGGATTGAATACAACAGTCACAATGCGCACTTTCCTCCATGGGACTTATGTCTCAAAGAGTCTACGCTTTGATCGTTCAATGGATGACCAGGAGTAATTTTCGATGCACATCTGGAGGCATTCTGTAATCTATGGACTATCAGAGTGTTGATGAAACACAGAAATTGCATCGGGATTGAATACACAGTCACAATGCGAACTTTCCTCCATGTCAGTAATGTCTAAAACTGTCTACGCTTTGATCGTTTCCTGGAACACCAGTAGTAGTTTCCGATGCACATCTGGAGGCATTCTGCAATCTGTGGACCTTCAAAGTGTTGATGAGACACAGAAATTTCATCGGGATTATATACAACAGTCACCATGCGAACTTTCCTACATGGAAGTAATGTCACAAAAATTCTACGCTTTGATCGTTCCCTGGAAGACCAGTAGTTGTTTCCGATGCACATCTGGAGGCATTCTGTTGTCTGTGGACTATCAGAGTGTTGATGAAACACAGAAATTGCATCGGGATTGAATACAACAGTCACCATGCGCACTTTCCTCCATGGGAGTAATGTCTCAAACAATTTCCGCTTTGATCGTTCCCTGGAGGACCTGTAGTCGTTTCCGATGCACATCTGGAGGCATTCTGAAATCTGTGGTCTAACAGGGTGTTGATGAAACACAGAAATTGCATCGGGATTGAATACAACAGTCACTATGCGCACTTTCCTCCATGGGAGTAATGTCTCATACAGTCTACGCTTTGATCGTTCCCTGGAAGAGCAGTATTAGTTTCCGATGCACATCTGGTGTCATTCTGTAATCTGTGGACTATCAGAGTGTTGATGAAACACAGAAATTGCATCGGGAATGAATACAACAGTCACCATGCGCACTTTCTTCCATGGGACTAATGTCTCAAAGAGTCTACGCTTTGATCGTTCAATGGATGACCAGGAGTAATTTTCGATGCACATCTGGAGGCATTCTGTAATCTGTGGACTATCAGAGTGTTGATGAAACACAGAAATTGCATCGGGATTGAATACAACAGTCACAATGCGAACTTTCCTCCATGGGAGTAATGTCTAAAACTGTCTACGCTTTGATCGTTTCCTGGAACACCAGTAGTAGTTTCCGATGCACATCTGGAGGCATTCTGTAATCTGTGGACCTTCAAAGTGTTGATGAGACACAGAAATTGCATCGGGATTGAATACAACAGTCACCATGCGAACTTTCCTACATGGAAGTAATGCCACAAAAATTCTACGCTTTGATCGTTCCCTGGAAGACGTGTAGTCGTTTCCGATGCACATCTGGAGGCATTCTGAAATCTGTGGACTAACAGGGTGTTGATGAAACACAGAAATTGCATCGGGAATGAATACAACAGTCACCATGCGCACTTTCTTCCATGGGAGTAATGTCTCAAACCGTTTACGCTTTGATCGTTCCCTGGAAGACCAGTAGTTGTTGCCGATGAACATCTGGGTTCATTCTGTAATGTGCGGACTATCAGAGTGTTGTTGAAACACAGAAATTGCATCGGGATTGAATACAACAGTGACCATACGCAATTTTCCTAAATGGGAGTAATGTCTCAAACAGTCTACGTTTTGATCGTTCCCTTTAAGACCAGTAGTAGTTTACGATGCACATCAGGAGGCATTCTGTTATCTGTTGACTATAAGAGTGTTGTTGAAACACAGAAATTGCATCGGGGTTGAATACAACAGTCACTATGCGCACTTTCCTCCATGGGATTAATGTCTCAAACAGTCCAGGCTTTGATCGTTCCCTGGATGACCATGAGTAGTTTCAGATGCACATCTGGATGCATTCTGTAATCTGTGGACTATCAGAGTGTTGTTGAAACACAGACATTGCATCGGGATTGAATACAACAGTCACCATGCCAACTTTCCTCCATGGGAATAATGTCTCAAACTGTCTACGATTTGATCGTTTCCTAGAAGACCAGTAGTAGTTTCCGATGCACATCTGGAGGCTTTCTGTAATCTGTGGACCTTGAAAGTGTTGATGAAACATAGAACGTGCCTCGGGATTGAATACAACAGTCACCATGCGCACTTTCCTCCATGGGAGTAATTTCTCAAACGGTTTACGCTTTGATCGTTCCCTGGAAGACCAGTAGTAGTTTCCGATGCACATCTGCGGACATTCTGTAATGTGTGGACTATCAGAGTGTTGTTGAAACACAGAAATTGCATCGGGATTGAATACAACAGTCACCATGTGCACTTTCCTCCATGGGACTAATGTCTCAAACAGTTTACGCTTTGATCGATCCCTGGAAGACCTGTAGTAGTTTCCGATGCACATCTGGAGGCATTCTGTAATCTGTGGACTAACAGAGTGTTGATGAAACACAGATATTGCATCGGGATTCAATACAACAGTCACCATGCGAACTTTCCTACATGGGAGTAATGTCTCAAACTGTCTACGCTTTGATCGTTCCCTGGAAGACCAGTTGTAGTTTCCGATGCACATCTGGAGGCATTCTGTAATCAGTGGACCTGCAAAGTGTTGATGAGACACAGAAATTGCATCGGGATTGAATACAACAGTCACCATTCGCACTTTCCTCCATGGGAATAATGTCTCAAAAATTCTACGCTTTGATCGTTTCCTGGAAGACCAGTAGTTGTTTCCGATGCACATCTGGAGGCATTCTGTTGTCTGTCTACTATCAGAATGTTGATCAAACACAGAAATTGCATCGGGATTGAATACAACAGTCACCATGTGCACTTTTCTCCATGGGAGTAATGTCTCAAACAGTTCACGCTGTGATCGTTCCCAGGAAGACCAGTAGTAGTTTCCGATGCTCATCTGGGGACATTCTGTAGTGTGTGGACTATCAGAGTGTTGATGAAACACAGAAATTGCCTCGTGATAGAATGCAACAGTCAACATGCGCATTTTCCTCCATGGGAGTGATTTCTCAAACAGAATACGCTTTGAACGTTCCCTTTGAGACCAGTAGTAGTTTCCGATGCACATCTGGAGGCATTCTGTAATCTGTAAACTATCAGAGTGTTGTTCAAACACAGAAATTGCATCGGGAATGAATACAACAGTCACCATGCGAATTTTCCTCCATGGGAGTAATGTCCCAAACTGTCTACGCTTTGATCGTTTCCTGGAAGACCAGTAGTAGTTTCCGATGCACATCTGGAGGCATTTTGTAATCTGTGGACTCTCAGAGTGTTGTTGAAACACAGAAATTGCATCGGGATTGAATACAACAGTCACAATGCGCACTTTCCTCCATGGGACTTATGTCTCAAAGAGTCTACGCTTTGATCGTTCAATGGATGACCAGGAGTAATTTTCGATGCACATCTGGAGGCATTCTGTAATCTATGGACTATCAGAGTGTTGATGAAACACAGAAATTGCATCGGGATTGAATACACAGTCACAATGCGAACTTTCCTCCATGTCAGTAATGTCTAAAACTGTCTACGCTTTGATCGTTTCCTGGAACACCAGTAGTAGTTTCCGATGCACATCTGGAGGCATTCTGCAATCTGTGGACCTTCAAAGTGTTGATGAGACACAGAAATTTCATCGGGATTATATACAACAGTCACCATGCGAACTTTCCTACATGGAAGTAATGTCACAAAAATTCTACGCTTTGATCGTTCCCTGGAAGACCAGTAGTTGTTTCCGATGCACATCTGGAGGCATTCTGTTGTCTGTGGACTATCAGAGTGTTGATGAAACACAGAAATTGCATCGGGATTGAATACAACAGTCACCATGCGCACTTTCCTCCATGGGAGTAATGTCTCAAACAATTTCCGCTTTGATCGTTCCCTGGAGGACCTGTAGTCGTTTCCGATGCACATCTGGAGGCATTCTGAAATCTGTGGTCTAACAGGGTGTTGATGAAACACAGAAATTGCATCGGGATTGAATACAACAGTCACTATGCGCACTTTCCTCCATGGGAGTAATGTCTCATACAGTCTACGCTTTGATCGTTCCCTGGAAGAGCAGTATTAGTTTCCGATGCACATCTGGTGTCATTCTGTAATCTGTGGACTATCAGAGTGTTGATGAAACACAGAAATTGCATCGGGAATGAATACAACAGTCACCATGCGCACTTTCTTCCATGGGACTAATGTCTCAAAGAGTCTACGCTTTGATCGTTCAATGGATGACCAGGAGTAATTTTCGATGCACATCTGGAGGCATTCTGTAATCTGTGGACTATCAGAGTGTTGATGAAACACAGAAATTGCATCGGGATTGAATACAACAGTCACAATGCGAACTTTCCTCCATGGGAGTAATGTCTAAAACTGTCTACGCTTTGATCGTTTCCTGGAACACCAGTAGTAGTTTCCGATGCACATCTGGAGGGATTCTGTAATCTGTGGACCTTCAAAGTGTTGATGAGACACAGAAATTGCATCGGGATTGAATACAACAGTCACCATGCGAACTTTCCTACATGGAAGTAATGCCACAAAAATTCTACGCTTTGATCGTTCCCTGGAAGACGTGTAGTCGTTTCCGATGCACATCTGGAGGCATTCTGAAATCTGTGGACTAACAGGGTGTTGATGAAACACAGAAATTGCATCGGGAATGAATACAACAGTCACCATGCGCACTTTCTTCCATGGGAGTAATGTCTCAAACCGTTTACGCTTTGATCGTTCCCTGGAAGACCAGTAGTTGTTGCCGATGAACATCTGGGTTCATTCTGTAATGTGCGGACTATCAGAGTGTTGTTGAAACACAGAAATTGCATCGGGATTGAATACAACAGTGACCATACGCAATTTTCCTAAATGGGAGTAATGTCTCAAACAGTCTACGTTTTGATCGTTCCCTTTAAGACCAGTAGTAGTTTACGATGCACATCAGGAGGCATTCTGTTATCTGTTGACTATAAGAGTGTTGTTGAAACACAGAAATTGCATCGGGGTTGAATACAACAGTCACTATGCGCACTTTCCTCCATGGGATTAATGTCTCAAACAGTCCAGGCTTTGATCGTTCCCTGGATGACCATGAGTAGTTTCAGATGAACATCTGGATGCATTCTGTAATCTGTGGACTATCAGAGTGTTGTTGAAACACAGACATTGCATCGGGATTGAATACAACAGTCACCATGCCAACTTTCCTCCATGGGAATAATGTCTCAAACTGTCTACGATTTGATCGTTTCCTAGAAGACCAGTAGTAGTTTCCGATGCACATCTGGAGGCTTTCTGTAATCTGTGGACCTTGAAAGTGTTGATGAAACATAGAACGTGCCTCGGGATTGAATACAACAGTCACCATGCGCACTTTCCTCCATGGGAGTAATTTCTCAAACGGTTTACGCTTTGATCGTTCCCTGGAAGACCAGTAGTAGTTTCCGATGCACATCTGCGGACATTCTGTAATGTGTGGACTATCAGAGTGTTGTTGAAACACAGAAATTGCATCGGGATTGAATACAACAGTCACCATGTGCACTTTCCTCCATGGGACTAATGTCTCAAACAGTTTACGCTTTGATCGATCCCTGGAAGACCTGTAGTAGTTTCCGATGCACATCTGGAGGCATTCTGTAATCTGTGGACTAACAGAGTGTTGATGAAACACAGATATTGCATCGGGATTCAATACAACAGTCACCATGCGAACTTTCCTACATGGGAGTAATGTCTCAAACTGTCTACGCTTTGATCGTTTCCTGGAAGACCAGTAGTAGTTTCCGATGCACATCTGGAGGCCTTCTGTAATCTGTGGACCTGCAAAGTGTTGATGAGACACAGAAATTGCATCGGGATTGAATACAACAGTCACCATGGGCACTTTCCTACATGGAAGTATTGTCACAAAAATTCTACGCTTTGATCGTTCCCTGGAAGACCAGTAGTTGATTCCGATGCACATCTGGAGGCATTCTGTTGTCTGTGGACTATCAGAGTGTTGATGAAACACAGAAATTGCATCGGGATTGAATACAACTGTAACCATGTGCACTTTTCTCCATGGGAGTAATGTCTCAAACAGTTCACGCTGTGATCGTTCCCTGGAAGACCAGTAGTAGTTTCCGATGCACATCTGGAGGCATTCTGTAATCTGTAAACTATCAGAGTGTTGTTCAAACACAGAAATTGCATCGGGAATGTATACAACAGTCACCATGCGAACTTTCCTCCATGGGAGTAATGTCTCAAATTGTCTACGCTTTGATCGTTTCCTGGAAGACCAGTAGTAGTTTCCGATGCACATCTGGAGGCATTCTGTAATCTGTGGACTCTCAGAGTGTTGTTGAAACACAGAAATTGCATCGGGATTGAATAGAACAGTCACCATGCGCACTTTCCTCCATGGGACTAATGTCTCAAAGAGTCTACGCTTTGATCGTTCAATGGATGACCAGGAGTAATTTTCGATGCACATCTGGAGGCATTCTGTAATCTGTGGACTATCAGAGTGTTGATGAAACACAGAAATTGCATCGGGATTGAATACAACAGTCACAATGCGAACTTTCCTCCATGGGAGTAATGTTTAAAACTGTCTACGCTTTGATCGTTTCCTGGAACACCAGTAGTAGTTTCCGATGCACATCTGGAGGCATTCTGTAATCTGTGGACCTTCAAAGTGTTGATGAGACACTGAAATTGCATCGGGATTGAATACAACAGTCACCATGCGAACTTTCCCACATGGAAGTAAAGTCACAAAAATTCTACGCTTTGATCGTTCCCTGGAAGACCAGTAGTTGTTTCCGATGCACATCTGGAGGCATTCTGTTGTCTGTGGACTATCAGAGTGTTGATGAAACACAGAAATTGCATCGGGATTGAATACAACAGTCACCATGCGCACTTTCCTCCATGGGAGTAATGTCTCAAACAATTTCCGCTTTGATCGTTCCCTGGAAGACCTGTAGTCGTTTCAGATGCACATCTGGAGGCATTCTGAAATCTGTGGACTAACAGGGTGTTGATGAAACACAGAAATTGCATCGGGATTGAATACAACAGTCAATATGCGCACTTTCCTCCGTGGGAGTAATGTCTCAAACAGTCTACGCTTTGATCGTTCCCTGGAAGACCAGCAGTAGTTTCCGATGCACATCTGCGGACATTCTGTAATGTGTGGACTATCAGAGTGTGGATGAAACACAGAAATTGAAATAGGATTGAATACAACAGTCACCATGCGCACTTTCCTCCATGGGAGTAATGTCTCAAACAGTTTACGTTTTGATCGATCCCTGGAAGACCTGTAGTAGTTTCCGATGCACATCTGGAGGCATTCTGTAATCTGTGGACTAACAGAGTGTTGATGAAACACAGATATTGCATCGGGATTCAATACAACAGTCACCATGCGAACTTTCCTACATGGGAGTAATGTCTCAAACAGTCTACGCTTTGATCGTTTCCTGGAAGACCAGTAGTAGTTTCCGATGCACATCTGGAGGCATTCTGTAATCTGTGGACTTTCAGAGTGTTGTTGAAACACAGAAATTGCATCGGGATTGAATACAACAGTCACAATGCGAACTTTCCTCCATGGGAGTAATGTCTAAAACTGTCTACGCTTTGATCGTTTCCTGGAACACCAGTAGTAGTTTCCGATGCACATCTGGAGGCATTCTGTAATCTGTGGACCTTCAAAGTGTTGATGAGACACCGAAATTGCATCGGGATTGAATACAACAGTCACCATGCGAACTTTCCCACATGGATGTAATGTCACAAAAATTCTACGCTTTGATCGTTCCCTGGAAGACCAGTAGTTGTTTCCGATGCACATCTGGAGGCATTCTGTTGTCTGTGGACTATCAGAGTGTTGATGAAACACAGAAATTGCATCGGGATTGAATACTACAGTCACCATGCGCACTTTCCTCCATGGGAATAATGTCTCAAACAGTCTACGATTTGATCATTCACTGGATGGCCAGGAGTAGTTTCCGATGCACATCTGGAGGCATTCTGTAATCTGTAGACTATCAGAGTGTTGTTGAAACACAGAAATTGCATCGGGATTGAATACAACAGTCACCATGCGAATTTCCCTCCATGGCAGTAATGTGTCAAACTGTCTACGCTTTGATCGTTTCCTGCAACACCAGTAGTAGTTTCCGATGCACGTCTGGGGCATTCTGTAAACTGTGGACCTTCAAAGTGTGTATGAGACACAGAAATTGCATCGGGATTGAATACAACAGTGACCATGCGCACTTTCCTACATATTAGTAATGTCACAAAAATTCTACGCTTTGATCGTTCCGTGGAAGACCAGTTGTAGTTTCCGTTGCACATCTGGAGGCCTTCTGTAATCTGTGGACCTGCAAAGTGTTGATGAGACACAGAAATTGCATCGGGATTGAATACAACAGTCACCATGGGCACTTTCCTACATGGAAGTATTGTCACAAAAATTCTACGCTTTGATCGTTCCCTGGAAGACCAGTAGTTGTTTCCGATGCACATCTGGAGGCATTCTGTTGTCTGTGGACTATCAGAGTGTTGATGAAACACAGAAATTGCATCGGGATTGAATACAACTGTAACCATGTGCACTTTTCTCCATGGGAGTAATGTCTCAAACAGTTCACGCTGTGATCGTTCCCTGGAAGACCAGTAGTAGTTTCCGATGCACATCTGGAGGCATTCTGTAATCTGTAAACTATCAGAGTGTTGTTCAAACACAGAAATTGCATCGGGAATGTATACAACATTCACCATGCGAACTTTCCTCCATGGGAGTAATGTCTCAAATTGTCTACGCTTTGATCGTTTCCTGGAAGACCAGTAGTAGTTTCCGATGCACATCTGGAGGCATTCTGTAATCTGTGGTCTCTCAGAGTGTTGTTGAAACACAGAAATTGCATCGGGATTGAATAGAACAGTCACCATGCGCACTTTCCTCCATGGGACTAATGTCTCAAAGAGTCTACGCTTTGATCGTTCAATGGATGACCAGGAGTAATTTTCGATGCACATCTGGAGGCATTCTGTAATCTGTGGACTATCAGAGTGTTGATGAAACACAGAAATTGCATCGGGATTGAATACAACAGTCACAATGCGAACTTTCCTCCATGGGAGTAATGTTTAAAACTGTCTACGCTTTGATCGTTTCCTGGAACACCAGTAGTAGTTTCCGATGCACATCTGGAGGCATTCTGTAATCTGTGGACCTTCAAAGTGTTGATGAGACACTGAAATTGCATCGGGATTGAATACAACAGTCACCATGCGAACTTTCCTACATGGATGTAAAGTCACAAAAATTCTACGCTTTGATCGTTCCCTGGAAGACCAGTAGTTGTTTCCGATGCAAATCTGGAGGCATTCTGTTGTCTGTGGACTATCAGAGTGTTGATGAAACACAGGAATTGCATCGGGATTGAATACAACAGTCACCATGCGCACTTTCCTCCATGGGAGTAATGTCTCAAACAATTTCCGCTTTGATCGTTCCCTGGAAGACCTGTAGTCGTTTCAGATGCACATCTGGAGGCATTCTGAAATCTGTGGACTAACAGGGTGTTGATGAAACACAGAAATTGCATCGGGATTGAATACAACAGTCACTATGCGCACTTTCCTCCGTGGGAGTAATGTCTCAAACAGTCTACGCTTTGATCGTTCCCTGGAAGACCAGTAGTAGTTTCCGATGCACATCTGCGGACATTCTGTATTGTGTGGACTATCAGAGTGTGGATGAAACACAGAAATTGAAATAGGATTGAATACAACAGTCACCATGCGCACTTTCCTCCATGGGAGTAATGTCTCAAACAGTTTACGTTTTGATCGATCCCTGGAAGACCTGTAGTAGTTTCCGATGCTCATCTGGAGGCATTCTGTAATCTGTGGACTAACAGGGTGTTGATGAAACACAGATATTGCATCGGGATTCAATACAACAGTCACCATGCGAACTTTCCTACATGGGAGTAATGTCTCAAACTGTCTACGCTTTGATCGTTTCCTGGAAGACCAGTAGTAGTTTCCGATGCACATCTGGAGGCATTCTGTAATCTGTGGACTTTCAGGGTGTTGTTGAAACACAGAAATTGCATCGGGATTGAATACAACAGTCACCATGCGAAATTCCCTCCATGGCAGTAATGTGTCAAACTGTCTACGCTTTGATCGTTTCCTGCAACACCAGTAGTAGTTTCCGATGCACATCTGAAGGCATTCTGTAATCTGTGGACCTTCAAAGTGTTGATGAGACACAGAAATTGCATCGGGATTGAATACAACAGTGACCATGCGCACTTTCCTACATATTAGTAATGTCACAAAAATTCTACGCTTTGATCGTTCCGTGGAAGACCAGTTGTAGTTTCCGATGCACATCTGGAGGCCTTCTGTAATCTGTGGACCTGCAAAGTGTTGATGAGACACAGAAATTGCATCGGGATTGAATACAACAGTCACCATGGGTACTTTCCTACATGGAAGTATTGTCACAAAAATTCTACGCTTTGATCGTTCCCTGGAAGACCAGTAGTTGTTTCCGATGCACATCTGGAGGCATTCTGTTGTCTGTGGACTATCAGAGTGTTGATGAAACACAGAAATTGCATCGGGATTGAATACAACTGTAACCATGTGCACTTTTCTCCATGGGAGTAATGTCTCAAACAGTTCACGCTGTGATCGTTCCCTGGAAGACCAGTAGTAGTTTCCGATGCACATCTGGGGACATTCTGTAGTGTGTGGACTATCAGAGTGTTGTTGAAACACAGAAATTGCATCGGGATTGAATAGAACAGTCACCATGCGCACTTTCCTCCATGGGACTAATGTCTCAAAGAGTCTACGCTTTGATCGTTCAATGGATGACCAGGAGTAATTTTCGATGCACATCTGGAGGCATTCTGTAATCTGTGGACTATCAGAGTGTTGATGAAACACAGAAATTGTATCGGGATTGAATACAACAGTCACAATGCGAACTTTCCTCCATGGGAGTAATGTCTAAAACTGTCTACGCTTTGATCGTTTCCTGGAACACCAGTAGTAGTTTCCGATGCACATATGGAGGCATTCTGTAATCTGTGGACCTTCAAAGTGTTGATGAGACACTGAAATTGCATCTGGATTGAATACAACAGTCACCATGCGAACTTTCCTACATGGAAGTAAAGTCACAAAAATTCTACGCTTTGATCGTTCCCTGGAAGACCAGTAGTTGTTTCCGATGCACATCTGGAGGCATTCTGTTGTCTGTGGACTATCAGAGTGTTGATGAAACACAGAAATTGCATCGGGATTGAATACAACAGTCACCATGCGCACTTTCCTCCATGGGAGTAATGTCTCAAACAATTTCCGCTTTGATCGGTCCCTGGAAGACCTGTAGTCGTTTCAGATGCTCATCTGGAGGCATTCTGAAATCTGTGGACTAACAGGGTGTTGATGAAACACAGAAATTGCATCGGGATTGAATACAACAGTCACTATGCGCACTTTCCTCCATGGGAGTAATGTCTCAAACAGTCTACGCTTTGATCGTTCCCTGGAAGACCAGTATTACTTTCCGATGCACATCTGGTGTCATTATGTAATCTGTGGACTATCAGAGTGTTGATGAAACACAGAAATTGCATCGGGAATGAATACAACAGTCACCATGCGCACTTTCTTCCATGGGAGTAATGTCTCAAACCGTTTGCGCTTTGATCGTTCCCTGGAAGACCAGTAGTTGTTTCCGATGAACATCTGGGTTCATTCTGTAATGTGTGGACTATCAGAGTGTTGTTGAAACACAGAAATTGCATCGGGATTGAATACAACAGTCACCATGCGCAATTTTCCTAAATGGGAGTAATGTCTCAAACAGTCTACGTTTTGATCGTTCCCTTTAAGACCAGTAGTAGTTTCCGATGCACATCAGGAGGCATTCTGTTATCTGTTGACTATAAGAGTGTTGTTGAAACACAGAAATTGCATCGGGGTTGAATACAACAGTCACTATGCGCACTTTCCTCCATGGGATTAATGTCTCAAACAGTCCAGGCTTTGATCGTTCCCTGGATGACCATGAGTAGTTTCAGATGCACATCTGGATGCATTCTGTAATCTGTGGACTATCAGAGTGTTGTTGAAACACAGACATTGCATCGGGATTGAATACAACTGTCACCATGCCAACTTTCCTCCATGGGAATAATGTCTCAAATTGTCTACGATTTGATCGTTTCCTAGAAGACCAGTAGTAGTTTCCGATGCACATCTGGAGGCTTTCTGTAATCTGTGGACCTTGAAAGTGTTGATGAAACATAGAACGTGCCTCGGGATTGAATACAACAGTCACCATGCGCACTTTCCTCCATGGGAGTAATTTCTCAAACAGTTTACGCTTTGATCGTTCCCTGGAAGACCAGTAGTAGTTTCCGATGCACATCTGGGGACATTCTGTAATGTGTGGACTATCAGAGTGTGGATGAAACACAGAAATTGAAATAGGATTGAATACAACAGTCACCATGCGCACTTTCCTCCATGGGAGTAATGTCTCAAACAGTTTACGATTTGATCGATCCCTGGAAGACCTGTAGTAGTTTCCGATGCACATCTGGAGGCATTCTGTAATCTGTGGACTAACAGAGTGTTGATCAAACACAGATATTGCATCGGGATTGAATACTACAGTCACCATGCGCACTTTCCTCCATGGGAATAATGTCTCAAACAGTCTACGATTTGATCGTTCACTGGATGGCCAGGAGTAGTTTCCGATGCACATCTGGAGGCATTCTGTAATCTGTGGACTATCAGAGTGTTGATGAAAGACAGATATTGCATCGGGATTGAATACAACAGTCACAATGCGAACTTTCCTCCATGGGAGTAATGTCTAAAACTGTCTACGCTTTGATCGTTTCCTGGAACACCAGTAGTAGTTTCCGATGCACATCTGGAGGCATTCTGTAATCTGTGGACCTTCAAAGTGTTGATGAGACACAGAAATTGCATCGGGATTGAATACAACAGTCACCATGCGAACTTTCCCACATGGATGTAATGTCACAAAAATTCTACGCTTTGATCGTTCCCTGGAAGACCAGTAGTTGTTTCCGATGCACATCTGGAGGCATTCTGTTGTCTGTGGACTATCAGAGTGTTGATGAAACACAGAAATTGCATCGGGATTGAATACTACAGTCACCATGCGCACTTTCCTCCATGGGAATAATGTCTCAAACAGTCTACGATTTGATCGTTCACTGGATGGCCAGGAGTAGTTTCCGATGCACATCTGGAGGCATTCTGTAATCTGTGGACTATCAGAGTGTTGTTGAAACACAGAAATTGCATCTGGATTGAATACAACAGTCACCATGCGAATTTCCCTCCATGGCAGTAATGTGTCAAACTGTCTACGCTTTGATCGTTTCCTGCAACACCAGTAGTAGTTTCCGATGCACATCTGGAGGCAATCTGTAATCTGTGGACCTTCAAAGTGTTGATGAGACACAGAAATTGCATCGGGATTGAATACAACAGTGACCATGCGCACTTTCCTACATATTAGTAATGTCACGAAAATTATACGCTTTGATCGTTCCGTGGAAGACCAGTTGTAGTTTCCGATGCACATCTGGAGGCCTTCTGTAATCTGTGGACCTGCAAAGTGTTGATGAGACACAGAAATTGCATCGGGATTGAATACAACAGTCACCATGGGCACTTTCCTACATGGAAGTATTGTCACAAAAATTCTACGCTTTGATCGTTCCCTGGAAGACCAGTAGTTGTTTCCGATGCACATCTGGAGGCATTCTGTTGTCTGTGGACTATCAGAGTGTTGATGAAACACAGAAATTGCATCGGGATTGAATACAACTGTAACCATGTGCACTTTTCTCCATGGGAGTAATGTCTCAAACAGTTCACGCTGTGATCGTTCTCTGGAAGACCAGTAGTAGTTTCCGATGCACATCTGGGGACATTCTGTAGTGTGTGGACTATCAGAGTGTTGATGAAACACAGAAATTGCCTCGCGATAGAATACAACAGTCAACATGCGCATTTTCCTCCATGGGAGTGATTTCTCAAACATAATACGCTTTGATCGTTCCCTTTAAGACCAGTAGTAGTTTCCGATGCACATCTGGAGGCATTCTGTAATCTGTAAACTATCAGAGTGTTGTTCAAACACAGAAATTGCATCGGGAATGTATACAACAGTCACCATGCGAACTTTCCTCCATGGGAGTCATGTCTCAAACTGTCTACGCTTTGATCGTTTCCTGGAAGACCAGTAGTAGTTTCCGATGTACATCTGGAGGCATTCTGTAATCTGTGGACTCTCAGAGTGTTGTTGAAACACAGAAATTGCATCGGGATTGAATAGAACAGTCACCATGCGCACTTTCCTCCATGGGACTAATGTCTCAAAGAGTCTACGCTTTGATCGTTCAATGGATGACCAGGAGTAATTTTCGATGCACATCTGGAGGCATTCTGTAATCTGTGGACTATCAGAGTGTTGATGAAACACAGAAATTGCATCGTGATTGAATACAACAGTCACAATGCGAACTTTCCTCCATGGGAGTAATGTCTAAAACTGTCTACGCTTTGATCGTTTCCTGGAACACCAGTAGTAGTTTCCGATGCACATCTGGCGGCATTCTGTAATCTGTGGACCTTCAAAGTGTTGATGAGACACTGAAATTGCATCGGGATTGAATACAACAGTCACCATGCGCACTTTCCTACATGGAAGTAAAGTCACAAAAATTCTACGCTTTGATCGTTCCCTGGAAGACCAGTAGTTGTTTCCGATGCACATCTGGAGGCATTCTGTTGTCTGTGGACTACCAGAGTGTTGATGAAACACAGAAATTGCATCGGGATTGAATACAACAGTCACCATGCGCACTTTCCTCCATGGGAGTAATGTCTCAAACAATTTCCGATTTGATCGTTCCCTGGAAGACCTGTAGTCGTTTCAGATGCACATCTGGAGGCATTCTGAAATCTGTGGACTAACAGGGTGTTGATGAAACACAGAAATTGCATCGGGATTGAATACAACAGTCACTATGCGCACTTTCCTCCATGGGAGTAATGTCTCAAACATTCTACGCTTTGATCGTTCCCTGGAAGACCAGTATTAGTTTCCGATGCACATCTGGTGTCATTCTGTAATCTGTGGACTATCAGAGTGTTGATGAAACACAGAAATTGCATCGGGAATGAATACAACAGTCACCATGCGCACTTTCTTCCATGGGAGTAATGTCTCAAACCGTTTACGCTTTGATCGTTCCCTGGAAGACCAGTAGTTGTTTCCGATGAACTTCTGGGTTCATTCTGTAATGTGTGGACTATCAGAGTGTTGTTGAAACACAGAAATTGCATCGGGATTGAATACAACAGTCACCATGCGCAATTTTCCTAAATGGGAGTAATGTCTCAAACAGTCTACGTTTTGATCGTTCCCTTTAAGACCAGTAGTAGTTTCCGATGCACATCAGGAGGCATTCTGTTATCCGTTGACTATAAGAGTGTTGTTGAAACACAGAAATTGCATCGGGGTTGAATACAACAGTCACTATGCGCACTTTCCTCCATGGGATTAATGTCTCAAACAGTCCAGGCTTTGATCGTTCCCTGGATGACCATGAGTAGTTTCAGATGCACATCTGGATGCATTCTGTAATCTGTGGACTGTCAGAGTGTTGTTGAAACACAGACATTGCATCGGGATTGAATACAACAGTCACCATGCCAACTTTCCTCCATGGGAATAATGTCTCAAACTGTCTACGATTTGATCGTTTCCTAGAAGACCAGTAGTAGTTTCCGATGCACATCTGGAGGCTTTCTGTAATCTGTGGACCTTGAAAGTGTTGATGAAACATAGAACTTGCCTCGGGATTGAATACAACAGTCACCATGCGCACTTTCGTCCATGGGAGTAATTTCTCAAACAGTTTACGCTTTGATCGTTACCTGGAAGACCAGTAGTAGTTTCCGATGCACATCTGGGGACATTCTGTAATGTGTGGACTATCAGAGTGTGGATGAAACATAGAAATTGCAATCAGGATTGAATACAACAGTCACCATGCGCACTTTCCTCCATGGGAGTAATGTCTCAAACAGTTTACGTTTTGATCGATACCTGGAAGACCTGTAGTCGTTTCCGATGCACATCTGGAGGCATTCTGAAATCTGTGGACAAACAAGGTGTTGATGAAACACAGAAATTGCATCGGGATTGAATACAACAGTCACTATGCGCACTTTCCTCCATGGGAGTAATGTCTCAAACAGTCTACGCTTTGATCGTTCCCTGGAAGACCAGTATTAGTTTCCGATGCACATCTGGTGTCATTCTGTAATCTGTGGACTATCAGAGTGTTGATGAAACACAGAAATTGCATCGGGAATGAATACAACAGTCACCATGCGCACTTTCTTCCATGGGAGTAATGTCTCAAACCGTTTACGCTTTGATCGTTCAATGGAAGACCAGTAGTTGTTTCCGATGAACATCTGGGTTCATTCTGTAATGTGTGGACCATCAGAGTGTTGTTGAAACACAGAAATTGCATCGGGATTGAATACAACAGTCACCATGCGCAATTTTCCTAAATGGGAGTAATGTCTCAAACAGTCTACGTTTTGATCGTTCCCTTTAAGACCAGTAGTAGTTTCCGATGCACATCTGGAGGCATTCTGTTATCTGTTGACTATAAGAGTGTTGTTGAAACACAGAAATTGCATCGGGGTTGAATACAACAGTCACCATGCGCACTTTCCTCCATGGGATAAATGTCTCAAACAGTCCAGGCTTTGATCGTTCCCTGGATGACCAGGAGTAGTTTCCGATGCACATCTGAATGCATTCTGTAATCTGTGGACTATCAGAGTGTTGTTGAAACACAGACATTGCATCGGGATTGAATACAACAGTCACCATGCCAACTTTCCTCCATGGGAATAATGTCTCAAACTGTCTACGATTTGATCGTTTCCTAGAAGACCAGTAGTAGTTTCCGATGCACATCTGGAGGCTTTCTGTAATCTGTGGACCTTGAATGTGTTGATGAAACATAGAACTTGCCTCGGGATTGAATACAACAGTCACCATGCGCACTTTTCCTCCATGGGAGTAATTTCTCAAACACTTTACGCTTTGATCGTTCCCTGGAAGACCAGTAGTAGTTTCCGATGCACATCTGGGGACATTCTGTAATGTGTGGACTATCAGAGTGTGGATGAAACACAGAAATTGCAATCAGGATTGAATACAACAGTCACCATGCGCACTTTCCTCCATGGGAGTAATGTCTCAAACAGTTTACGTTTTGATCGATCCCTGGAAGACCTGTAGTCGTTTCCGATGCACATCTGGAGGCATTCTGAAATCTGTGGACTAACAGGGTGTTGATGAAACACAGAAATTGCATCGGGATTGAATACAACAGTCACTATGCGCACTTACCTCCATGGGAGTAATGACTCAAATAGTCTACGCTTTGATCGTTCCCTGGAAGACCAGTATTAGTTTCCGATGCACATCTGGTGTCATTCTGTAATCTGTGGACTATCAGAGTGTTGATGAAACACAGAAATTGCATCGGGAATGAATACAACAGTCACCATGCGCACTTTCTTCCATGGGACTAATGTCTCAAAGAGTCTACGCTTTGATCGTTCAATGGATGACCAGGAGTAATTTTCGATGCACATCTGGAGGCATTCTGTAATCTGTGGACTATCAGAGTGTTGATGAAACACAGAAATTGCATCGGGATTGAATACAACAGTCACAATGCGAATTTTCCTCCATGGGAGTAATGTCTAAAACTGTCTACGCTTTGATCGTTTCCTGGAACACCAGTAGTAGTTTCCGATGCACATCTGGAGACATTCTGTAATCTGTGGCCCTTCAAAGTGTTGATGAGACACAGAAATTGCATCGGGATTGAATACAACAGTCACCATGCGAACTTTCCTACATGGAAGTAATGTCACAAAAATTCTACGCTTCGATCGTTCCCTGGAAGACCAGTAGTTGTTTCCGATGCACATCTGGAGACATTCTGTTGTCTGTGGACTATCAGAGTGTTGATGAAACACAGAAATTGCATCGGGATTGAATACAACAGTCACCATGCGAACTTTCCTCCATGGGAGTAATGTCTCAAACAGTTTACGCTTTGATCGTTCCTGGAAGACCAGTAGTTGTTTCCGATGAACATCTGGGTTCATTCTGTAATGTGTGGACTATCAGAGTGTTGTTGAAACACAAAAATTGCATCGGTATTGAATACAACAGTCACCATGCGCAATTTTCCCAAATGGGCGTAATGTCTCAAACAGTCTACGCTTTGATCGTTCCCTGGAAGGCCAGTAGTAGTTTCCGATGCACATCTGGAGGTATTCTGTAATCTGTGGACTATCAGAGTGTTGTTGAAACACAGAAATTGCATCGGGATGAATACAACAGTCACCATGCGCACTTTCCTCCATGGGAATAATGTCTCAAACAGTCTACGATTTGATCGTTCCCTGGATGACCAGGAGTAGTTTCCGATGCACATCTGGAGGCATTCTGTAATCTGTGGACTATCAGAGTGTTGTTGAAACACAGAAATTGCATCGGGATTGAATACAACAGTCACCATGCGAACTTTCCTCCATGGGAGTAATGTGTCAAACTGTCTACGCTTTGATCGTTTCCTGCAACACCAGTAGTAGTTTCCGATGCACATCTGGAGGCATTCTGTAATCTGTGGACCTTCAAAGTGTTGATGAGACACAGAAATTGCATCGGGATTGAATACAACAGTCACCAAGCGCACTTTCCTCCATGGGGAGTAATGTCTCAAACATTTTACGCTTTGATCGTCCCTGGAAGACCAGTAGTTGTTTCCGATGAACATCTGGGTTCATTCTGTAATGTGTGGACTATCAGAGTGTTGTTGAAACACAAAAATTGCATCGGTATTGAATACAACAGTCCCCATGCGCACTTTCCTCCATGGGAATAATGTCTCAAACAGTCTACGCTTTGATCGTTCCCTGGATGACCAGGAGTAGTTTCCGATGCACATCTGGGGACATTCTGTAATGTGTGGACCTTCAGAGTGTAGATGAAACACAGAAATTGCAATCAGGATTGAATACAACAGTCACCATGCGCACTTTCCTCCATGGGAGTAATGTCTCAAACAATTTCCGCTTTGATCGTTCCCTGGAAGACCTGTAGTAGTTTCCGATATACATCTGGAGGCATTCTGTAATCTGTGGACTAACAGAGTGTTGATGAAACACAGAAATTGCATCGGTATTGAATACAACAGTCACTATGCGCACTTTCCTCCATGGAAGTAATGTATCAAACAGTCTACGCTTTGATCGTTCCCTGGAAAACCTGTAGTAGTTTCCGATGCACATCTGGAGGCATTCTGTAATCTGCGGACTATCAGAGTGTTGAATAAACACAGAAATTGCATCGGGATTGAATACAACATTTACCATGCGCACTTTTCCCAATGGGAGTAATCCCTCAAACAGTTTACGATTTGATCGTTCCCTGGAAGACCAGTAGTAGTTTCCGATGCACATCTGGGGGCATTCTGTAATCTGTGGACCTTGAAAGTGTTGATGAAACATAGAAATTGCCTCGGGATAGAATACAACAGTCATCATCCGCATTTTCCTCCATGGGAGTGATTTCTCAAACAGAATACGCTTTGATCGTTCCCTTTAAGACCAGTAGTAGTTTCCGATGCACATCTGGAGGCATTCTGTAATCTGTAAACTATCAGAGTGTTGTTCAAACACAGAAATTGTATCGGGATTGAATACAACAGTCACCATGCGAACTTTCCTCCATGGGAGTAATGTCTCAAACCGTTTACGCTTTGATCGTTCCCTGGAGATCCAGAAGTTGTTTCCGATGAACATCTGGGTTCATTCTGTAATGTGTGGACTATCGGAGTGTTGTTGAAACACAGAAATTGCATCGGGATTGAATACAACAGTCACCATGTGCAATTTTCATAAATGGGAGTAATGTCTCAAACAGTCTACGTTTTGATCGTACCCTTTAAGACGAGTAGTAGTTTTTGATGCACACCTGGTGGCATTCTGTTATCAGTTGACTATCAGAGTGTTGTTGAAACACAGATACTGCATCGGGGTTGAATACAACCGTCACTATGCGCACTTTCCTCCATGGGATTATTGTCTCAAACAGTCTACGCTTTGATCGTTCCCTGGAAGACCAGGCGTAGTTTCCGATGCACATCTGGATGCATTCTGTAATCTGTTGACTATCAGAGTGTTGTTGAAACACAGACATTGCATCTGGGTTGAATACAACAGTCTCCATGCGCACTTTCCTCCATGGGAGTAATTTCTCAAACAGTTTACGTTTTGGTCGTTCCCTTTAAGACAAATAGTAGTTTCCGATGCACATCTGGGGACATTCTGTAATGTGTGGACTATGAGAGTGTGGATGAAACACAGAAATTGCAATCAGGATTGAATACAACAGTCACCATGCGCACTTTCCTCCATGGGAGTAATGTCTCAAACAGTTTACGTTTTGATCGTTACCTGGAAGACCTGTAGTAGTTTCCGATGCACATCTGGAGGCGTCCTGTAATCTGTGGACTAACAGAGTGTTGATGAAACACTGAAATTGCATCGGGATTGAATACAACAGTCACCATGCCCACTTTCCTCCATAGGAGTAATGTCTCAAACAGTCTACGGTTTGATCGTTTCCTGGAAGACCAGTAGTAGTTTCCGATGCACATCTCGAGGCATTCTGTAATCTGTGGATCTTGAAAGTGTTGATGAAACATAGAACTTGCCTCGGGATTGAATACAACAGTCCCCATGCGCACTTTCCTCCATGGGAGTAGTTTCTCAAACAGTTTACGTTTTGATCGTTCCCTGGAAGACCTGTGGTAGTTTCCAATGCACATCTGGAGGCATTCTGTAATCTGTGGACTAACAGAGTGTTGATGAAACACTGAAATTGCATCGGGATTGAATACAACAGTCACCATGTGCAATTTTCCTAAATGGGAGTAATGTCTCAAACAGTCTACGTTTTGATCGTTCCCTTTAAGACGAGTAGTAGTTTTTGATGCACACCTGGTGGCATTCTGTTATCAGTTGACTATCAGAGTGTTGTTGAAACACAGATACTGCATCGGGGTTGAATACAACAGTCACTATGCGCACTTTCCTCCATGGGATTATTGTCTCAAACAGTCTACGCTTTGATCGTTCCCTGGAAGACCAGGCGTAGTTTCCGATGCACATCTGGATGCATTCTGTAATCTGTTGACTATCAGAGTGTTGTTGAAACACAGACATTGCATCTGGGTTGAATACAACAGTCTCCATGCGCACTTTCCTCCATGGGAGTAATTTCTCAAACAGTTTACGTTTTGGTCGTTCCCTTTAAGACAAATAGTAGTTTCCGATGCACATCTGGGGACATTCTGTAATGTGTGGACTATGAGAGTGTGGATGAAACACAGAAATTTCAATCAGGATTGAATACAACAGTCACCATGCGCACTTTCCTCCATGGGAGTAATGTCTCAAACAGTTTACGTTTTGATCGTTACCTGGAAGACCTGTAGTAGTTTCCGATGCACATCTGGAGGCGTCCTGTAATCTGTGGACTAACAGAGTGTTGATGAAACACTGAAATTGCATCGGGATTGAATACAACAGTCACCATGCCCACTTTCCTCCATAGGAGTAATGTCTCAAACAGTCTACGGTTTGATCGTTTCCTGGAAGACCAGTAGTAGTTTCCGATGCACATCTGGAGGCATTCTGTAATCTGTGGATCTTGAAAGTGTTGATGAAACATAGAACTTGCCTCGGGATTGAATACAACAGTCCCCATGCGCACTTTCCTCCATGGGAGTAGTTTCTCAAACAGTTTACGTTTTGATCGTTCCATTTAAGACCAGTAGTAGTTTCCGATGCACATCTGGGGACATTCTGTAATGTGTGGACTAAGAGAGTGTGGATGAAACACAGAAATTGCAATCAGGATTGAATACAACAGTCACCATGCGCACTTTCCTCCATGGGAGTAATTTCTCAAACATTTTACGCTTTGATCGCCCCTGGAAGACCAGTAGTTGTTTCCGATGAACATCTGGGTTCATTCTGTAATGTGTGGACTATCAGAGTGTTGTTGAAACACAAAAATTGCATCGGTATTGAATACAACAGTCCCCATGCGCACTTTCCTCCATGGGAATAATGTCTCAAACAGTCTACGCTTTGATCGTTCCCTGGATGACCAGGAGTAGTTTCCGATGCACATCTGGGGACATTCTGTAATGTGTGGACTATCAGAGTGTAGATGAATCACAGAAATTGCAATCAGGATTGAATACAACAGTCACCATGCGCACTTTCCTCCATGGGAGTAATGTCTCAAACAATTTCCGCTTTGATCGTTCCCTGGAGGACCTGTAGTAGTTTCCGATATACATCTGGAGGCATTCTGTAATCTGTGGACTAACAGAGTGTTGATGAAACACAGAAATTGCATCGGTATTGAATACAACAGTCACTATGCGCACTTTCCTCCATGGAAGTAATGTCTCAAACAGTCTACGCTTTGATCGTTCCCTGGAAGACCAGTATTAGTTTCCGATGCATATCTGGTGTCATTCTGTAATCTGTTGACTATCAGAGTGTTGATGAAACACAGAAATTGCATCGGGATTGAATACAACAGTCACCATGCGCACTTTCCTCCATGGGAGTAATGTCTCAAACAGTCTACGCTTTGATCGTTCCCTGGAAAACCTGTAGTAGTTTTCGATGCACATCTGGAGGCATTCTGTAATCTGCGGACTATCAGAGTGTTGATGAAACACAGATATTGCATCGGGATTGAATACAACATTTACCTTGCGCACTTTTCCCAATGGGAGTAATGTCTCAAACAGTTTACGATTTGATCGTTCCCTGGAAGACCAGTAGTAGTTTCCGATGCACATCTGGGGGCATTCTGTATCTGTGGACCTTGAAAGTGTTGATGAAACATAGAAATTGCCTCGGGATAGAATACAACAGTCATCATGCGCATTTTCCTCCATGGGAGTGATTTCTCAAACAGAATACGCTTTGATCGTTCCCTTTAAGACCAGTAGTAGTTTCCGATGCACATCTGGAGGCATTCTGTAATCTGTGGATCTTGAAAGTGTTGATGAAACATAGAACTTGCCTCGGGATTGAATACAACAGTCCCCATGCGCACTTTCCTCCATGGGAGTAGTTTCTCAAACAGTTTACGTTTTGATCGTTCCCTGGAAGACCTGTGGTAGTTTCCAATGCACATCTGGAGGCATTCTGTAATCTGTGGACTAACAGAGTGTTGATGAAACACTGAAATTGCATGGGGATTGAATACAACAGTCACCATTCCCACTTTCCTCCATGGGAGTAATGTCTCAAACAGTCTACGGTTTGATCGTTTAGTGGAAGACCAGTAGTAGTTTCCGATGCACATCTGGAGGCATTCTGTAATCTGTTTACCTTGAAAGTGTTGATGAAACATTGAAATTGCCTCGGGATTGAATACAACAGTCACCATGCGCACTTTCCTCCATGGGGAGTAATGTCTCAAACATTTTACGCTTTGATCGCCCCTGGAAGACCAGTAGTAGTTTCCGATGCACATCTGGGGGCATTCTGTAATCTGTGGACCTTGAAAGTGTTGATGAAACATAGAAATTGCCTCGGGATAGAATACAACAGTCATCATGCGCATTTTCCTCCATGGGAGTGATTTCTCAAACAGAATACGATTTGATCGTTCCCTTTAAGACCAGTAGTAGTTTCCGATGCACATCTGGAGGCATTCTGTAATCTGTAAACTATCAGAGTGTTGTTCAAACACAGAAATTGTATCGGGATTGAATACAACAGTCACCATGCGAACTTTCCTCCATGGGAGTAATGTCTCAAACCGTTTACGCTTTGATCGTTCCCTGGAGATCCAGTAGTTGTTTCCGATGAACATCTGGGTTCATTCTGTAATGTGTGGACTATCGGAGTGTTGTTGAAACACAGAAATTGCATCGGGATTGAATACAACAGTCACCATGTGCAATTTTCCTAAATGGGAGTAATGTCTCAAACAGTCTACGTTTTGATCGTTCCCTTTAAGACGAGTAGTAGTTTTTGATGCACACCTGGTGGCATTCTGTTATCAGTTGACTATCAGAGTGTTGTTGAAACACAGATACTGCATCGGGGTTGAATACAACAGTCACTATGCGCACTTTCCTCCATGGGATTATTGTCTCAAACAGTCTACGCTTTGATCGTTCCCTGGAAGACCAGGCGTAGTTTCCGATGCACATCTGGATGCATTCTGTAATCTGTTGACTATCAGAGTGTTGTTGAAACACAGACATTGCATCTGGGTTGAATACAACAGTCTCCATGCGCACTTTCCTCCATGGGAGTAATTTCTCAAACAGTTTACGTTTTGGTCGTTCCCTTTAAGACAAATAGTAGTTTCCGATGCACATCTGGGGACATTCTGTAATGTGTGGACTATGAGAGTGTGGATGAAACACAGAAATTTCAATCAGGATTGAATACAACAGTCACCATGCGCACTTTCCTCCATGGGAGTAATGTCTCAAACAGTTTACGTTTTGATCGTTACCTGGAAGACCTGTAGTAGTTTCCGATGCACATCTGGAGGCGTCCTGTAATCTGTGGACTAACAGAGTGTTGATGAAACACTGAAATTGCATCGGGATTGAATACAACAGTCACCATGCCCACTTTCCTCCATAGGAGTAATGTCTCAAACAGTCTACGGTTTGATCGTTTCCTGGAAGACCAGTAGTAGTTTCCGATGCACATCTGGAGGCATTCTGTAATCTGTGGATCTTGAAAGTGTTGATGAAACATAGAACTTGCCTCGGGATTGAATACAACAGTCCCCATGCGCACTTTCCTCCATGGGAGTAGTTTCTCAAACAGTTTACGTTTTGATCGTTCCCTTTAAGACCAGTAGTAGTTTCCGATGCACATCTGGGGACATTCTGTAATGTGTGGACTAAGAGAGTGTGGATGAAACACAGAAATTGCAATCAGGATTGAATACAACAGTCACCATGCGCACTTTCCTCCATGGGAGTAATTTCTCAAACATTTTACGCTTTGATCGCCCCTGGAAGACCAGTAGTTGTTTCCGATGAACATCTGGGTTCATTCTGTAATGTGTGGACTATCAGAGTGTTGTTGAAACACAAAAATTGCATCGGTATTGAATACAACAGTCCCCATGCGCACTTTCCTCCATGGGAATAATGTCTCAAACAGTCTACGCTTTGATCGTTCCCTGGATGACCAGGAGTAGTTTCCGATGCACATCTGGGGACATTCTGTAATGTGTGGACTATCAGAGTGTAGATGAAACACAGAAATTGCAATCAGGATTGAATACAACAGTCACCATGCGCACTTTCCTCCATGGGAGTAATGTCTCAAACAATTTCCGCTTTGATCGTTCCCTGGAAGACCTGTAGTAGTTTCCGATATACATCTGGAGGCATTCTGTAATCTGTGGACTAACAGAGTGTTGATGAAACACAGAAATTGCATCGGTATTGAATACAACAGTCACTATGCGCACTTTCCTCCATGGAAGTAATGTCTCAAACAGTCTACGCTTTGATCGTTCCCTGGAAGACCAGTATTAGTTTCCGATGCATATCTGGTGTCATTCTGTAATCTGTTGACTATCAGAGTGTTGATGAAACACAGAAATTGCATCGGGATTGAATACAACAGTCACCATGCGCACTTTCCTCCATGGGAGTAATGTCTCAAACAGTCTACGCTTTGATCGTTCCCTGGAAAACCTGTAGTAGTTTTCGATGCACATCTGGAGGCATTCTGTAATCTGCGGACTATCAGAGTGTTGATGAAACACAGATATTGCATCGGGATTGAATACAACATTTACCTTGCGCACTTTTCCCAATGGGAGTAATGTCTCAAACAGTTTACGATTTGATCGTTCCCTGGAAGACCAGTAGTAGTTTCCGATGCACATCTGGGGGCATTCTGTAATCTGTGGACCTTGAAAGTGTTGATGAAACATAGAAATTGCCTCGGGATAGAATACAACAGTCATCATGCGCATTTTCCTCCATGGGAGTGATTTCTCAAACAGAATACGCTTTGATCGTTCCCTTTAAGACCAGTAGTAGTTTCCGATGCACATCTGGAGGCATTCTGTAATCTGTAAATTATCAGAGTGTTGTTCAAACACAGAAATTGCATCGGGATTGAATACAACAGTCACTATGCGAACTTTCCTCCATGGGAGTAATGTCTCAAACTGTCTACGCTTTAAACGTTTCCTGGAAGACCAGTAGTAGTTTCCGATGCACATCTGGAGGCATTCTGTAATCTGTGGACCTTGAAAGTGTTGATGAAACATAGAAATTGCCTAGGGATTGAATACAACAGTCACCATGCGCACTTTTCTCCATGGGAGTAATGTCTCAAACAGTTTACGCTTTGATCGTTCCCTGGAAGACCAGTAGTAGTTTCCGATGCACGTCTGGGGACATTCTGTAATGTGTGGACTATCAGAGTGTTCATGAAACACAGAAATTGCAATCAGGATTGAATACAACAGTCACCATGCGCACTTTCCTCCATGGGACTAATGTCTCAAAGTGTCTACGCTTTGATCGTTCAATGGATGACCAGGAGTAATTTTCGATGCACATCTGGAGGCATTCTGTTGTCTGTGGACTATCAGAGTGTTGATGAAACACAGAAATTGCATCGGGATTGAATACAACAGTCACCATGCGCACTTTCCTCCATGGGAGTAATGTCTCAAACAATTTCCGCTTGGATCGTTCCCTGGAAGACCTGTAGTAGTTTCCGATATACATCTGGACGCATTCTGTAATCTGTGTACTAACAGAGTGTTTTTGAAACACAGAAATTGCATCGGGATTGAATACAACAGTCACTATGCGCACTTTCCTCCATGGGAGTAATGTCTCAAACAGTCTACGCTTTGATCGTTCCCTGGAAGACCAGTATTAGTTTCCGATGCATATCTGGTGTCACTCTGTAATCTGTTGACTATCAGAGTGTTGATGAAACACAGAAATTGCATCGGGATTGAATACAACAGTCACCATGCGCACTTTCCTCCATGGGAGTAATGTCTCGAACAATTTACGCTTTGATCGTTCCCTGGAAGACCAGTAGTAGTTTCCGATGCACATCTGGGGGCATTCTGTAATCTGAGGACCTTGAAAGTGTTGATGAAACATAGAAATTGCCTCGGGATAGAATACAACAGTCATCATGCGCATTTTCCTCCATGGGACAGATTTCTCAAACAGAATACGCTTTGATCGTTCCCTTTAAGACCAGTAGTAGTTTCCGATGCACATCTGGAGGCATTCTGTAATCTGTAAACTATCAGAGTGTTGTTCAAACACAGAAATTGCATCGGGATTGAATACAACAGTCACTATGCGAACTTTCCTCCATGGGAGTAATGTCTCACACTGTCTACGCTTTGATCGTTTCCTGGAAGACCAGTAGTAGTTTCCGATGCACATCTGGAGGCATTCTGTAATCTGTGGACCTTGAAAGTGTTGATGAAACTTAGAAATTGCCTCGGGATTGAATACAACAGTCACCATGAGCACTTTTCTCCATGGGAGTAATGTCTCAAACAGTTTACGCTTTGATCGTTCCCTGGAAGACCAGTAGTAGTTTCCGATGCACATCTGGGGACATTCTGTAATGTGTGGACTATCAGAGTGTTGATGAAACACAGAAATTGCAATCAGGATTGAATACAACAGTCACCATGCGCACTTTCCTCCATGGGAGTAATGTCTCAAACTATTTCCGTTTGGATCGTTCCCTGGAAGACCTCTAGTAGTTTCCGATATACATCTGGACGCATTCTGTAATCTGTGGACTAACAGAGTGTTTTTGAAACACAGAAATTGCATCGGGATTGAATACAACAGTCACTATGCGCACTTTCCTCCATGGGAATAATGTCTCAAACAGTCTACGCTTTGATCGTTCCCTGGATGACCAGGAGTAGTTTCCGATGCACATCTGGAGGCATTCTGTAATCTGTGGACTATCAGAGTGTTGTTGAAACACAGAAATTGCATCGGGATTGAATACAACAGTCACCATGCGAACTTCCCTCCATGGGAGTAATGTGTCAAACTGTCTACGCTTTGATAGTTTCCTGCAACACCAGTAGTAGTTTCCGATGCACATCTGGAGGCATTCTGTAATCTGTGGACCTTCAAAGTGTTGATGAGACACAGAAATTGCATCGGGATTGAATACAACAGTGACCATGCGCACTTTCCTACAAATGAGTAATGTCACAAGAATTCTACGCTTTGATCGTTCCCTGGAAGACCAGTTGTAGTTTCCGACGCACATCTGGAGGCATTCTGTAATCTGTGGACCTGCAAAGTGTTGATGAGACACAGAAATTGCATCGGGATCGAATACAACAGTCACCATGCGCACTTTCCTACATGGAAGTAATGTCACAAAAATTCTACGCTTTGATCGTTCCCTGGAAGACCAGTAGTTGTTTCCGATGCACATCTGGAGGTATTCTGTTGTCTGTGGACTATCAGAGTGTTGATGAAAACAGAAATTGCATCGGGATTGAATACAACAGTCACCATGCGCACTTTCCTCCATGGGAATAATGTCTCAAACAGTCTACGCTTTGATCGTTAACTGGATGACCAGGAGTAGTTTCTGATGCACATCTGGGGACATTCTGTAATGTGTGGACCATCAGAGTGTTGATGAAACACAGAAATTGCAATCAGGATTGAATACAACAGTCACCATGCGCACTTTCCTCCATGGGAGTAATGTCTCAAACAATTTCCGCATTGATCGTTCCCTGGAAGACCTGTAGTAGTTTCCGATATACATCTGGAGGCATTCTGTAATCTGTGGACTAACAGAGTGTTGATGAAACACAGAAATTGCATCGGTATTGAATACAACAGTCACTATGCGCACTTTCCTCCATGGAAGTAATGTCTCAAACAGTCTACGCTTTGATCGTTCCCTGGAAGACCAGTATTAGTTTCCGATGCATATCTGGTGTCATTCTGTAATCTGTTGACTATCAGAGTGTTGATGAAACACAGAAATTGCATCGGGATTGAATACAACAGTCACCATGCGCACTTTCCTCCATGGGAGTAATGTCTCAAACAGTCTACGCTTTGATCGTTCCCTGGAAAACCTGTAGTAGTTTTCGATGCACATCTGGAGGCATTCTGTAATCTGCGGACTATCAGAGTGTTGATGAAACACAGATATTGCATCGGGATTGAATACAACATTTACCTTGCGCACTTTTCCCAATGGGAGTAATGTCTCAAACAGTTTACGATTTGATCGTTCCCTGGAAGACCAGTAGTAGTTTGCGATGCAAATCTGGGGGCATTCTGTAATCTGTGGACCTTGAAAGTGTTGATGAAACATAGAAATTGCCTCGGGATAGAATACAACAGTCATCATGCGCATTTTCCTCCATGGGAGTGATTTCTCAAACAGAATACGCTTTGATCGTTCCCTTTAAGACCAGTAGTAGTTTCCGATGCACATCTGGAGGCATTCTGTAATCTGTAAACTATCAGAGTGTTGTTCAAACACAAAAATTGCATCGGGATTGAATACAACAGTCACCATGCGAACTTTCCTCCATGGGAGTAATGTCTCAAACTGTCTACGCTTTGATCGTTTCCTGGAAGACCAGTAGTAGTTTCCGATGCACATCTGGAGGCATTCTGTAATCTGTGGACCTTGAAAGTGTTGATGAAACTTAGAAATTGCCTCGGGATTGAATACAACAGTCACCATGCGCACTTTTCTCCATGGGAGTAATGTCTCAAACAGTTTACGCTTTGATCGTTCCCTGGAAGACCAGTAGTAGTTTCCGATGCACATCTGGGGACATTCTGTAATGTGTGGACTATCAGAGTGTTGATGAAACACAGAAATTGCAATCAGGATTGAATACAACGGTCACCATGCGCACTTTCCTCCATGGGAGTAATGTCTCAAACAATTTCCGCTTTGATCGTTCCCTGGAAGGCCTGTAGTAGTTTCCGATATACATCTGGAGGCATTCTGTAGTCTGTGGACTAACAGAGTGTTGATGAAACACAGAAATTGCATCGGGATTTAATACAACAGTCACTATGGGCACTTTCCTCCATGTAAGTAATGTCTCAAACAGTCTACGCTTTGATCGTTCCCTGGAAGACCAGTATTAGTTTCCGATGCAGATCTGGTGTCATTCTGTAATCTGTTGACTATCAGAGTGTTGATGAAACACAGAAATTGCATCGGGATTGAATACAACAGTCACCATGCGCACTTTCCTCCATGGGAGTAATGTCTCAAACAGTCTACGCTTTGATCGTTCCCTGGAAGACCTGTAGTAGTTTCCGATGCACATCTGGATGCATTATGTAATCTGCGGACCAGCAGAGTGTTGATGAAACACAGAAATTGCATCGGAATTGAATACAACAGTCACCATGCGCACTTTCCTCCATGGGAGTAATGTCTCGAACAATTTACGCTTTGATCGTTAACTGGAAGACCAGTAGTAGTTTCCGATGCACATCTGGGGGCATTCTGTAATCTGTGCACCTTAAAGTGTTGATGAAACATAGAAATTGCCTCGGGATAGAATACAACAGTCATCATGCGCATTTTCCTCCATGGGAGTGATTTCTCAAACAGAATACGCTTTGATCGTTCCCTTTAAGACCAGTATTAGTTTCCGATGCACATCTGGAGGCATTCTGTAATCTGTAAATTATCAGAGTGTTGTTCAAACACAGAAATTGCATCGGGATTGAATACAACAGTCACTATGCGAACTTTCCTCCATGGGAGTAATGTCTCAAACTGTCTACACTTTAAACGTTTCCTGGAAGACCAGTAGTAGTTTCCGATGCACATCTGGAGGCATTCTGTAATCTGTGGACCTTGAAAGTGTTGATGAAACATAGAAATTGCCTAGGGATTGAATACAACAGTCACCATGCGCACTTTTCTCCATGGGAGTAATGTCTCAAACAGTTTACGCTTTGATCGTTCCCTGGAAGACCAGTAGTAGTTTCCGATGCACGTCTGGGGACATTCTGTAATGTGTGGACTATCAGAGTGTTCATGAAACACAGAAATTGCAATCAGGATTGAATACAACAGTCACCATGCGCACTTTCCTCCATGGGAGTAATGTCTCAAACAATTTCCGCTTGGATCGTTCCCTGGAAGACCTGTAGTAGTTTCCGATATACATCTGGACGCATTCTGTAATCTGTGTACTAACAGAGTGTTTTTGAAACACAGAAATTGCATCGGGATTGAATACAACAGTCACTATGCGCACTTTCCTCCATGGGAGTAATGTCTCAAACAGTCTACGCTTTGATCGTTCCCTGGAAGACCAGTATTAGTTTCCGATGCATATCTGGTGTCACTCTGTAATCTGTTGACTATCAGAGTGTTGATGAAACACAGAAATTGCATCGGGATTGAATACAACAGTCACCATGCGCACTTTCCTCCATGGGAGTAATGTCTCGAACAATTTACGCTTTGATCGTTCCCTGGAAGACCAGTAGTAGTTTCCGATGCACATCTGGAGGCATTCTGTAATCTGTGGACCTTGAAAGTGTTGATGAAACTTAGAAATTGCCTCGGGATTGAATACAACAGTCACCATGAGCACTTTTCTCCATGGGAGTAATGTCTCAAACAGTTTACGCTTTGATCGTTCCCTGGAAGACCAGTAGTAGTTTCCGATGCACATCTGGGGACATTCTGTAATGTGTGGACTATCAGAGTGTTGATGAAACACAGAAATTGCAATCAGGATTGAATACAACAGTCACCATGCGCACTTTCCTCCATGGGAGTAATGTCTCAAACTATTTCCGTTTGGATCGTTCCCTGGAAGACCTCTAGTAGTTTCCGATATACATCTGGACGCATTCTGTAATCTGTGGACTAACAGAGTGTTTTTGAAACACAGAAATTGCATCGGGATTGAATACAACAGTCACTATGCGCACTTTCCTCCATGGGAATAATGTCTCAAACAGTCTACGCTTTGATCGTTCCCTGGATGACCAGGAGTAGTTTCCGATGCACATCTGGAGGCATTCTGTAATCTGTGGACTATCAGAGTGTTGTTGAAACACAGAAATTGCATCGGGATTGAATACAACAGTCACCATGCGAACTTCCCTCCATGGGAGTAATGTGTCAAACTGTCTACGCTTTGATAGTTTCCTGCAACACCAGTAGTAGTTTCCGATGCACATCTGGAGGCATTCTGTAATCTGTGGACCTTCAAAGTGTTGATGAGACACAGAAATTGCATCGGGATTGAATACAACAGTGACCATGCGCACTTTCCTACAAATGAGTAATGTCACAAGAATTCTACGCTTTGATCGTTCCCTGGAAGACCAGTTGTAGTTTCCGACGCACATTTGGAGGCATTCTGTAATCTGTGGACCTGCAAAGTGTTGATGAGACACAGAAATTGCTTCGGGATCGAATACAACAGTCACCATGCGCACTTTCCTACATGGAAGTAATGTCACAAAAATTCTACGCTTTGATCGTTCCCTGGAAGACCAGTAGTTGTTTCCGATGCACATCTGGAGGCATTCTGTTGTCTGTGGACTATCAGAGTGTTGATGAAAACAGAAATTGCATCGGGATTGAATACAACAGTCACCATGCGCACTTTCCTCCATGGGAATAATGTCTCAAACAGTCTACGCTTTGATCGTTAACTGGATGACCAGGAGTAGTTTCTGATGCACATCTGGGGACATTCTGTAATGTGTGGACCATCAGAGTGTTGGTGAAACACAGAAATTGCAATCAGGATTGAATACAACAGTCACCATGCGCACTTTCCTCCATGGGAGTAATGTCTCAAACAATTTCCGCTTTGATCGTTCCCTGGAAGACCTGTAGTAGTTTCCGATATACATCTGGAGGCATTCTGTAATCTGTGGACTAACAGAGTGTTGATGAAACACAGAAATTGCATCGGGATTGAATACAACAGTCACTATGCGCACTTTCCTCCATGGAAGTAATGTCTCAAACAGTCTACGCTTTGATCATTCCCTGGAAGACCAGTATTAGTTTCCGATGCATATCTGGTGTCATTCTGTAATCTGTTGACTATCTGAGTGTTGATGAAACACAGAAATTGCATCGGGATTGAATACAACAGTCACCATGCGCACTTTCCTCCATGGGAGTAATGTCTCAAACAGTCTACGCTTTGATCGTTCCCTGGAAAACCTGTAGTAGTTTCCGATGCACATCTGGAGGCATTCTGTAATCTGCGGACTATCAGAGTGTTGATGAAACACAGAAATTGCATCGGGATTGAATACAACATTTACCATGCGCACTTTTCCCAATGGGAGTAATGTCTCAAACAGTTTACGATTTGATCGTTCCCTGGAAGACCAGTAGTAGTTTCCGATGCACATCTGGGGGCATTCTGTAATCTGAGGACCTTGAAAGTGTTGATGAAACATAGAAATTGCCTCGGGATAGAATACAACAGTCATCATGCGCATTTTCCTCCATGGGACAGATTTCTCAAACAGAATACGCTTTGATCGTTCCCTTTAAGACCAGTAGTAGTTTCCGATGCACATCTGGAGGCATTCTGTAATCTGTAAACTATCAGAGTGTTGTTCAAACACAGAAATTGCATCGGGATTGAATACAACAGTCACTATGCGAACTTTCCTCCATGGGAGTAATGTCTCAAACTGTCTACGCTTTGATCGTTTCCTGGAAGACCAGTAGTAGTTTCCGATGCACATCTGGAGGCATTCTGTAATCTGTGGACCTTGAAAGTGTTGATGAAACTTAGAAATTGCCTCGGGATTGAATACAACAGTCACCATGAGCACTTTTCTCCATGGGAGTAATGTCTCAAACAGTTTACGCTTTGATCGTTCCCTGGAAGACCAGTAGTAGTTTCCGATGCACATCTGGTGACATTCTGTAATGTGTGGACTATCAGAGTGTTGATGAAACACAGAAATTGCAATCAGGATTGAATACAACAGTCACCATGCGCACTTTCCTCCATGGGAGTAATGTCTCAAACAATTTCCGTTTGGATCGTTCCCTGGAAGACCTCTAGTAGTTTCCGATATACATCTGGACGCATTCTGTAATCTGTGGACTAACAGAGTGTTTTTGCAACACAGAAATTGCATCGGGATTGAATACAACAGTCACTATGCGCACTTTCCTCCATGGGAGTAATGTCTCAAACAGGCTACGCTTTGATCGTTCCCTGGAAGACCAGTATTAGTTTCCGATGCATATCTGGTGTCAATCTGTAATCTGTTGACTATCAGAGTGTTGATGAAACACAGAAATTGCATCGGGATTGAATACAACAGTCACCATGCGCACTTTCCTCCATGGGAGTAATGTCTCGAACAATTTACGCTTTGATCGTTCCCTGGAAGACCAGTAGTAGTTTCCGATGCACATCTGGGGGCATTCTGTAATCTGTGGACCTTGAAAGTGTTGATGAAACATAGAAATTGCCTCAGGGATAGAATACAACAGTCATCATGCGCATATTCCTCCATGGGAGTGATTTCTCAAACAGAATACGCTTTGATCGTTCCCTTTAAGACCAGTAGTAGTTTCCGATGCACATCTGGAGGCATTCTGTAATCTGAAAACTATCAGAGTGTTGTTCAAACACAGAAATTGCTTCGGGATTGAATACAACAAACACCATGCGAACTTTCCTCCATGGGAGTAGTGTCTCAAACTGTCTACGCTTTGATTGTTTCCTGGAAGACCAGTAGTAGTTTCCGATGCACATCTGGAGGCATTCTGTAATCTGTGGACCTTGAAAGTGTTGACGAAACTTAGAAATTGCCTCGGGATTGAATACAACAGTCACCAGGCGCACTTTCCTCCATGGGAGTAATGTCTCAAACAGTTTACGCTTTGATCGTTCCCTGGAAGACCAGTAGTAGTTTCCAATGCACATCTGGAGGCATTCTGTAATCTGAAAACTATCAGAGTGTTGTTCAAACACAGAAATTGCATCGGGATTGAATACAACAATCACCATGCGAACTTTCCTCCATGGGAGTAGTGTCTCAAACTGTCTACGCTTTGATTGTTTCCTGGAAGACCAGTAGTAGTTTCCGATGCACATCTGGAGGCATTCTGTAATCTGTGGACCTTGAAAGTGTTGACGAAACTTAGAAATTCTCTCGGGATTGAATACAACAGTCACTATGCGCACTTTCCTCCATGGAAGTAATGTCTCAAACAGTGTACGCTTTGATCGTTCCCTGGAAGACCAGTATTAGTTTCTGATGCATATCTGGTGTCCTTCTGTAATCTGTTGACTATCAGAGTGTTGATGAAACACAGAAATTGCATCGGGATTGAATACAACAGTCACCATGCGCACTTTCCTCCATGGGAGTAATGTCTCAAACAGTCTACGCTTTGATCCTTCCCTGGAAGACCTGTAGTAGTTTCCGATGCACATCTGGATGCATTCTGTAATCTGCGGACCAGCAGAGTGTTGATGAAACACAGAAATTGCATCGGGATTGAATACAACAGTCACCATGCGCACTTTCCTCCATGGGAGTAATGTCTCGAACAATTTACGCTTTGATCGTTCCCTGGAAGACCAGTAGTAGTTTCCGATGCACATCTGGGGTCATTCTGTAATCTGTGGACCTTGAAAGTGTTGATGAAACATAGAAATTGCCTCGGGATAGAATACAACAGTCATCATGCGCATTTTCCTCCATGGGAGTGATTTCTCAAACAGAATACGCATTGATCGTTCCCTTTAAGACCAGTAGTAGTTTCCGATGCACATCTGGAGGCAATCTGTAATCTGTAAGCTATCAGAGTGTTGTTCAAACACAGAAATTGCATCGGGATTGAATACAACAGTCACTATGCGAACTTTCCTCCATGGGAGTAATGTCTCAAACTGTCTACGCTTTGATCGTTTCCTGGAAGACCAGTAGTAGTTTCCGATGCACATCTGGAAGCATTCTGTAATCTGTGGACCTTGAAAGTGTTGATGAAACTTAGAAATTGCCTCGGGATTGAATACAACAGTCACCATGCGCACTTTTCTCCATGGGAGTAATGTCTCAAACAGTTTACGCTTTGATCGTTGCCTGGAAGACCAGTAGTAGTTTCCGATGCACATCTGGGGACATTCTGTAATGTGTGGACTATCAGAGTGTTGATGAAACACAGAAATTGCAATCAGGATTGAATACAACAGTCACCATGCGCACTTTCCTCCATGGGAGTAATGTCTCAAACAATTTCCGTTTGGATCGTTCCCTGGAAGACCTGTAGTAGTTTCCGATATACATCTGGACGCATTCTGTAATCTGTGGACTAACAGAGTGTTTTTGAAACACAGAAATTGCATCGGGATTGAATACAACAGTCACTATGCGCACTTTCCTCCATGGGAGTAATGTCTCAAACAGTCTACGCTTAGATCGTTCCCTGGAAGACCAGTATTAGTTTCCGATGCATATCTGGTGTCATTCTGTAATCTGTTGACTATCAGAGTGTTGATGAAACACAGAAATTGCATCGTGATTGAATACAACAGTCCCCATGCGCACTTTCCTCCATGGGAGTAATGTCTCGAACAATTTACGCTTTGATCGTTCCCTGGAAGACCAGTAGTAGTTTCCGATGCACATCTGGGGGCATTCTGTAATCTGTGGATCTTGAAAGTGTTGATGAAACATAGAAATTGCAGCGGGATAGAATACAACAGTCATCATGCGCATTTTCCTCCATGGGAGTGATTTCTCAAACAGAATACGCTTTGATCGTTCCCTTTAAGACCAGTAGTCGTTTCCGATGCACATCTGGAGGCATTCTGTAATCTGAAAACTATCAGAGTGTTGTTCAAACACAGAAATTGCATCGGGATTGAATACAACAATCACCATGCGAACTTTCCTCCATGGGAGTAGTGTCTCAAACTGTCTACGCTTTGATTGTTTCCTGGAAGACCAGTAGTAGTTTCCGATGCACATCTGGAGGCATTCTGTAATCTGTGGACCTTGAAAGTGTTGACGAAACTTAGAAATTGCCTCGGGATTGAATACAACAGTCACCATGCACACTTTCCTCCATGGGAGTAATGTCTCAAACAGTTTACGCTTTGATCGTTCCCTGGAAGACCAGTTGTTGTTTCCGATGAACATCTGGGTTAATTCTCTAATAAGTTGACTATCAGAGTGTTGTTGAAACACAAAAATTGCATCGGTATTGAATACAACAGTCACCATGCGCTATTTTCCTAAATGGGAGTAATGTCTCACACAGTCTACGCTTTGATCGTTCCCTGGAAGACCAGTAGTAGTTTCCGATGCACATCTGGAGGCATTCTGTAATCTGTGGACTATCAGAGTGTTGTTGAAACACAGAAATTGCATCGGGATTGAACACAACAGTCACCATGTGCACTTTTCTGCATGGGAGTAATGTCTCAAACAGTTTACGCTTTGATCGTTCCCTGGAAGACCAATAGTAGTAGTTTCCGATGCACATCTGGGGACATAGTGTAATGTGTGGACTATCAGAGTGTTGATGAAACACAGAAATTGTATCGGGATTGAATACAACAGTCACCATGCGCACTTTCCTCCATGAGAGTAATGTCTCAAACAGTCTACGCTTTGATCGTTCCCTGGAAGACCAGTAGTTGTTTCCAATGAATATCTTCGTTCATTCTGTAATGTGTGGACTATCAGAGTGTTGTTGAAACACAAAAATTGCATCGGTATTGAATACAACAGTCACCATGCGCAATTTTCCTAAATGGGAGTAATGTCTCAAACAGTCTACGTTTTGATCGTTCCCTTTAAGACGAGTAGTAGTTTCCGATGCACATCTGGAGGCATTCTGTAATCTGTGGACTAACAGAGTGTTGATGAAACACAGAAATTGCATCGGAATTCAATACAACAGTCACCATTCGCACTTTCCTCCATGGGAGTAATGTCTCAATCAGTCCACGCTTTGATCGTTCCCTGGAAGACCAGTAGTAGTTTCCGATGCACATCTGGAGGCATTCTGTAATCTGTAAACTATCAGAGTGTTGTTTATTCACAGAAATTGTGTCGGGATTGAATACAACAGTCACCATGCGCACTTTCCTATATGGGAGTAATGTCTCAAACAGTTTACGCTTTGATCGTTCCCTGGAAGACCAGTACTAGTTTCCGATGCACATCTGGGGGCATTCTGTAATGTGTATACTATCAGAGTGTTGATGAAACACAGAAAATGCATCGGGGTTGAATACAACAGTCACTATGCGCACTTTCCTCCATGGGATTAATGTCTCAAACAGTCCAGGCTTTGATCGTTCCCTGGATGACCAGGAGTAGTTTCCGATGCACACCTCAATGCATTCTGTAATATGTGGACTATCAGAGTGTTGTTGAAACACAGACATTGCATCGGGGTTGAATACGACAGTCTCCATGCGAACTTTCCTCCATGGGAGTAATGTCTCAAACTTTGTACGCTTTGATCGTTTCCTAGAAGACCAGTAGTAGTTTCCGATGCACATCTGGAGGCATTCTGTAATCTCTGGACCTTCAAAGTGTTGATGAGACACAGAAATTGCATCGGGATTGAATACAACCGTCACCATGCGCACTTTCCTACATGGGAGTAATGTCACAAAAATTCTACGCTTTGATCGTTCCCTGGAAGACCATTAGAAGGTTCCGATGCACATCTGGAGGCATTCTGTAGTCTGTGGACTATCAGAGTGTTGATGAAACACAGAAAATGCATCGGGATTGAATACAACAGTCACCATGCGCACTTTTCTCCATGGGAGTAATGTCTCAAACAGTATACGCTTTGATCGTTCCCTGGAAGACCAGTAATATTTTCCGATGCACATCTGGAGGCATTCTGTTGTCTGTGGACTTTCAGAGTGTTGATGAAACACAGAAATTGCATCGGGATTGAATACAACAGTCACCAAGCGCACTTTTCTCCATGGGAGTAATGTCTCAAACAGTTTACGCTTTGATCGTTCCCTGGAAGACCAGAAATATTTTCCGATGCACATCTGGGGACATTTTGTAATGTGTGGACTATCAGAGTGTTGATGAAACACAGAAATTGCATCGGGGTTGAATACAACAGTCACTATGCGCACTTTCCTCCATGGGATTAATGTCTCAAACAGTCCAGGCTTTGATCGTTCCCTGGATGACCAGGAGTAGTTTCCGATGCACACCTCAATGCATTCTGTAATATGTGGACTATCAGAGTGTTGTTGTAACACAGACATTGCATCGGGGTTGAATACGACAGTCTCCATGCGATCTTTCCTCCATGGGTGTAATGTCTCAAACTGTCTACGCTTTGATCGTTTCCTAGAAGACCAGTAGTAATTTCCGATGCACATCTGGAGGCATTCTGTAATCTGTGGACCTTCAAAGTGTTGATGAGACACAGAAATTGCATCGGGATTGAATACAACAGTCACCATGCGCACTTTCCTACATGGGAGTAATGTCACAAGAATTCTACGTTTTGATCGTTCCCTGGAAGACCTGTAGTAGTTTCCGATGCACATCTGGAGGCACTCTGTAATCTGTGGACTAACAGAGTGTTGATGAAACACAGAAATTGCATCGGGATTCAATACAACAGTCACCATGCGCACTTTCCTCCATGGGAGTAATGTCTCAATCAGTCCACGCTTTGATCGTTCCCTGGAAGACCAGTAGTAGTTTCCGATGCACATCTGGAGGCATTCTGTAATCTGTAAACTATCAGAGTGCTGTTTATTCACAGAAATTGTGTCGGGATTGAATACAACAGTCAACATGCGCACTTTCCTATATGGGAGTAATGTCTCAAACAGTTTACGCTTTGATCGTTCCCTGGAAGACCAGTACTAGTTTCCGATGCACATCTGGGGGCATTCTGTAATGTGTATACTATCAGAGTGTTGATGAAACACAGAAATTGCATCGGGATTGAATACAACAGACACCATGCGCACTTTCCTCCATGGGAGAATTGTCTCAAACAGTCTACGTTTTCATCGTTCCCTGCAGGACCAGTAGTAGTTTCCGATGCACATCTGGAGGCATTCTGTAATCTGTGGACCTTCAAAGTGTTGATGATACACAGAAATTGCTTCGGGATTGAATACAACAGTCACCATGCGCACTTTCCTATATGGGAGTAATGTCTCAAACAGTCTACGGTTTGATCGTTTCCTGGAAGACCAGTAGTAGTTTCCGATGCAAATCTGGAGGCATTCTGTAATCTGAGGACCTTGAAAGTGTTGATGAAACACAGAAATCGCATCGGGATTCAATACAACAGTCACCATGCGCACTTTCCTCCATGGGAGTAATGTCTCAATCAGTCCACGCTTTGATCGTTCCCTGGAAGACCAGTAGTAGTTTCCGATGCACATCTGGAGGCATTCTGAAATCTGTAAACTATCAGAGTGTTGTTTATTCACAGAAATTGTGTCGGGATTAAATACAACAGTCACCATGTGCACTTTCCTATATGGGAGTAATGTCTCAAACAGTTTACGCTTTGATCGTTCCCTGGAAGACCAGTACTAGTTTCCGATGCACATCTGGGGGCATTCTGTAATGTGTGGACTATCAGAGTGTTAATGAAACACAGAAATTGCAATCAGGATTGAATACAACAGTCACCATGCGCACTTTCCTCAATGGGAGTAATGTCTCGAACAATTTCCGCTTTGATCGTTCCCTTGAAGACCTGTAGTAGTTTCCCATATACATCTAGAGGCATTCTGTAATCTGTGGACTAACAGAGTGTTGATGAAACACAGAAATTGCTTCGGGATTGAATACACAGTCACTATGCGCACTTAACTCCATGGGAGTAATGTGTCAAACAGTTTACGCTTTGATCGTTCCCTGGAAGACCAGTACTAGTTTCCGATGCACATTTGGGGGCATTCTGTAATGTGTGGTCTATCAGAGTGTTGATGAAACACAGAAATTGCAATCAGGATTGAATACAACAGTCACCATGCGCACTTTCCTCCATCGGAGTAATGTCTCAAACAATTTCCGCTTTGATCGTTCCCTTGAAGACCTGTAGTAGTTTCCCATATACATCTAGAGGCATTCTGTAATCTGTGGACTAACAGAGTGTTGATGAAACACAGAAATTGCATCGGGATTCAATACAACAGTCACTAAGCGCACTTTCCTCCATGGGAGTAATGTCTCAAACAGTCTACGCTTCGATCGTTCCCTGGAAGACCAGTATTAGTTTCCGATGCATATCTATTGTCATTCTGTATTCTGTGGACTATCAGAGTGTTGATGAAATACAGGAATTGCATCGGGATTTAATACAACAGTCACCATGCGCACTTTCCTCCATGGGAGTAATGTATCAAACAGTCTACGCTTTGATCGTTCCCTGGAAGACCTGTAGTAGTTTCCGATGCACATCTGGAGGCATTCTGTAATCTGTGGACTATCAGAGTGTTGATGAAACACAGAAATTGCATCGGGATTGAATGCAACAGTCACCATGCGCACTTTCCTCCATGGGAGTAATGTCTCGAACAATTTACGCTTTGATCGTTCCCTGGAAGACCAGTAGTAGTTTCCGATGCACATCTGGGGGCATTCTGTTATCTGTGGACCTTGAAAGTGTTGATGAAACATAGAAATTGCCTCGGGATAGAATACAACAGTCATCATGCGCATTTTCCTCCATGGGAGTGATTTCTCAAACAGAAAACGCTTTGATCGTTCCCTTTAAGACCAGTATTAGTTTCCGATATACATCTGGAGGCATTCTGTAATCTGTAAACTATCAGAGTGTTGTTCAGACACAGAAATTGCATCGGGATAGAATACAACAGTCACCATGCGAACTTTCCTCCATGGGAGTAATGTCTCAAACCGTCTACGCTTTGATCGTTTCCTGGGAGACCAGTAGTAGTTTCCGATGCACATCTGGAGGCATTCTGTAATCTGTGGACTATCAGAGTGTTGTTGAAACACAGAAATTGCATCGGGGTTGAATACAACAGTCACCATGCGCACTTTCCTCCATGGGACTAATGTCTCAAAGAGTCTACGCTTTCATCGTTCCCTGGATGACCAGGAGTAATTTTCGATGCACATCTGGAGGCATTCTGTAATCTGTGGACTATCAGAGTGTTGTTGAAACACAGAAATTGCATCGGGATTGAATAGAACAGTCACAATGCGAACTTTCCTCCATGGGAGTAATGTCTAAAACTGTCTACGCTTTGATCGTTTCCTGGAACACCAGTAGTAGTTTCCGATGCACATCTGGAGGCATTCTGTAATGTGTGGACTATCAAAGTGTTGTTGAAACACAGAAATTGCATCGGGATTGAATAGAACAGTCACCATGCGAACTTTCCTCCATGGGAGTAATGTGTCAAACTGTCTACGCTTTGATCGTTTCGTGGAACACCAGTAGTAGTTTCCGATGCACATCTGGAGGCATTCTGTAATCTGTGGACTATTAGAGTGTTGTTGAAACACAGAAATTGCATCGCGATTGAATACAACAGTCACCATGCAAACTCTCCTCCATGGGAGTAACGTGTCAAAATGTCTACGCTTTGATCTTTTCGTGGAACACCAGTAGTAGTTTCTGATGCACATCTGGAGGCCTTCTGTAATCTGTGGACCTTCAAAGTGTTGATGAGACAAAGAAATTGCATCGGGATTGAATACAACAGTGACCATGCGCACTTTCCTACATTTGAGTAATGTCACAAAAATTCTACGCTTTGATCGTTCCCTGGAAGACCAGTTGTAGTTTCCGATGCCCATCTGGAGGCATTCTGTAATCTGTGGACCTCCAAAGTGTTGATGAGACACAGAAATTGCATCGGGATTGAATACAACAGTCACCATGCTCCCTTTCCTACATGGAAGTAATGTCACAAAAATTCTACGCTTTGATCGTTCCCTGGAAGACTAGTATATGTTTCCGATGCACATCTGGAGGCATTCTGTTGTCTGTGGACTATCAGAGTGTTGATGAAACACAGAAATTGCATCTGGATTGAATACAACAGTCACCATGCGCACTTTTCTCCATGGGAGTAATGTCTCAAACAGTTTACGCTTTGAACGTTCCCTGGAAGACCAGTAGTAGTTTCCGATGCTTATCTGGGGACATTCTGTAATGTGTGGGCTATCAGAGTGTTGATGAAACACAGAAATTGCAATCAGGATTGAATACAACAGTCACCATGCACACTTTCCTCCATGGGAGTAATGTCTCAAACAATTTCCGCTTTGATCGTTCTCTGGACGACCTGTAGTAGTTTCCGATATACATCTGGAGGCATTCTGTAATCTGTGGACTAACAGAGTGTTGATGAAACACAAAATTGCATCGGGATTGAATACAACAGTCACCATGCGCACATTCCTCCATGGGAGTAATGTCTCAAACAGTCTACGCATTGATCGTTCCCTGGAAGATCTGTAGTAGTTTCCGATGCACATCTGGGGGCATTCTGTAATCTGCGGACCAGCAGAGTGTTGATAAAACACAGAAATTGCATCGGGATTGAATACAACAGTCACCATGCGCACTTTCCTCCATGGGAGTAATGTCTCGAACAATTTACGATTTGATCGTTCCATGGAAGACCAGTAGTAGTTTCCGATGCACATCTGGGGGCATTCTGTAATCTGAGGACCTTGAAAGTGTTGATGAAACATAGAACTTGCCTCGGGATTGAATACAACAGTCACCATGGGCACTTTCCTCCATGGGAGTAATTTCTCAAACAGTTTACGTTTTGATCGTTCCCTTTAAGACCAGTAGTAGTTTCCGATGCACATCTGGGGGCATTCTGTAATGTGTGGACTCTCAGAGTGTGGATGAAACACAGAAATTGCAATCAGGATTGAATTCAACAGTCACCATGCGCACTTTCCTCCATGGGAGTAATGTCTCAAACAGTTTACGTTTTGATCGTTTCCTGGAAGACCTGTAGTAGTTTCCGATGCACATCTGGAGGCATTCTGTAATCTGTGGACTAACAGAGTGTTGATGAAACACAGAAATCGAATCGGGATTCAATACAACAGTCACCATGCCCACTTTCCTCCATGGGAGTAATGTCTTAATCAGTCCACGCTTTGATCGTTCCCTGGAAGACCAGTAGTAGTTTCCGATGCACATCTGGAGGCATTCTGTAATCTGTAAACTATCAGATTGTTGTTTCTTCACAGAAATTGTGTCGGGATTGAATACAACAGTCACCATGCGCACTTTCCTATATGGGAGTAATGTCTCAAACAGTATACGCTTTGATCGTTCCCTGGAAGACCAGTACTAGTTTCCGATGCACATTTGGGGGCATTCTGTATTGTGTGGACTATCAGAGTGTTGATGAAACACAGAAATTGCAATCAGGATTGAATACAACAGTCACCATGCGCACTTTCCTCCATGGGAGTAATGTCTCAAACAATTTCCGCTTTGATCGTTCCCTTGAAGACCTGTAGTAGTTTCCCATATACATCTAGAGGCATTCTGTAATCTGTGGGCTAACAGGGTGTTGATGAAACACAGAAATTGCATCGGGATTCAATACAACAGTCACTATGCGCACTTTCCTCCATGGGAGTAATGTCTCAAACAGTCTACGCTTTGTTCGTTCCCTGGAAGACCAGTATTAGTTTCCGATGCATATCTGTTGTCATTCTGTATTCTGTGGACTATCAGAGTGTTGATGAAACACAGGAATTGCATCGGGATTTAATACAACAGTCACCATGCGCACTTTCCTCCATGGGAGTAATGTCTCAAACAGTCTACGCTTTGATCGTTCCCTGGAAGACCTGTAGTAGTTTCCGATGCACATCTGGAGGCATTCTGTAATCTGTGGACTATCAGAGTGTTGATGAAACACAGTAATTGCATCGGAATTGAATACAACAGTCACCATGCGCACTTTCCTCCATGGGAGTAATGTCTCGAACAATTTACGCTTTGATCGTTCCCTGGAAGACCAGTAGTAGTTTCCGATGCACATCTGGGGGCATTCTGTTATCTGTGGACCTTGAAAGTGTTGATGAAACATAGAAATTGCCTCGGGATAGAATACAACAGTCATCATGCGCATTTTCCTCCATGGGAGTGATTTCTCAAACAGAAAACGCTTTGATCGTTCCCTTTAAGACCAGTAGTAGTTTCCGATATACATCTGGAGGCATTCTGTAATCTGTAAACTATCAGAGTGTTGTTCATACACAGAAATTGCATCGGGATAGAATACAACAGTCACCATGCGAACTTTCCTCCATGGGAGTAATGTCTCAAACCGTCTACGCTTTGATCGTTTCCTGGAAGACCAGTAGTAGTTTCCGATGCACATCTGGAGGCATTCTGTAATCTGTGGTCTCTCAGAGTGTTGTTGAAACACAGAAATTGCATCGGGATTGAATACAACAGTCACCATGCGCACTTTCCTCCATGGGACTAATGTCTCAAAGAGTCTACGCTTTGATCGTTCCCTGGATGACCAGGAGTAATTTTCGATGCACATCTAGAGGCATTCTGTAATCTGTGGACTATCAGAGTGTTGTTGAAACACAGAAATTGCATCGGGATTGAATACAACAGTCACAATGCGAACTTTCCTCCATGGGAGTAATGTCTAAAACTGTCTACGCTTTGATCGTTTTCTGGAACACTAGTAGTAGTTTCCGATGCACATCTGGAGGCATTCTGTAATCTGTGGACCTTCAAAGTGTTGATGAGACACAGAAATTGCATCGGGATTGAATACAACAGTCACCATGCGAACTTTCCTACATGGAAGTAATGTCACAAAACTTCTACGCTCTGATCGTTCCCTGGAAGACCAGTAGTTGTTTCCGATGCACATCTGGAGGCATTCTGTAATGTGTGGACTATCAGAGTGTTGTTGAAACACAGAAATTGCATCGGGATGGAATAGAACAGTCACCATGCGAACTTTCCTCCATGGGAGTAATGTGTCAAACTGTCTACGCTTTGATCGTTTCGTGGAACACCAGTAGTAGTTTCCGATGCACATCTGGAGGCATTCTGTAATCTGTGGACTATTAGAGTGTTGTTGAAACACAGAAATTGCATCGGGATTAAATACAACAGTCACCATGCGAACTTTCCTCCATGGGAGTAACGTGTCAAAATGTCTACGCTTTGATCTTTTCGTGGAACACCAGTAGTAGTTTCCGATGCACATTTGGAGGCATTCTGTAATCTGTGGACCTTCAAAGTGTTGATGAGACAAAGAAATTGCATCGGGATTGAATACAACAGTGACCATGCGCACTTTCCTACATTTGAGTAATGTCACAAAAATTCTACGCTTTGATCGTTCTCTGGAAGACCAGTTGTAGTTTCCGATGCACATCTGGAGGCATTCTGCAATCTGTGGACTAACAGAGTGTTGATGAAACACAGAAATTGCATCGGGATTGAATACAACAGTCACTATGCGCACTTTCCTCCATGGAAGTAATGTCTCAAACGGTCTACGCTTTGATCGTTCCCTGGAATACCAGTAGTAGTTTCCGATGCATATCTGGTGTCATTCTGTAATCTGTTGACTATCAGAGTGTTGATGAAACACAGAAATTGCATCGGGATTGAATACAACAGTCACCATGCGCACTTTCCTCCATGTGAGTAATGTCTCGAACAGTCTACGCTTTGATCGTTCCCTGGAAGACCTGTAGTAGTTTCCGATGCACATCTGGGGGCATTCTGTAATCTGCGGACCAGCAGTGTTGATGAAACACAGAAAATGCATCGGGATTGAATACAACAGTCACCATGCGCACTTTCCTCCATGGGAGTAATGTCTCGAACAATTTACGCTTTGATCGTTCCCTGGAAGACCAGTAGTAGTTTCCGATGCACATCTGGGGGCATTCTGTAATCTGTTGACCTTGAAAGTGTTGATGAAACATAGAAATTGCCTCGGGATAGAATACAACAGTCATCATGCGCATTTTCCTCCATGGGAGTGATTTCTCAAACAGAATACGCTTTGATCGTTCCCTTTAAGACCAGCAGTAGTTTCCGATGCACATCTGGAAGCATTCTGTAATCTGTAAACTATCAGAGTGTTGTTCAAACACAGAAATTGCATCGGGATTGAATACAACAGTCACTATGCGAACTTTCCTCCATAAGAGTAATGTCTCAAACTGTCTACGCTTTGATCGTTTCCTGGAGGACCAGTAGTAGTTTCCAATGCACATCTGGAGGCATTCTGTAATCTGTGGACCTTGAAAGTGTTGATGAAACTTAGAAATTGCCTCGGGATTGAATACAACAGTCACCATGCGCACTTTCCTCCATGGGAGTAATGTCTCAAACAGTTTACGCTTTGATCGTTCCCTGGAAGACCAGTTGTTGTTTCCGATGAACATCTGGGTTAATTCTGTAATGTGTGGAATATCAGAGTGTTGTTGAAACACAAAAATTGCATCGGTATTGAATACAACAGTCACCATGCGCTATTTTCCTAAATGGGAGTAATGTCTCAAACAGTCTACGCTTTGATCGTTCCCTGGAAGACCAGTAGTAGTTTCCGATGCACATCTGGAGGCATTCTGTAATCTGTGGACCTTCAAAGTGTTGATGAGACACAGAAATTGCATCGGGATTGAATACAACAGAGACCATGCGAATTTCCTACATGGAAGTAATGTCACAAAAATTCTACGCTCTGATCGTTCCCTGGAAGACCAGTAGTTGTTTCCGATGCCCATCTGGAGGCATTCTGTAATGTGTGGACTATCAGAGTGTTGTTGAAACACAGAAATTGCATCGGGATTGAATAGAACAGTCATCATGCGAACTTTCCTCCATGGGAGTAATGTGTCAAATAGTCTACGCTTTGATCGTTTCGTGGAACACCAGTAGTAGTTTCTGATGCACATCTGGAGGCATTCTGTAATCTGTGGACTATTAGAGTGTTGTTGAAACACAGAAATTGCATCGGGATTGAATACAACAGTCACCATGCAAACTTTCCTCCATGGGAGTAACGTGTCAAAATGTCTACGCTTTGATCTTTTCGTGGAACACCAGTAGTAGTTTCCGATGCACATCTGGAGGCATTCTGTAATCTGTGGACCTTCAAAGTGTTGATGAGACAAAGAAATTGCATCGGGATTGAATACAACAGTGACCATGCGCACTTTCCTACATTTGAGTAATGTCACAAAAATTCTACGCTTTGATCGTTCCCTGGAAGTCCAGTTGTAGTTTCCGATGCACATCTGGGGGCATTCTGTAATCTGAGGACCTTGAAAGTGTTGATGAAACATAGAACTTGCCTCGGGATTGAATACAACAGTCACCATGGGCACTTTCCTAGATGGGAGTAATTTCTCAAACAGTTTACGTTTTGATCGTTCCCTTTAAGACCAGTAGTAGTTTCCGATGCACATCTGGGGGCATTCTGTAATGTGTGGACTCTCAGAGTGTGGATGAAACACAGAAATTGCAATCAGGATTGAATTCAACAGTCACCATGCGCACTTTCCTCCATGGGAGTAATGTCTCAAACAGTTTACGTTTTGATCGTTTCCTGGAAGACCTGTAGTAGTTTCCGATGCACATCTGGAGGCATTCTGTAATCTGTGGACTAACAGAGTGTTGATGAAACACAGAAATCACATCGGGATTCAATACAACAGTCACCATGCTCACTTTCCTCCATGGGAGTAATGTCTTAATCAGTCCACGCTTTGATCGTTACCTGGAAGACCAGTAGTAGTTTCCGATGCACATCTGGAGGCATTCTGTAATCTGTAAACTATCAGATTGTTGTTTCTTCACAGAAATTGTGTCGGGATTGAATACAACAGTCACCATGCGCACTTTCCTATATGGGAGTAATGTCTCAAACAGTTTACGCTTTGATCGTTCCCTGGAAGACCAGTACTAGTTTCCGATGCACATTTGGGGGCATTCTGTAATGTGTGGACTATCAGAGTGTTGATGAAACACAGAAATTGCAATCAGGATTGAATACAACAGTCACCATGCGCACTTTCCTCCATGGGAGTAATGTCTCAAACAATTTCCGCTTTGATCGTTCCCTTGAAGACCTGTAGTAGTTTCCCATGTACATCTAGAGGCATTCTGTAATCTGTGGACTAACAGAGTGTTGATGAAACACAGAAATTGCATCGGGATTCAATACAACAGTCACTATGCGCACTTTCCTCCATGGGAGTAATGTCTCAAACAGTCTACGCTTTGACCGTTCCCTGGAAGACCAGTATTAGTTTCCGATGCATATCTGGTGTCATTCTGTATTCTGTGGACTATCAGAGTGTTGATGAAACACAGGAATTGCATCGGGATTTAATACAACAGTCACCATGCGCACTTTCCTCCATGGGAGTAATGTCTCAAACTGTCTACGCTTTGATCGTTCCCTGGAAGACCTGTAGTAGTTTCCGATGCACATCTGGAGGCATTCTGTAATCTGTGGACTATCAGAGTGTTGATGAAACACAGAAATTGCATCGGGATTGAATACAACAGTCACCATGCGCACTTTCCTCCATGGGAGTAATGTCTCGAACAATTTACGCTTTGATCGTTCCCTGGAAGACCAGTAGTAGTTTCCAATGCACATCTGGGGGCATTCTGTTATCTGTGGACCTTGAAAGTGTTGATGAAACATAGAAATTGCCTCGGGATAGAATACAACAGTCATCATGCGCATTTTCCTACATGGGAGTGATTTCTCAAACAGAAAACGCTTTGATCGTTCCCTTTAAGACCAGTAGTAGTTTCCGATATACATCTGGAGGCATTCTGTAATCTGTAAACTATCAGAGTGTTGTTCAAACACAGATATTGCATCGGGATAGAATACAACAGTCACCATGCGAACTTTTCTCCATGGGAGTAATGTCTCAAACCGTCTACGCTTTGATCGTTTCCTGGAAGACCAGTAGTAGTTTCCGATGCACATCTGGAGGCATTCTGTAATCTGTGGTCTCTCAGAGTGTTGTTGAAACACAGAAATTGCATCGGGATTGAATACAACAGTCACAATGCGAACTTTCCTCCATGGGAGTAATGTCTAAAACTGTCTACGCTTTGATCGTTTCCTGGAACACCAGTAGTAGTTTCCGATGCACATCTGGAGGCATTCTGTAATCTGTGGACCTTCAAAGTGTTGATGAGACACAGAAATTGCATCGGGATTGAACACAACAGTCACCATGCGAACTTTCCTACATGGAAGTAATGTCACAAAAATTCTACGCTCTGATCGTTCTCTGGAAGACCAGTAGTTGTTTCCGATGCACATCTGGAGGCATTCTGTAATGTGTCGACTATCAGAGTGTTGTTGAAACACAGAAATTGCATCGGGATTGAATAGAACAGTCACCATGCGAACTTTCGTCCATGGGAGTAATGTGTCAAACTGTCTACGCTTTGATCGTTTCGTGGAACACCAGTAGTAGTTTCCGATGCACATCTGGAGGCATTCTGTAATCTGTGGACTATTAGAGTGTTGTTGAAACACAGAAATTGCATCGGGATTGAATACAGCAGTCACCATGCGAACTTTCCTCCATGGGAGTAACGTGTCAAAATGTCTACGCTTTGATCTTTTCGTGGAACACCAGTAGTAGTTTCCGATGCACATCTGGAGGCATTCTGTAATCTGTGGACCTTCAAAGTGTTGATGAGACAAAGAAATTGCATTGGGATTGAATACAACAGTGACCATGCGCACTTTCCTACATTTGAGTAATGTCACAAAAATTCTACGCTTTGATCGTTCCCTGGAAGACCAGTTGTAGTTTCCGATGCACATCTGGAGGCATTCTGTAATCTGTGTACCTCCAAAGTGTTGATGAGACACAGAAATTGCATCAGGATTGAATACAACAGTCACCATGCTCCCTTTCCTACATGGAAGTAATGTCACAAAAATTCTACGCTTTGATCGTTCCCTGGAAGACCAGTATATGTTTCCGATGCACATCTGGAGGCATTCTGTTGTCTGTGGACTATCAGAGTGTTGATGAAACACAGAAATTGCATCGGGATTGAATACAACAGTCACCATGCGCACTTTTCTCCATGGGAGTAATGTCTCAAACAGTTTACGCTTTGAACGTTCCCTGGAAGACCAGTATTAGTTTCCGATGCATATCTGGGGATATTCTGTAATGTGTGGACTATCAGAGTGTTGATGAAACACAGGAATTGCATCGGGATTTAATACAACAGTCACCATGCGCACTTTCCTCCATGGGAGTAATGTCTCAAACTGTCTACGCTTTGATCGTTCCCTGGAAGACCTGTAGTAGTTTCCGATGCACATCTGGAGGCATTCTGTAATCTGTAAACTATCAGAGTGTTGTTCAAACACAGATATTGCATCGGGATAGAATACAACAGTCACCATGCGAACTTTTCTCCATGGGAGTAATGTCTCAAACCGTCTACGCTTTGATCGTTTCCTGGAAGACCAGTAGTAGTTTCCGATGCACATCTGGAGGCATTCTGTAATCTGTGGTCTCTCAGAGTGTTGTTGAAACACAGAAATTGCATCGGGATTGAATACAACAGTCACAATGCGAACTTTCCTCCATGGGAGTAATGTCTAAAACTGTCTACGCTTTGATCGTTTCCTGGAACACCAGTAGTAGTTTCCGATGCACATCTGGAGGCATTCTGTAATCTGTGGACCTTCAAAGTGTTGATGAGACACAGAAATTGCATCGGGATTGAACACAACAGTCACCATGCGAACTTTCCTACATGGAAGTAATGTCACAAAAATTCTACGCTCTGATCGTTCTCTGGAAGACCAGTAGTTGTTTCCGATGCACATCTGGAGGCATTCTGTAATGTGTCGACTATCAGAGTGTTGTTGAAACACAGAAATTGCATCGGGATTGAATAGAACAGTCACCATGCGAACTTTCGTCCATGGGAGTAATGTGTCAAACTGTCTACGCTTTGATCGTTTCGTGGAACACCAGTAGTAGTTTCCGATGCACATCTGGAGGCATTCTGTAATCTGTGGACTATTAGAGTGTTGTTGAAACACAGAAATTGCATCGGGATTGAATACAGCAGTCACCATGCGAACTTTCCTCCATGGGAGTAACGTGTCAAAATGTCTACGCTTTGATCTTTTCGTGGAACACCAGTAGTAGTTTCCGATGCACATCTGGAGGCATTCTGTAATCTGTGGACCTTCAAAGTGTTGATGAGACAAAGAAATTGCATTGGGATTGAATACAACAGTGACCATGCGCACTTTCCTACATTTGAGTAATGTCACAAAAATTCTACGCTTTGATCGTTCCCTGGAAGACCAGTTGTAGTTCCCGATGCACATCTGGAGGCATTCTGTAATCTGTGTACCTCCAAAGTGTTGATGAGACACAGAAATTGCATCGGGATTGAATACAACAGTCACCATGCTCCCTTTCCTACATGGAAGTAATGTCACAAAAATTCTACGCTTTGATCGTTCCCTGGAAGACCAGTATATGTTTCCGATGCACATCTGGAGGCATTCTGTTGTCTGTGGACTATCAGAGTGTTGATGAAACACAGAAATTGCATCGGGATTGAATACAACAGTCACCATGCGCACTTTTCTCCATGGGAGTAATGTCTCAAACAGTTTACGCTTTGAACGTTCCCTGGAAGACCAGTAGTAGTTTCCGATGCTTATCTGGGGATATTCTGTAATGTGTGGACTATCAGAGTGTTGATGAAACACAGAAATTGCAATCAGGATTGAATACAACAGTCACCATGCGCACTTTCCTCCATGGGAGTAATGTCTCGAACAATTTCCGCTTTGATCGTTCCCTGGAAGACCTGTAGTAGTTTCCGATATACATCTGGAGGCAATCTGTAATCTGTGGACTAACAGAGTGTTGATGAAACACAGAAATTGCATCGGGATTGAATACAACAGTCACTATGCACACTTTCCTCCATGGAAGTAATGTCTCAAACGGTCTACGCTTTGATCGTTCCCTGGAAGACCAGTATTAGTTTCCGATGCATATCTGGTGTCATTCTGTAATCTGTTGACTATCAGAGTGTTGATGAAACACAGAAATTGCATCGGGATTGAATACAACAGTCACCATGCGCACTTTCCTCCATGGGAGTAATGTCTCAAACAGTCTACGCTTTGATCGTTCCCTGGAAGACCTGTAGTAGTTTCCGATGCACATCTGGGGGCATTCTGTAATCTGCGGACCAGCAGAGTGTTGATGAAACACAGAAATTGCATCGGGATTGAATACAACAGTCACCATGCGCACTTTCCTCCATGGGAGTAATGTCTCGAACAATTTACGCTTTGATCGTTCCCAGGAAGACCAGTAGTAGTTTCCGATGCACATCTGGGGGCATTCTGTAATCTGTGGACCTTGAAAGTGTTGATGAAATATAGAAATCGCCTCGGGATAGAATACAACAGTCATCATGCGCATTTTCCTCCATGGGAGTGATTTCTCAAACAGAATACGCTTTGATCGTTCCCTTTAAGACCAGTAGTAGTGTCCGATGCACATCTGGAAGCATTCTTTAATCTGTAAACTATCAGAGTGTTGTTCAAACACAGAAATTGCATCGGGATTGAATACAACAGTCACTATGCGAACTTTCCTCCATAAGAGTAATGTCTCAAACTGTCTACGCTTTGATCGTTTCCTGGAAGACCAGAAGTAGTTTCCAATGCACATCTGGAGGCATTCTGTAATCTGTGGACCTTGAAAGTGTTGATGAAACTTAGAAATTGCCTCGGGATTGAATACAACAGTCACCATGCGCACTTTTCTCCATGGGAGTAATGTCTCAAACAGTTTACGCTTTGATCGTTCCCTCGAAGACCAGTAGTAGTTTCCGATGCACATCTGGGGACATTCTGTAATGTGTGGACTATCAGAGTGTTGATGAAACACAGAAATTGCAATCAGGATTGAATACAACAGTCACCATGCGCACTTTCCTCCATGGGAGTAATGTCTCAAACAATTTACGCTTTGATCGTTCCCTGGAAGACCAGTAGTAGTTTCCGATGCACACCTGGGGGCATTCTGTTATCTGTGGACCTTGAAAGTGTTGATGAAACATAGAAATTGCCTCGGGATAGAATACAACAGTCATCATGAGCATTTTCCTCCATGGGAGTGATTTCTCAAACAGAAAACGCTTTGATCGTTCCCTTTAAGACCAGTAGTAGTTTCCGATATACATCTGGAGGCATTCTGTAATCTGTGGACTATTAGAGTGTTGTTGAAACACAGAAATTGCATCGGGATTGAATACAACAGTCACCATGCGAACTTTCCTCCATGGGAGTAACGTGTCAAAATGTCTACGCTTTGATCTTTTCGTGGAACACCAGTAGTAGTTTCCGATGCACATCTGGAGGCATTCTGTAATCTGTGGACCTTCAAAGTGTTGATGAGACAAAGAAATTGCATCGGGATTGAATACAACAGTGACCATGCGCACTTTCCTACATTTGAGTAATGTCACAAAAATTCTACGCTTTGATCGTTCCCTGGAAGACCAGTTTTAGTTTCCGATGCACATCTGGAGGCATTCTGTAATCTGTGGACCTCCAAAGTGTTGATGAGACACAGAAATTGCATCGGGATTGAATACAACAGTCACCATGCTCCCTTTCCTACATGGAAGTAATGTCACGAAAATTCTACGCTTTGATCGTTCCCTGGAAGACCAGTGTCGTTTCCGATGCACATCTGGAGGCATTCTGTTGTCTGTGGACTATCAGAGTGTTGATGAAACACAGAAATTGCATCGGGATTGAATACAACAGTCACCATGCGCACTTTCCTCCATGGGAGTAATGTCTCAAACAATTTCCGCTTTGATCGATCCCTGGAAGACCTGTAGTAGTTTCCGATATACATCTGGGGGCATTCTGTAATCTGTGGACTAACAGAGTGTTGATGAAACACATAAATTGCATCGGGATTGAATACAACAGTCACTATGCGCACTTTCCTCCATGGAAGTAATGTCTCAAACGGTCTACGCTTTGATCGTTCCCTGGAAGACCAGTATTAGTTTCCGATGCATATCTGGTGTCATTCTGTAATCTGTTGACTATCAGAGTGTTGATGAAACACAGAAATTGCATCGGGATTGAATACATCAGTCACCATGCGCACTTTCCTCCATGGGAGTAATGTCTCAAACAGTCTACGCTTTGATCGTTCCCTGGAAGACCTGTAGTAGTTTCCGATGCACATCTGGGGGCATTCTGTAATCTGCGGACCAGCAGAGTGTTGATGAAACACAGAAATTGCATCGGGATTGAATACAACAGTCACCATGCGCACTTTTCTCCATGGGAGTAATGTCTCAAACAGTTTACGCTTTGAACGTTCCCTGGAAGACCAGTAGTAGTTTCCGATGCTTATCTGGGGATATTCTGTAATGTGTGGACTATCAGAGTGTTGATGAAACACAGAAATTGCAATCAGGATTGAATACAACAGTCACCATGCGCACTTTCCTCCATGGGAGTAATGTCTCGAACAATTTCCGCTTTGATCGTTCCCTGGAAGACCTGTAGTAGTTTCCGATATACATCTGGAGGCAATCTGTAATCTGTGGACTAACAGAGTGTTGATGAAACACAGAAATTGCATCGGGATTGAATACAACAGTCACTATGCACACTTTCCTCCATGGAAGTAATGTCTCAAACGGTCTACGCTTTGATCGTTCCCTGGAAGACCAGTATTAGTTTCCGATGCATATCTGGTGTCATTCTGTAATCTGTTGACTATCAGAGTGTTGATGAAACACAGAAATTGCATCGGGATTGAATACAACAGTCACCATGCGCACTTTCCTCCATGGGAGTAATGTCTCAAACAGTCTACGCTTTGATCGTTCCCTGGAAGACCTGTAGTAGTTTCCGATGCACATCTGGGGGCATTCTGTAATCTGCGGACCAGCAGAGTGTTGATGAAACACAGAAATTGCATCGGGATTGAATACAACAGTCACCATGCGCACTTTCCTCCATGGGAGTAATGTCTCGAACAATTTACGCTTTGATCGTTCCCAGGAAGACCAGTAGTAGTTTCCGATGCACATCTGGGGGCATTCTGTAATCTGTGGACCTTGAAAGTGTTGATGAAATATAGAAATCGCCTCGGGATAGAATACAACAGTCATCATGCGCATTTTCCTCCATGGGAGTGATTTCTCAAACAGAATACGCTTTGATCGTTCCCTTTAAGACCAGTAGTAGTGTCCAATGCACATCTGGAAGCATTCTTTAATCTGTAAACTATCAGAGTGTTGTTCAAACACAGAAATTGCATCGGGATTGAATACAACAGTCACTATGCGAACTTTCCTCCATAAGAGTAATGTCTCAAACTGTCTACGCTTTGATCGTTTCCTGGAAGACCAGTAGTAGTTTCCAATGCACATCTGGAGGCATTCTGTAATCTGTGGACCTTGAAAGTGTTGATGAAACTTAGAAATTGCCTCGGGATTGAATACAACAGTCACCATGCGCACTTTTCTCCATGGGAGTAATGTCTCAAACAGTTTACGCTTTGATCGTTCCCTCGAAGACCAGTAGTAGTTTCCGATGCACATCTGGGGACATTCTGTAATGTGTGGACTATCAGAGTGTTGATGAAACACAGAAATTGCAATCAGGATTGAATACAACAGTCACCATGCGCACTTTCCTCCATGGGAGTAATGTCTCAAACAATTTACGCTTTGATCGTTCCCTGGAAGACCAGTAGTAGTTTCCGATGCACACCTGGGGGCATTCTGTTATCTGTGGACCTTGAAAGTGTTGATGAAACATAGAAATTGCCTCGGGATAGAATACAACAGTCATCATGAGCATTTTCCTCCATGGGAGTGATTTCTCAAACAGAAAACGCTTTGATCGTTCCCTTTAAGACCAGTAGTAGTTTCCGATATACATCTGGAGGCATTCTGTAATCTGTGGACTATTAGAGTGTTGTTGAAACACAGAAATTGCATCGGGATTGAATACAACAGTCACCATGCGAACTTTCCTCCATGGGAGTAACGTGTCAAAATGTCTACGCTTTGATCTTTTCGTGGAACACCAGTAGTAGTTTCCGATGCACATCTGGAGGCATTCTGTAATCTGTGGACCTTCAAAGTGTTGATGAGACAAAGAAATTGCATCGGGATTGAATACAACAGTGACCATGCGCACTTTCCTACATTTGAGTAATGTCACAAAAATTCTACGCTTTGATCGTTCCCTGGAAGACCAGTTTTAGTTTCCGATGCACATCTGGAGGCATTCTGTAATCTGTGGACCTCCAAAGTGTTGATGAGACACAGAAATTGCATCGGGATTGAATACAACAGTCACCATGCTCCCTTTCCTACATGGAAGTAATGTCACGAAAATTCTACGCTTTGATCGTTCCCTGGAAGACCAGTGTATGTTTCCGATGCACATCTGGAGGCATTCTGTTGTCTGTGGACTATCAGAGTGTTGATGAAACACAGAAATTGCATCGGGATTGAATACAACAGTCACCATGCGCACTTTCCTCCATGGGAGTAATGTCTCAAACAATTTCCGCTTTGATCGATCCCTGGAAGACCTGTAGTAGTTTCCGATATACATCTGGGGGCATTCTGTAATCTGTGGACTAACAGAGTGTTGATGAAACACATAAATTGCATCGGGATTGAATACAACAGTCACTATGCGCACTTTCCTCCATGGAAGTAATGTCTCAAACGGTCTACGCTTTGATCGTTCCCTGGAAGACCAGTATTAGTTTCCGATGCATATCTGGTGTCATTCTGTAATCTGTTGACTATCAGAGTGTTGATGAAACACCGAAATTGCATCGGGATTGAATACATCAGTCACCATGCGCACTTTCCTCCATGGGAGTAATGTCTCAAACAGTCTACGCTTTGATCGTTCCCTGGAAGACCTGTAGTAGTTTCCGATGCACATCTGGGGGCATTCTGTAATCTGCGGACCAGCAGAGTGTTGATGAAACACAGAAATTGCATCGGGATTGAATACAACAGTCACCATGCGCACTTTCCTCCATGGGAGTAATGTCTCGAACAATTTACGCTTTGATCGTTCCCTGGAAGACCAGTAGTAGTTTCCGATGCACATCTGGGGGCATTCTGTAATCTGTGGACCTTGAAAGTGTTGATGAAACATAGAAATTGCCTCGGGATAGAATACAACAGTCATCATGCGCATTTTCCTCCATGGGAGTGATTTCTCAAACAGAATACGCTTTGATCGTTCCCTTTAAGACCAGTAGTAGTTTCCGCTGCACATCTGGAAGCATTCTGTAATCTGTAAACTATCAGAGTGTTGTTCAAACACAGAAATTGCATCGGGATTGAATACAACAGTCACTATGCGAACTTTCCTCCATAAGGGTAATGTCTCAAACTGTCTACGCTTTGATCGTTTCCTGGAAGAGCAGTAGTAGTTTCCAATGCACATCTGGAGGCATTCTGTAATCTGTGGACCTTGAAAGTGTTGATGAAACTTAGAAATTGCCTCGGGATTGAATACAACAGTCACCATGCGCACTTTCCTCCATGGGAGTATTGTCTCAAACAATTTCCGCTTTGATCGTTCCCTGGAAGACCTGTAGTAGTTTCCGATATACATCTGGAGGCATTCTGTAATCTGTGGACTAACAGAGTGTTTTTGAAACACAGAAATTGCATCGGGATTGAATACAACAGTCACTATGCGAACTTTCCTCCATGGGAGTAGTGTCTCGAACTGTCTAAGCTTTGATTGTTTCCTGGAAGACAAGTATTACTTTCCGATGCACATCTGGAGGCATTCTGTAATCTGTGGACCTTGAAAGTGTTGATGAAACTTAGAAATTGCCTCGGGATTGAATACAACAGTCACCACGCGCACTTTCCTCCATGGGAGTAATGTCTCAAACAGTCTACGCTTTGATTGTTCCCTGGATGACGAGGAGTAGTTTCCGATACACATCTGGGGGCATTCTGTAATCTGCGGACCAGCAGAGTGTTGATGAAACACAGAAATTGCATCGGGATTGAATACAACAGTCACCATGCGCACTTTCCTCCATGGGAGTAATGTCTCGAACAATTTACGCTTTGATCGTTCCCAGGAAGACCAGTAGTAGTTTCCGATGCACATCTGGGGGCATTCTGTAATCTGTGGACCTTGAAAGTGTTGATGAAATATAGAAATCGCCTCGGGATAGAATACAACAGTCATCATGCGCATTTTCCTCCATGGGAGTGATTTCTCAAACAGAATACGCTTTGATCGTTCCCTTTAAGACCAGTAGTAGTGTCCGATGCACATCTGGAAGCATTCTTTAATCTGTAAACTATCAGAGTGTTGTTCAAACACAGAAATTGCATCGGGATTGAATACAACAGTCACTATGCGAACTTTCCTCCATAAGAGTAATGTCTCAAACTGTCTACGCTTTGATCGTTTCCTGGAAGACCAGTAGTAGTTTCCAATGCACATCTGGAGGCATTCTGTAATCTGTGGACCTTGAAAGTGTTGATGAAACTTAGAAATTGCCTCGGGATTGAATACAACAGTCACCATGCGCACTTTTCTCCATGGGAGTAATGTCTCAAACAGTTTACGCTTTGATCGTTCCCTCGAAGACCAGTAGTAGTTTCCGATGCACATCTGGGGACATTCTGTAATGTGTGGACTATCAGAGTGTTGATGAAACACAGAAATTGCAATCAGGATTGAATACAACAGTCACCATGCGCACTTTCCTCCATGGGAGTAATGTCTCAAACAATTTACGCTTTGATCGTTCCCTGGAAGACCAGTAGTAGTTTCCGATGCACACCTGGGGGCATTCTGTTATCTGTGGACCTTGAAAGTGTTGATGAAACATAGAAATTGCCTCGGGATAGAATACAACAGTCATCATGAGCATTTTCCTCCATGGGAGTGATTTCTCAAACAGAAAACGCTTTGATCGTTCCCTTTAAGACCAGTAGTAGTTTCCGATATACATCTGGAGGCATTCTGTAATCTGTGGACTATTAGAGTGTTGTTGAAACACAGAAATTGCATCGGGATTGAATACAACAGTCACCATGCGAACTTTCCTCCATGGGAGTAACGTGTCAAAATGTCTACGCTTTGATCTTTTCGTGGAACACCAGTAGTAGTTTCCGATGCACATCTGGAGGCATTCTGTAATCTGTGGACCTTCAAAGTGTTGATGAGACAAAGAAATTGCATCGGGATTGAATACAACAGTGACCATGCGCACTTTCCTACATTTGAGTAATGTCACAAAAATTCTACGCTTTGATCGTTCCCTGGAAGACCAGTTTTAGTTTCCGATGCACATCTGGAGGCATTCTGTAATCTGTGGACCTCCAAAGTGTTGATGAGACACAGAAATTGCATCGGGATTGAATACAACAGTCACCATGCTCCCTTTCCTACATGGAAGTAATGTCACGAAAATTCTACGCTTTGATCGTTCCCTGGAAGACCAGTGTCGTTTCCGATGCACATCTGGAGGCATTCTGTTGTCTGTGGACTATCAGAGTGTTGATGAAACACAGAAATTGCATCGGGATTGAATACAACAGTCACCATGCGCACTTTCCTCCATGGGAGTAATGTCTCAAACAATTTCCGCTTTGATCGATCCCTGGAAGACCTGTAGTAGTTTCCGATATACATCTGGGGGCATTCTGTAATCTGTGGACTAACAGAGTGTTGATGAAACACATAAATTGCATCGGGATTGAATACAACAGTCACTATGCGCACTTTCCTCCATGGAAGTAATGTCTCAAACGGTCTACGCTTTGATCGTTCCCTGGAAGACCAGTATTAGTTTCCGATGCATATCTGGTGTCATTCTGTAATCTGTTGACTATCAGAGTGTTGATGAAACACAGAAATTGCATCGGGATTGAATACATCAGTCACCATGCGCACTTTCCTCCATGGGAGTAATGTCTCAAACAGTCTACGCTTTGATCGTTCCCTGGAAGACCTGTAGTAGTTTCCGATGCACATCTGGGGGCATTCTGTAATCTGCGGACCAGCAGAGTGTTGATGAAACACAGAAATTGCATCGGGATTGAATACAACAGTCACCATGCGCACTTTTCTCCATGGGAGTAATGTCTCAAACAGTTTACGCTTTGAACGTTCCCTGGAAGACCAGTAGTAGTTTCCGATGCTTATCTGGGGATATTCTGTAATGTGTGGACTATCAGAGTGTTGATGAAACACAGAAATTGCAATCAGGATTGAATACAACAGTCACCATGCGCACTTTCCTCCATGGGAGTAATGTCTCGAACAATTTCCGCTTTGATCGTTCCCTGGAAGACCTGTAGTAGTTTCCGATATACATCTGGAGGCAATCTGTAATCTGTGGACTAACAGAGTGTTGATGAAACACAGAAATTGCATCGGGATTGAATACAACAGTCACTATGCACACTTTCCTCCATGGAAGTAATGTCTCAAACGGTCTACGCTTTGATCGTTCCCTGGAAGACCAGTATTAGTTTCCGATGCATATCTGGTGTCATTCTGTAATCTGTTGACTATCAGAGTGTTGATGAAACACAGAAATTGCATCGGGATTGAATACAACAGTCACCATGCGCACTTTCCTCCATGGGAGTAATGTCTCAAACAGTCTACGCTTTGATCGTTCCCTGGAAGACCTGTAGTAGTTTCCGATGCACATCTGGGGGCATTCTGTAATCTGCGGACCAGCAGAGTGTTGATGAAACACAGAAATTGCATCGGGATTGAATACAACAGTCACCATGCGCACTTTCCTCCATGGGAGTAATGTCTCGAACAATTTACGCTTTGATCGTTCCCAGGAAGACCAGTAGTAGTTTCCGATGCACATCTGGGGGCATTCTGTAATCTGTGGACCTTGAAAGTGTTGATGAAATATAGAAATCGCCTCGGGATAGAATACAACAGTCATCATGCGCATTTTCCTCCATGGGAGTGATTTCTCAAACAGAATACGCTTTGATCGTTCCCTTTAAGACCAGTAGTAGTGTCCAATGCACATCTGGAAGCATTCTTTAATCTGTAAACTATCAGAGTGTTGTTCAAACACAGAAATTGCATCGGGATTGAATACAACAGTCACTATGCGAACTTTCCTCCATAAGAGTAATGTCTCAAACTGTCTACGCTTTGATCGTTTCCTGGAAGACCAGTAGTAGTTTCCAATGCACATCTGGAGGCATTCTGTAATCTGTGGACCTTGAAAGTGTTGATGAAACTTAGAAATTGCCTCGGGATTGAATACAACAGTCACCATGCGCACTTTTCTCCATGGGAGTAATGTCTCAAACAGTTTACGCTTTGATCGTTCCCTCGAAGACCAGTAGTAGTTTCCGATGCACATCTGGGGACATTCTGTAATGTGTGGACTATCAGAGTGTTGATGAAACACAGAAATTGCAATCAGGATTGAATACAACAGTCACCATGCGCACTTTCCTCCATGGGAGTAATGTCTCAAACAATTTACGCTTTGATCGTTCCCTGGAAGACCAGTAGTAGTTTCCGATGCACACCTGGGGGCATTCTGTTATCTGTGGACCTTGAAAGTGTTGATGAAACATAGAAATTGCCTCGGGATAGAATACAACAGTCATCATGAGCATTTTCCTCCATGGGAGTGATTTCTCAAACAGAAAACGCTTTGATCGTTCCCTTTAAGACCAGTAGTAGTTTCCGATATACATCTGGAGGCATTCTGTAATCTGTGGACTATTAGAGTGTTGTTGAAACACAGAAATTGCATCGGGATTGAATACAACAGTCACCATGCGAACTTTCCTCCATGGGAGTAACGTGTCAAAATGTCTACGCTTTGATCTTTTCGTGGAACACCAGTAGTAGTTTCCGATGCACATCTGGAGGCATTCTGTAATCTGTGGACCTTCAAAGTGTTGATGAGACAAAGAAATTGCATCGGGATTGAATACAACAGTGACCATGCGCACTTTCCTACATTTGAGTAATGTCACAAAAATTCTACGCTTTGATCGTTCCCTGGAAGACCAGTTTTAGTTTCCGATGCACATCTGGAGGCATTCTGTAATCTGTGGACCTCCAAAGTGTTGATGAGACACAGAAATTGCATCGGGATTGAATACAACAGTCACCATGCTCCCTTTCCTACATGGAAGTAATGTCACGAAAATTCTACGCTTTGATCGTTCCCTGGAAGACCAGTGTATGTTTCCGATGCACATCTGGAGGCATTCTGTTGTCTGTGGACTATCAGAGTGTTGATGAAACACAGAAATTGCATCGGGATTGAATACAACAGTCACCATGCGCACTTTCCTCCATGGGAGTAATGTCTCAAACAATTTCCGCTTTGATCGATCCCTGGAAGACCTGTAGTAGTTTCCGATATACATCTGGGGGCATTCTGTAATCTGTGGACTAACAGAGTGTTGATGAAACACATAAATTGCATCGGGATTGAATACAACAGTCACTATGCGCACTTTCCTCCATGGAAGTAATGTCTCAAACGGTCTACGCTTTGATCGTTCCCTGGAAGACCAGTATTAGTTTCCGATGCATATCTGGTGTCATTCTGTAATCTGTTGACTATCAGAGTGTTGATGAAACACCGAAATTGCATCGGGATTGAATACATCAGTCACCATGCGCACTTTCCTCCATGGGAGTAATGTCTCAAACAGTCTACGCTTTGATCGTTCCCTGGAAGACCTGTAGTAGTTTCCGATGCACATCTGGGGGCATTCTGTAATCTGCGGACCAGCAGAGTGTTGATGAAACACAGAAATTGCATCGGGATTGAATACAACAGTCACCATGCGCACTTTCCTCCATGGGAGTAATGTCTCGAACAATTTACGCTTTGATCGTTCCCTGGAAGACCAGTAGTAGTTTCCGATGCACATCTGGGGGCATTCTGTAATCTGTGGACCTTGAAAGTGTTGATGAAACATAGAAATTGCCTCGGGATAGAATACAACAGTCATCATGCGCATTTTCCTCCATGGGAGTGATTTCTCAAACAGAATACGCTTTGATCGTTCCCTTTAAGACCAGTAGTAGTTTCCGCTGCACATCTGGAAGCATTCTGTAATCTGTAAACTATCAGAGTGTTGTTCAAACACAGAAATTGCATCGGGATTGAATACAACAGTCACTATGCGAACTTTCCTCCATAAGGGTAATGTCTCAAACTGTCTACGCTTTGATCGTTTCCTGGAAGAGCAGTAGTAGTTTCCAATGCACATCTGGAGGCATTCTGTAATCTGTGGACCTTGAAAGTGTTGATGAAACTTAGAAATTGCCTCGGGATTGAATACAACAGTCACCATGCGCACTTTCCTCCATGGGAGTATTGTCTCAAACAATTTCCGCTTTGATCGTTCCCTGGAAGACCTGTAGTAGTTTCCGATATACATCTGGAGGCATTCTGTAATCTGTGGACTAACAGAGTGTTTTTGAAACACAGAAATTGCATCGGGATTGAATACAACAGTCACTATGCGAACTTTCCTCCATGGGAGTAGTGTCTCGAACTGTCTAAGCTTTGATTGTTTCCTGGAAGACAAGTATTACTTTCCGATGCACATCTGGAGGCATTCTGTAATCTGTGGACCTTGAAAGTGTTGATGAAACTTAGAAATTGCCTCGGGATTGAATACAACAGTCACCACGCGCACTTTCCTCCATGGGAGTAATGTCTCAAACAGTCTACGCTTTGATTGTTCCCTGGATGACGAGGAGTAGTTTCCGATACACATCTGGAGGCATTCTGTAATCTGTGGACTATCAGAGTGTTGTTGAAACACAGAAATTGCATCGGGATTGAATACAACAGTCACCATGCGGACTTCCCTCCATGGGAGTAATGTGTTAAACTGTCTACGATTTGATGGTTTCCTGCAACACCAGTAGTAGTTTCCGATGCCCATCTGGAGGCATTCTGTAATCTGTGGACCTTCAAAGTGTTGATGAGACACAGAAATTGCATCGGGATTGAATACAACAGTGACCATGCGCACTTTCCTACATGGAAGTAATGTCACAAAAATTCTACGCTTTGATCGTTCCCTGGAAGACCAGTAGTTGTTTCCGATGCACATCTGGAGGCATTCTGTTGTCTGTAGACTATCAGAGTGTTGATGAAACACAGAAATTGCATCGGGATTGAACACAACAGTCACCATGTGCACATTTCTCCATGGGAGTAATGTCGCAAACAGTTTACTCTTTGATCGTTCCCTGGAAGACCAGTAGTAGTTTCCGATGCACATCTGGGGACATTGTGTAATGTGTGGACTATCAGAGTGTTGTTGAAACACAGAAATTGTATCGGGATTGAATACAACAGTCACCATGCGCACTTTCCTCCATGAGAGTAATGTCTCAAACAGTCTACGCTTTGATCGTTCCCTGGAAGACCAGTAGTTGTTTCCAATGAACATCTGGGTTCATTCTGTAATGTGTGGACTATCAGAGTGTTGTTGAAACACAAAAATTTGTATCGGTATTGAATACAACAGTCACCATGCGCAATTTTCATAAATGGGAGTAATGTCTCAAACAGTCTACGTTTTCATCGTTCCCTTTAAGACGAGTAGTAGTTTCCGATGCACATCTGGTGGCATTCTGTTATCTGTTGACTATCAGAGTGTTGTAGAAACACAGAAATTGCATCGGGGTTGAATACAACAGTCACTATGCGCACTTTCCTCCATGGGATTAATGTCTCAAACAGTCCAGGCTTTGATCGTTCCCTGGATGACCAGGAGTAGTTTCCGATGCACACCTAAATGCATTCTGTAATCTGTGGACTATCAGAATGTTCTTGAAACACAGACATTGCATCGGGGTTGAATACAACAGTCTCCATGCGAACTTTCCTCCATGGGAGTAATGTCTCAAACTGTCTACACTTTGATCGTTTCCTAGAAGACCAGTAGTAGTTTCTGATGCACATCTGGAGGCATTCTGTAATCTGTGGACCTTCAAAGTGTTGATGAGACACAGAAATTGCATCGGGATTGAATACAACCGTCACCATGCGCACTTTCCTATATGGGAGTAATGTCACAAAAATTCTACGCTTTGTTCGTTCCCTGGAAGACAATTAGTAGGTTCCGATGCACATCTGGAGGCATTCTGTAGTCTGTGGACTATCAGAGTGTTGATGAAACACTGAAATTGCATCGGGATTGAATACAACAGTCACCATGCGCACTTTCCTCCATGGGAGTAATGTCTCAAACAGTCTACGGTTTGATCGATTCCTGGAAGACCAGTAGTAGTTTCCGATGCACATCTGGAGGCATTCTGTAATCTGTGGACCTTGAAAGTGTTGATGATAGATAGAACTTGCCTCGGGATTGAATACAACAGTCACCATGCGCACTTTCCTCCATGGGAGTAATTTCTCAAACAGTTTACGTTTTGATCGTTCCCTGGAAGACCTATAGTAGTTTCCGATTAACATCTGGAGGCATTCTGTAATCTGTGGACTAACAGAGTGTTGATGAAACACAGAAATTGCATCGGGATTCAATACAACAGACACCATGCGCACTTTCCTCCATGGGAGTAATGTCTCAATCAGTCCACGCTTTGATCGTTCCCTGGAAGACCAGTAGTAGTTCCCGATGCACATCTGGAGGCATTCTGTAATCTGTAAACTATCAGAGTGTTGTTTATTCACAGAAATTGTGTCGGGATTGAATACAACAGTCACCATGAGCACTTTCCTATATGGGAGTAATGTCTCAAACAGTCTACGATTTGATTGTTTCCTGGAAGACCAGTAGTAGTTTCCGATGCACATCTGGAGGCATTCTGTAATCTGTGGACCTTGAAAGTGTTGATGAAACATAGAAATTCCCTCGGGATTGAATATAATAGTCACCATGCGCACTTTCCTCCATGGGAATAATGTCTCAAACATTTTACGCTTTGATCGTTCCCTGGAAGACCAGTAGTTGTTTCCCATGAACATCTGGGTTCATTCTGTGATGTGTGGACTATCAGAGTTTTGTTGAAACACAAAAATTGCATCGGTATTGAATACAACAGTCACCATGCGCAATTTCCCTAAATGGGAGTAATGTCTCAAACAGTCTACGCTTTGATCTTTCCCTGGAAGACCAGTAGTAGTTTGCGATGCACATCTGGAGTCATTCTGTAACCTGTGGACTATCGGAGTGTTGTTGAAACACAGAAATTGCATCGGGATTGAATACAACAGTCACCATGCGCACTTTCCTAGATGGAAATAATGTCTCAAACACTCTACGCTTTGATCGTTCCCTGGATGACCAGGAGTAGTTTCCGATGCACATCTGGAGACATTCTGTAATCTGTGGACTATCAGAGTGTTGTTGAAACACAGAAATTGCATCGGGATTGAATACAACAGTCACCATGCGAACTTTGCTCCATGGGAGTAATGTGTCAATCTGTCTACGCTTTGATCGTTACGTGGAACACCAGTAGTAGTTTCCGATGCACATCTGGAGGCATTCTGTAATCTGTGGACGTTCAAAGTGTTGATGAGACACAGAAATTGCGTCGGGATTGAATACAACAGTAACCATGCGCACTTTCCTACATATCAGTAATGTCACAAAAATTCTACGCTTTGATCGTTCCCTGGAAGACTAGTTGCAGTTTCCGATGCACATCTGGAGGCATTCTGTAATCTGAGGACCGGCAAAGTGTTGATGAGACACAGAAATTGCATCGGGATTGAATACAACAGTCACCTTGCGCACTTTCCTACATGGAAGTAATGTCACAAAAATTCTACGCTTTGATCGTTCCCTGGAAGACCAGTAGTTGTTTCCGATGCACATCTGGAGGCATTCTGTTGTCTGTGGACTTTCAGAGTGTTGATGAAACACAGAAATTGCATCAGGATTGAATACAACAGTCACCATGCGCACTTTTCTCCATGGGTGTAATGTCTCAAAGAGTTTACGCTTTGATCGTTCCCTGGAAGACCAGTAGCATTTTCCGATGCACATCTGGGGACATTCTGTAATGTGTGGACTATCAGAGTGTTGATGAAACACTGAAATTGCATCGGGGTTGAATACAACAGTCACTATGCGCACTTTCCTCCATGGGATTAATGTCTCAAACAGTCCAGGCTTTGATCGTTCCCTGGATGACCAGGAGTAGTTTCCGATGCACACCTCAATGCATTCTGTAATATGTGGACTATCAGAGTGCTGTTGAAACACAGACATTGCATCGGGGTTGAATACATCAGTCTCCATGCGAACTTTCCTCCATGGGAGTAATGTCTCAAACTGTCTACGATTTGATCGTTTCCTAGAAGACCAGTAGTAGTTTCCGATGCACATCTGGAGGCATTCTGTAATCTGTAAACTATCAGAGTGTTGTTTATTCACAGAAGTTGTGTCGGGATTGAATACAACAGTCACAATGCGCACTTTCCTATATGGGAGTAATGTCTCAAACAGTTTACGCTTTGATCGTTCCCTGGAAGACCAGTACTAGTTTCCGATGCACATCTGTGGGCATTCTGTAATGTGTGGACTATCAGAGTGTTGATGAAACACAGAAATTGCAATCAGGATTGAATACAACAGTCACCATGCGCACTTTCCTCCATGGGAGTAATGTCTCAAACAATTTCCGCTTTGATCGTTCCCTTGAAGACCTGTAGTAGTTTCCCATATACATCTAGAGGCATTCTGTAATCTGTGGACTAACAGAGTGTTGATGATACACAGAAATTGCATCGGGATTGAATACAACAGTCACCATGCGCACTTTCCTCCATGGGAGTAATGTCTCAAACAGTCTACGCTTTGATCGTTCCCTGGAAGACCTGTAGTAGTTTCCGATGCACATCTGGAGGCATTCTGTAATCTGTGGACTATCAGAGTGTTGATGAAACACAGAAATTGCATCGGGATTGAATACAACAGTCACCATGCGCACTTTCCTCCATGGGAGTAATGTCTCGAGCAATTTACGCTTTGATCGTTCCCTTGAAGACCAGTAGTAGTTTCCGATGCACATCTGGGGGCATTCTGTTATCTGTGGACCTTGAAAGTGTTGATGAAACATAGAAATTGCCTCGGGTTAGAATACAACAGTCATCATGCGCATTTTCCTCCATGGGAGTGATTTCTCCAACAGAATACGCTTTGATCGTTCCCTTTAAGACCAGTAGTAGTTTCCGATATACATCTGGTGGCATTCTGTATTCTGTAAACTATCAGAGTGTTGTTCAAACACAGAAATTGAATCGGGATTGAATACAACAGTCACCATGCGAACTTTCCTCCATGGGAGTAATGTCTCAAACCGTCTACGCTTTGATCGTTTCCTGGAAGACCAATAGTAGTTTCCGATGCACATCTGGAGGCATTCTGTAATCTGTGGTCTCTCAGAGTGTTGTTGAAACACAGAAATTGCATCGGGATTGAATACAACAGTCGCCATGCGCACTTTCCTCCATGGGACTAATGTCTCAAAGAGTCTACGCTTTGATCGTTCCCTGGATGACCAGGAGTAATTTTCGATGCACATCTGGAGGCATTCTGTAATCTGTGGACTATCAGAGTGTTGTTGAAACACAGAAATTGCATCGGGATTGAATACAACAGTCACAATGCGAACTTTCCCCCATGGGAGTAATGTCTAAAACTGTCTACGCTTTGATCGTTTCCTGGAACACCAGTAGTAGTTTCCGATGCACATCTGGAGGCATTCTGTAATCTGTGGACCTTCAAAGGGTTGATGAGACACAGAAATTGCATCGGGATTCAATACAACAGTCACCATGCGAACTTTCCTACATGGAAGTAATGTCACAAAAATTCTACCCTCTGATCGTTCCCTGGAAGACCAGTAGTTGTTTCCGATGCACATCTGGAGGCATTCTGTAATGTGTGGACTATCAGAGTGTTGTTGAAACACAGAAATTGCATCGGGATTGAATAGAACAGTCACCATGCGAACTTTCGTCCATGGGAGTAATGTGTCAAACTGTCTACGCTTTGATCGTTTCGTGGAAAACCAGTAGTAGTTTGCGATGCACATCTGGGGGCATTCTGTAATCTGTGGACCTTGAAAGTGTTGATGAAACATAGAAATTGCCTCGGGATAGAATACAACAGTCATCATGCGCATTTTCCTCCATGGGAGTGATTTCTCAACCAGAATACGCTTTGATCGTTCCCTTTAAGACCAGTAGTAGATTCCGATGCACATCTGGAGGCATTCTGTAATCTGTAAACTATCAGAGTGTTGTTCAAACACAGAAATTGCATCGGGATTGAATACAACAGTCACCATGCGAACTTTCCTCCATGGGAGTAATGTCTCAAACCGTCTACGCTTTGATCGTTCCTCGAAGACCAGTAGTAGTTCCCGATGCACATCTGGAGGCATTCTGTAATCTGTGGACTCTCAGAGTGTTGTTGAAACACAGAATTTGCATCGGGATTGAATACAACAGTCACAATGCGAACTTTCCTCCATGGGAGTAATGTCTAAAACTGTCTACGCTTTGATCGTTTCCTGGAACACCAGTAGTAGTTTCCGATGCACATCTGGAGGCATTCTGTAATCTGTGGACCTGCAAAGTGTTGATGAGACACAGAAATTGCATCGGGATTGAATACAACAGTCAACATGCGCACTATCCTACATGGAAGTAATGTCACAAAAATTCTACGGTTTGATCGTTCACTGGAAGACCAGTAGTTGTTTCCGATGCACATCTGGAGGCATTCTGTTGTCTGTGGACTATCAGAGTGTTGATGAAACACAGAAATTGCATCGGGATTGAATACAACAGTCACCATGCGCACTTTCCTCCATGGGAGTAATGTCTCAAACCGTCTACGGTTTGATCGTTCCCTGGAATACCAGTAGTTGTTTCCGATGCACATCTGGAGGCATTCTGTTGTCTGTGGACTATCAGAGTGTTGATGAAACACAGAAATTGCATCGGGATTGAATACAACAGTCATCATGCGCACTTTCCTCCATGGGAGTAATGTCTCAAACCGTCTACGCTTTGATCGTTTCCAGGAAGACCAGTAGTAGTTTCCGATGCACATCTGGAGGCATTCTGTTGTCTGTGGACTATCAGAGTGTTGATGAAACACAGAAATTGCATCGGGATTGAATACAACAGCCACCATGCGCACTTTCCTCCATGGGAGTAATGTCTCGAACAATTTACGCTTTGATCGTTCCCTGGAAGACCAGTAGTAGTTTCCGATGCACATCTGGGGGCATTCTGTTCTCTGTGGACCTTGAAAGTGTTGATGAAACATAGAAATATCCTCGGGATAGAATACATCAGTCATCATGCGCATTTTCCTCCATGGGACTGATTTCTCAAACAGAATACGCTTTGATCGTTCCCTTTAAGATCAGTAGTAGTTTCCGATGCACATCTGGAGGCATTCTGTAATCTGTAAACTATCAGAGTGTTGTTCAAACACAGAAATTGCATCGGGATTGAATACAAGAGTCACCATGCGAACTTTCCTCCATGGGAGTAATGTCTCAAACCGTCTACGCTTTGATCGTTTCCTCGAAGACCAGTAGTAGTTTCCGATGCACATCTGGAGGCATTCTGTAATCTGTGGACTCTCAGAGTGTTTTTGAAACACAGAAATTGCATCGGGATTGAATACAACAGTCACCATAAGCACTTTCTTCCATGGGACTAATGTCTCAAAGAGTCTACGCTTTGATCGTTCCCTGGATGACCAGGAGTAATTTTCGATGCACATCTGGAGGCATTCTGTAATCTGTGGACTATCAGAGTGTTGTTGAAACACAGAAATTGCATCGGGATTGAATACGACAGTCACAATGCGAACTTTCCTCCATGGGAGTAATGTCTAAAACTGTCTACGCTTTGATCGTTTCCTGGAACACCAGTAGTAGTTTCCGATGCACATCTGGAGGCATTCTGTAATCTGTGGATGTTCAAAGTGTTGATGAGACACAGAAATTGCATCGGGATTGAATACAACAGTCACCATGCGAACTTTCCTACGTGGAAGTAATGTCACAAAAATTCTACGCTTTGATCGTTCCCTGGAAGACCAGTAGTTGTTTCCGATGCACATCTGGAGGCATTCTGTTGTCTGTGGACTATCAGAGTGTTGATGAAACACAGAAATTGCATCGGGATTGAATACAACAGTCACCATGCGCACTTTGCCCCATGGGAGTAATGTCTCAAACAATTTCCGCTTTGATCCTACCCTGGTAGACCAGTATTAGTTTCCGATGCACATGTGGTGTCATTGTGTAATCTGTGGACTCTCAGAGTGTTGATGAAACACAGAAATTGTATCGGGATTGAATACAACAGTCACCATGCGCACTTTCCTCCATGGGAGTAATGACTCAAACAGTCTACGCTTTGATCGTTCCCTGGAAGACCAGTAGTAGTTTCCGATGCACATCTGGAGGCATTCTGTAACCTGTGGACCTTCAAATTGTTGATGAAACACAGATATTGCCTCGGGATTGAATACAACAGTCGCCATGCGCACTTCCCTTCATGGTAGTAATGTCTCAAACAGTTTACGTTTTGATCGTTCCCTGGAAGACCTGTAGTAGTTTCTGATGCACATCTGGTGGCATTCTGTAATCTGTGGACCAACAGAGTGTTGATGAAACACAGAAATTGCATCGGGATTCAATACAATAGTCACCATGCGCACTTTCCTCCATGGGAGTAATGTCTCAATCAGTCCACGCTTTGATCGTTCCCTGGAAGACCGGTAGTAGTTTCCGATGCACATCTTTATACATTCTGTAATCTGTAAACTATCAGAGTGTTGTTTATTCACAGAAATTGCGTGGGATTGAATACAACAGTCACCATGCGCACTTTCCTATATGGGAGTAATGTCTCAAACAGTTTACGCTTTGATCGTTCCCTGGAAGACCAGTACTAGTTTCCGATGCACATCTGGGGGCATTCTGTAATGTGTGGACTATCAGAGTGTTGTTGAAACACAGAAATTGCATCGGGATTCAATACAACAGTCACCATGCGCACTTTCCTCCACGGGAGAATTGTCTCAAACGGTCTACGCTTTGATCGTTCCCTGCAAGTCCAGTAGTAGTTTCCGATGCACATCTGGAGGCATTCTCTAATCTGTGGACCTTCAAAGTGTTGATGAAACACAGAAATTGCTTCGGGATTGAATACAACAGTCACCATGCGCACTTTCCTATATGGGAGTAATGTCTCAAACAGTCTACGGTTTGATTGTTTCCTGGAAGACCAGTAGTAGTTTCCGATGCACTTCTGGAGGCATTCTGTAATCTGTGGACCTTGAAAGTGTTGATGAAACATAGAAATTGCCTCGCGATTGAATACAATGGTAACCATGCGCACTTTCCTTCATGGGTGTAATGTCTCAAACATTTTACGCTTTGATCGTACCCTGGAAGACCAGTAGTTGTTTCCGATGAACATCTGGGTTCATTCTGTAATGTGTGGACTATCAGAGTGTTGTTGAAACACAAAAATTGCATCGGTATAGAATACAACAGTCACCATGTGCAATTTTCCTAAATGGGAGTAATGTTTCAAACAGTCTACGCTTTGATCTTTCCCTGGAAGACCAGTAGTAGTTTCCGATGCACATCTGGAGTCATTCTGTAATCTGTGGACTATCGGAGTGTTGTTGAAACACAGATATTGCATCGGGATTGAATACAACAGTCACCATGCGCACTTTCCTCCATGGGAATAATGTCTCAAACAGTCTACGCTTTGATCGTTCCCTGAATGACCAGGAGTAGTTCCGATGCACATCTGGAGGCATTCTGTAATCTGTGGACTATCAGAGTGTTGTTGAAACACAGAAATTGCATCGGGATTGAATACAACAGTCACCATGCGAACTTTCCTCCATTTGAGTAATGTGTCAAACTGTCTACGCTTTGATCGTTTCCTGGAACACCAGTAGTAGTTTCCGATGCACATCTGGAGGCATTCTCTAATCTGTGGACCCTCAAAGTGTTGATGAGACACAGAAATTGCATCGGGATTGAATACAACAGTGACCATGCGCACTTTCCTACATATGAGTAATGTCACAAAAATTCTACGCTTTGATCGTTCCCTGGAAGACCAGTTGTAGTTTCCGATGCACATCTGGAGGCATTCCGTAATCTGAGGACCTGCAAAGTGTTGATGAGACACAGAAATTGAATCGGGATTGAATACAACAGTCACAATGCGCACTTTCCTACATGGAAGTAATGTCACAAAAATTCTACGCTTTGATCGTTCCCTGGAAGACCAGAGGTTGTTGCCGATGCACATCTGGAGGCATTCTGTTCTCTGTGGACTATCAGAGTGTTGATGAAACACAGAAATTGCACCAGGATTGAATACAACAGTCGCCATGCGCACTTTCCTCCATGGGAATAATGTCTCAAACAGTCTACGCTTTGATCGTTCCCTGGATGACCAGGAGTAATTTCCGATGCACATCTGGAGGCATTCTGTTCTCTGTGGACTATCAGAGTGTTGATGAAACACAGAAATTGCATCGGGATTGAATACAACAGTCATCATGCGCATTTTCCTCCATGGGAGTGATTTCTCAAACAGAATACACTTTGATCGTTCCCTTTAAGACCAGTAGTAGTTTCCGATGCACATCTGGAGGCATTCTGTAATCTGTAAACTATCAGAGTGTTGTTCAAACACAGAAATTGCATCGGGATTGAATACAACAGTCACCATGCGAACTTTCCTCCATGGGAGTAATGTCTCAAACCGTCTACGCTTTGATCGTTTCCTCGAAGACCAGTAGTAGTTTCCGATGCACATCTGGAGGCATTCTGTAATCTGTGGACTCTCAGAGTGTTGTTGAAACACAGAAATTGCATCGGTATTGAATACAACAGTCACCATAAGCACTTTCTTCCATGGGACTAATGTCTCAAAGAGTCTACGCTTTGATCGTTCCCTGGATGACCAGGAGTAATTTTCGATGCACATCTGGAGGCATTCTGTAATCTGTGGACTATCAGAGTGTTGTTGAAACACAGAAATTGCATCGGGATTGAATACAACAGTCACAATGCGAACTTTCCTCCATGGGAGTAATGTCTAAAACTGTCTACGCTTTGATCGTTTCCTGGAACACCAGTAGTAGTTTCCGATGCACATCTGGAGGCATTCTGTAATCTGTGGATGTTCAAAGTGTTGATGAGACACAGAAATTGCATCGGGATTGAATACAACAGTCACCATGCGAACTTTCCTACGTGGAAGTAATGTCACAAAAATTCTACGCTTCGATCGTTCCCTGGAAGACCAGTAGTTGTTTCCGATGCACATCTGGAGGCATTCTGTTGTCTGTGGACTATCAGAGTGTTGATGAAACACAGAAATTGCATCGGGATTGAATACAACAGTCACCATGCGCACTTTGCCCCATGGGAGTAATGTCTCAAACAATTTCCGCTTTGATCCTACCCTGGAAGACCAGTATTAGTTTCCGATGCACATGTGGTGTCATTGTGTAATCTGTGGACTCTCAGAGTGTTGATGAAACACAGAAATTGTATCGGGATTGAATACAACAGTCACCATGCGCACTTTCCTCCATGGGAGTAATGTCTCAAACAGTCTACGCTTTGATCGTTCCCTGGAAGACCAGTAGTAGTTTCCGATGCACATCTGGAGGCATTCTGTAACCTGTGGACCTTCAAATTGTTGATGAAACACAGATATTGCCTCGGGATTGAATACAACAGTCGCCATGCGCACTTCCCTTCATGGTAGTAATGTCTCAAACAGTTTACGTTTTGATCGTTCCCTGGAAGACCTGTAGTAGTTTCTGATGCACATCTGGTGGCATTCTGTAATCTGTGGACCAACAGAGTGTTGATGAAACACAGAAATTGGATCGGGATTCAATACAATAGTCACCATGCGCACTTTCCTCCATGGGAGTAATGTCTCAATCAGTCCACGCTTTGATCGTTCCCTGGAAGACCGGTAGTAGTTTCCGATGCACATCTTTATACATTCTGTAATCTGTAAACTATCAGAGTGTTGTTTATTCACAGAAATTGTATCGGGATTGAATACAACAGTCACCATGCGCACTTTCCTATATGGGAGAAATGTCTCAAACAGTTTACGCTTTGATCGTTCCCTGGAAGACCAGTACTAGTTTCCGATGCACATCTGGGGGCATTCTGTAATGTGTGGACTATCAGAGTGTTGATGAAACACAGAAATTGCATCGGGATTCAATACAACAGTCACCATGCGCACTTTCCTCCATGGGAGAATTGTCTCAAACGGTCTACGCTTTGATCGTTCCCTGCAAGTCCAGTAGTAGTTTCCGATGCACATCTGGAGGCATTCTCTAATCTGTGGACCTTCAAAGTGTTGATGAAACACAGAAATTGCTTCGGGATTGAATACGACAGTCACCATGCGCACTTTCCTATATGGGAGTAATGTCTCAAACAGTCTACGGTTTGATTGTTTCCTGGAAGACCAGTAGTAGTTTCCGATGCACTTTTGGAGGCATTCTGTAATCTGTGGACCTTGAAAGTGTTGATGAAACATAGAAATTGCCTCGCGATTGAATACAATGGTCACCATGCGCACTTTCCTCCATGGGTGTAATGTCTCAAACATTTTACGCTTTGATCGTACCCTGGAAGACCAGTAGTTGTTTCCGATGAACATCTGGGTTCATTCTGTAATGTGTGGACTATCAGAGTGTTGTTTATTCACAGAAATTGCATCGGTATTGAATACAACAGTCACCATGCGAACTTTCCTCCATGGGAGTAATGTGTCAAACTGTCTACGCTTTGATCGTTTCCTGGAACACCAGTAGTAGTTTCCGATGCACATCTGGAGGCATTCTCTAATCTGTGGACCCTCAAAGTGTTGATGAGACACAGAAATTGCATCGGGATTGAATACAACAGTGACCATGCGCACTTTCCTACATATGAGTAATGTCACAAAAATTCTACGCTTTGATCGTTCCCTGGAAGACCAGTTGTAGTTTCCGATGCACATCTGGAGGCATTCCGTAATCTGAGGACCTGCAAAGTGTTGATGAAACACAGAAATTAAATCGGGATTGAATACAACAGTCACAATGCGCACTTTCCTACATGGAAGTAATGTCACAAAAATTCTACGCTTTGATCGTTCCCTGGAAGACCAGAGGTTGTTGCCGATGCACATCTGGAGGCATTCTGTTCTCTGTGGACTATCAGAGTGTTGATGAAACACAGAAATTGCATCGGGATTGAATACAACAGTCACCATGCGCACTTTCCTCCATGGGAATAATGTCTCAAACAGTCTACGCTTTGATCGTTCCCTGGATGACCAGGAGTAATTTCCGATGCACATCTGGAGGCATTCTGTAATCTGTGGACTATCAAAGTGTTGTTGAAACACAGAAATTGCATCGGGATTGAATACAACAGTCACCATGGGAACTTTCCTCCATGGGAGTAATGTCTCAAACAGTCTACGCTTTGATCGTTTCCTGGAAGACCTGTAGTAGTTTCCGATGCACATCTGGATGCATTCTGTAATCTCTGGACTATCAGAGTGTTGATGAAACACAGAAATTGCATCGGGATTGAATACAACAGTCACCATGCGCACTTTCCTCCATGGGAGTAATGTCTCAAACAGTCTACGCTTTGATCGTTCCCTGGAAGACCTGTAGTAGTTTCCGATGCACATCTGGATGCATTCTGTAATCTCTGGACTATCAGAGTGTTGATGAAACACAGAAATTGCATCGGGATTGAATACAACAGTCATCATACGCATTTTCCCCCATGGGAGTGATTTCTCAAACAGAATACGCTTTGATCGTTCCCTTTAAGACCAGTAGTAGTTTCCGATGCACATCTGGAGGCATTCTGTAATCTGTAAACTATCAGAGTGTTGTTCAAACACAGAAATTGCATCGGGATTGAATACAACAGTCACCATGCGAACTTTCCTCCATGGGAGTAATGTCTCAAACTGTCTACGATTTGATCGTTTCCTGGAAGACCAGTAGTAGTTTTCGATGCACATCTGGAGGCATTCTGTAATCTGTGGACTCTCAGAGTGTTGTTGAAACACAGAAATTGCATCGGGATTGAATACAACAGTCACCATGTGCACTTTCCTCCATGGGACTAAAGTCTCAAAGAGTCTACGATTTGATCGTTCCCTGGATGACCAGGAGTAATTTTCGATGCACATCTGGAGGCATTCTGTAATCTGTGGACTATCAGAGTGTTGTTGAAACACAGAAATTGCATCGGGATTGAATACAACAGTCACAATGCGAACTTTCCTCCATGGGAGTAATGTCTAAAACTGTCTACGCTTTGATCGTTTCCTGGAACACCAGTAGTAGCTTCCGATGCACATCTGGAGGCATTCTGTAATCTGTGGACCTTCAAAGTGTTGATGAGACACAGAAATTGCATCGGGATTGAATACAACAGTCACCATGCGAACTTTCCTACATGGAAGTAATGTCACAAAAATTCTACGCTTTGATCGTTCCCTAGAAGACCAGTAGTTGTTTCCGATGCACATCTGGAGGCATTATGTTGTCTGTGGACTATCAGAGTGTTGATGAAACACAGAAATTGCATCGGGATTGAATACAACAGTCACCATGCGCACTTCCCTTCATGGGAGTAATGTCTCAAACAGTTTACGTTTTGATCGTTCCCTGGAAGACCTTTAGTAGTTTCTGATGCAAATCTGGTGGCATTCTGTAATCTGTGGACTAACAGGGTGTTGATGAAACACAGAAATTGCATCGGGATTCAATACAACAGTCACCATGCGCACTTTCCTCCATGGGAGTAATGTCTCAATCAGTCCACGCTTTAATCGTTCCCTGGAAGCCCGGTAGTAGTTTCCGATGCACATCTTTATACATTCTGTAATCTGTAAACTATCAGAGTGTTGTTTATTCACAGAAATTGCGTCGGGATTGAATACAACAGTCACCATGCGCACTTTCCTATATGGGAGTAATGTCTCAAACAGTTTACGCTTTGATCGTTCACTGGAAGACCAGTACTAGTTTCCGATGCACATCTGGGGCATTCTGTAATGTGTGGACTATCAGAGTGTTGATGAAACACAGAAATTGCATCGGGATTGAATACAACAGACACCATGCGCACTTTCCTCCATGGGAGAATTGTCTAAAACAGTCTACGCTTTGATCGTTCCCTGCAAGTCCAGTTGTAGTTTCCGATGCACATCTGGAGGCATTCTCTAATCTGTGGACCTTCAAAGTGTTGATGAAACACAGAAATTGCTTCGGGATTGAATACAACAGTCACCATGCGCACTTTCCTATATGGGAGTTATGTCTCAAACAGTCTACGGTTTGATTGTTTCCTGGAAGACCAGTAGTAGTTTCCGATCCACTTCTGGAGGCATTCTGTAATCTGTGGACCTTGAAAGAGTTGATGAAACATAGAAATTGCCTCGCGATTGAATACAATAGTCACCATGCGCACTTTCCTCCATGGGTGTAATGTCTCAAACATTTTACGCTTTGATCGTACCCTGGAAGACCAGTAGTTGTTTCCGATGAACATCTGGGTTCATTCTGTAATGTGTGGACTATCAGAGTGTTGTTGAAACACAAAAATTGCATCGGTATTGAATACAACAGTCACCATGCGCACTTTTCTACATATGAGTAATGTCACAAAAATTCTACGCTTTGATCGTTCCCTGGAAGACCAGTTGTAGTTTCCGATGCACATCTGGAGGCATTCCGTAATCTGAGGACCTGCAAAGTGTTGATGAGACACAGAAATTGAATCGGGATTGAATACAACAGTCACAATGCGCACTTTCCTACATGGAAGTAATGTCACAAAAATTCTACGCTTTGATCGTTCCCTGGAAGACCAGTAGTTGTTGCCGATGCACATCTGGAGGCATTCTGTTCTCTGTGGACTATCAGAGTGTTGATGAAACACAGAAATTGCATCGGGATTGAATACAACAGTCACCATGCGCACTTTCCTCCATGGGAGTAATGTCTCAAACAGTTTACGCTTTGATCGTTCCCTGGAAGACCTGTGGTAGTTTCCGATGCACATCTGGATGCATTCTGTAATCTCTGGACTATCAGAGTGTTGATGAAACACAGAAATTGCATCGGGATTGAATACAACAGTCATCATACGCATTTTCCTCCATGGGAGTGATTTTTCAAACAGATTACGCTTTGATCGTTCCCTTTAAGACCAGTAGTAGTTTCCGATGCACATCTGGAGGCATTATGTTGTCTGTGGACTATCAGAGTGTTGATGAAACACAGAAATTGCATCGGGATTGAATACAACAGTCACCATGCGCACTTCCCTTCATGGGAGTAATGTCTCAAACTGTCTACGTTTTGATCGTTCCCTGGAAGACCTGTAGTAGTTTCTGATGCAAATCTGGTGGCATTCTGTAATCTGTGGACTAACAGAGTGTTGTTGAAACACAGAAATTGCATCGGGATTCAATACAACAGTCACCATGCGCACTTTCCTCCATGGGAGTAATGTCTCAATCAGTCCACGCTTTAATCGATCCCTGGAAGACCGGTAGTAGTTTCCGATGCACATCTTTATACATTCTGTAATCTGTAAACTGTCAGAGTGTTGTTTATTCACAGAAATTGCGTCGGGATTGAATACAACAGTCACCATGCGCACTTTCCTATATGGGAGTAATGTCTCAAACAGTTTACGCTTTGATCGTTCCCTGGAAGACCAGTACTAGTTTCCGATGCACATCTGGGGCATTCTGTAATGTGTGGACTATCAGAGTGTTGATGAAACACAGAAATTGCATCGGGATTGAATACAACAGACACCATGCGCACTTTCCTCCATGGGAGAATTGTCTCAAACAGTCTACGCTTTGATCGTTCCCTGCAAGTCCAGTAGTAGTTTCCGATGCACATCTCGAGGCATTCTCTAATCTGTGGACCTTCAAAGTGTTGATGAAACACAGAAATTGCTTCGGGATTGAATACAACAGTCACCATGCGCACTTTCCTATATGGGAGTTATGTCTCAAACAGTCTACGGTTTGATTGTTTCCTGGAAGACCAGTAGTAGTTTCCGATGCACTTCTGGAGGCATTCTGTAATCTGTGGACCTTGAAAGTGTTGATGAAACATAGAAATTGCCTCGCGATTGAATACAATAGTCACCATGCGCACTTTCCTCCATGGGTGTAATGTCTCAAACATTTTACGCTTTGATCGTACCCTGGAAGACCAGTAGTTGTTTCCGATGAACATCTGGGTTCATTCTGTAATGTGTGGACTATCAGAGTGTTGTTGAAACACAAAAATTGCATCGGTATTGAATACAACAGTCACCATGCGCAATTTTCCTAAATGGGAGTAATGTCTCAAACAGTCTACGCTTTGATCTTTCCCTGGAAGACCAGTAGTAGTTTCCGATGCACATCTGGAGTCATTCTGTAATCTGTGGACTATCGGAGTGTTGTTGAAACACAGAAATTGCATCGGGATTGAATACAACAGTCACCATGCGCACTTTCCTCCATGGGAATAATGTCTCAAACAGTCTACGCTTTGATCGTTCCCTGGATGACCAGGATTAGTTTCCGATGCACATCTGGAGGCATTCTGTAATCTGTGGACTATCAGAGTGTTGTTGAAACACAGAAATTGCATCGGGATTGAATACAACAGTCACCATGCGAACTTTCCTCCATGGGAGTAATGTGTCAAACTGTCTACGCTTTGATCGTTTCCTGGAACACCAGTAGTAGTTTCCGATGCACATCTGGAGGCATTCTCTAATCTGTGGACCCTCAAAATGTTGATGAGACACAGAAATTGCATCGGGATTGAATACAACAGTGACCATGCGCACTTTCCTACATATGAGTAATGTCACAAAAATTCTACGCTTTGATCGTTCCCTGGAAGACCAGTTGTAGTTTCCGATGCACATCTGGAGGCATTCCGTAATCTGAGGACCTGCAAAGTGTTGATGAGACAAAGAAATTGAATCGGGATTGAATACAACAGTCACAATGCGCACTTTCCTACATGGAAGTAATGTCACAAAAATTCTACGCTTTGATCGTTCCCTGGAAGACCAGTAGTTGTTGCCGATGCACATCTGGAGGCATTATGTTCTCTGTGGACTATCAGAGTGTTGATGAAACACAGAAATTGCATCGGGATTGAATACAACAGTCACCATGCGCACTTTCCTCCATAGGAATAATGTCTCAAACAGTCTACGATTTGATCGTTCCCTGGATGACCAGGAGTAATTTCCGATGCACATCTGGAGCCATTCTGTAATCTGTGGACTATCAGAGTGTTGTTGAAACACAGAAATTGCATCGGGATTGAATACAACAGTCACCATGGGAACTTTCCTCCATGGGAGTAATGTCTCAAACAGTCTACGCTTTGATCGTTCCCTGGAAGACCTGTAGTAGTTTCCGATGCACATCTGGATGCATTCTGTAATCTCTGGACTATCAGAGTGTTGATGAAACACAGAAATTGCATCGGGATTGAATACAACAGTCACCATGCGCACTTTCCTCCATGGGAGTAATGTCTCAAACAGTCTACGCTTTGATCGTTCCCTGGAGGACCTGTAGTAGTTTCCGATGCACATCTGGATGCATTCTGTAATCTCTGGACTATCAGAGTGTTGATGAAACACAGAAATTGCATCGGGATTGAATACAACAGTCATCATACGCATTTTCCTCCATGGGAGTGATTTCTCAAACAGAATACGTTTTGATCGTTCCCTTTAAGACCAGTAGTAGTTTCCAATGCACATCTGGGGGCATTCTGTAATCTGTGGACCTTGAAAGTGTTGATGAAACACAGAAATTGCCTCGGGATAGAATACAACAGTCATCATACGCATTTTCCTCCATGGGAGTGATTTCTCAAACAGAATACGCTTTAATCGTTCCCTTTAAGACCAGTAGTAGTTTCCGATGCACATCTGGAGGCATTCTGTAATCTGTGGACCTTCAAAGTGTTGATGAGACACACAAATTGCATCGGGATTGAATACAACAGTCACCATGCGAACTTTCCTACATGGAAGTAATGTCACAAAAATTCTACGCTTTGATCGCTCCCTGGAAGACCAGTAGTTGTTTCCGATGCACATCTGGAGGCATTATGTTGTCTGTGGATTATCAGAGTGTTGATGAAACACAGAAATTGCATCGGGATTGAATACAACAGTCACTATGCGCACTTCCCTTCATGGGAGTAATGTCTCAAACAGTTTACGTTTTGATCGTTCCCTGGAAGACCTGTAGTAGTTTCTGATGCACATCTGGTGGCATTCTGTAATCTGTGGACTAACAGAGTGTTGATGAAACACAGAAATTGCATCGGGATTCAATACAACAGTCACCATGCGCACTTTCCTCCATGGGAGTAATGTCTCAATCAGTCCACGCTTTAACCGTTCCCTGGAAGACCAGTAGTAGTTTCCGATGCACATCTTTATACATTCTGTAATCTGTAGACCATCAGAGTGTTGTTTATTCACAGAAATTGCGTCGGGATTGAATACAACAGTCACCATGCGCACTTTCCTATATGGGAGTAATGTCTCAAACAGTTTACGCTTTGATCGTTCCCTGGAAGACCAGTACTAGTTTCCGATGCACATCTGGGGCATTCTGTAATGAGTGGACTATCAGAGTGTTGATGAAACACAGCAATTGCATCGGGATTGAATACAACAGACACCATGCGCACTTTCCTCCATGGGAGAATTGTCTCAAACAGTCTACGCTTTGATCGTTCCCTGCAAGTCCAGTAGTAGTTTCCGATGCACATCTGGAGGCATTCTCTAATCTGTGGACCTTCAAAGTGTTGATGAAACACAGAAATTGCTTCGGGATTGAATACAACAGTCACCATGCGCACTTTCCTATATGGGAGTTATGTCTCAAATAGTCTACGGTTTGATTGTTTCCTGGAAGACCAGTGGTAGTTTCCGATGCACTTCTGGAGGCATTCTGTAATCTGTGGACCTTGAAAGTGTTGATGAAACATAGAAATTGCCTCGCGATTGAATACAATAGTCACCATGCGCACTTTCCTCCATGGGTGTAATGTCTCAAACATTTTACGCTTTGATCGTACCCTGGAAGACCAGTAGTTGTTTCCGATGAACATCTGGGTTCATTCTGTAATGTGTGGACTATCAGAGTGTTGTTGAAACACAAAAATTGCATCGGTATTGAATACAACAGTCACCATGCGCAATTTTCCTAAATGGGAGTAATGTCTCAAACAGTCTACGCTTTGATCTTTCCCTGGATGACCAGGGGTAATTTCCGATGCACATCTGGAGGCATTCTGTAATCTGTGGACTATCAGAGTGTTGTTGAAACACAGAAATTGCATCGGGATTGAATACAACAGTCACCATGGGAACTTTCCTCCATGGGAGTAATGTCTCAAACAGTCTACGCTTTGATCGTTCCCTGGAAGACCTGTAGTAGATTCCGATGCACATCTGGAGGCATTCTGTAATCTCTGGACTATCAGAGTGTTGATGAAACACAGAAATTGCATCGGGATTGAATACAACAGTCACCATGCGCACTTTCCTCCATGGGAGTAATGTCTCGAACAATTTACGTTTTGATCGTTCCCTGGAAGACCAGTAGTAGTTTCCAATGCACATCTGGGGGCATTCTGTAATCTGTGGACCTTGAATGTGTTGATGAAACATAGAAATTGCCTCGGGATAGAATACAACAGTCATCATACGCATTTTCCTCCATGGGAGTGATTTCTCAAACAGAATACGCTTTGATCGTTCCCTTTAAGACCAGTAGTAGTTTCCGATGCACATCTGGAGGCATTCTGTAATCTGTAAACTATCAGAGTGTTGTTCAAACACAGAAATTGCATCGTGATTGAATACAAAAGTCACCATGCGAACTTTCCTCCATGGGAGTAATGTCTCAAACTGTCTACGCTTTGATCGTTTCCTGGAAGACCAGTTGTCGTTTCCGATGCACATCTGGAGGCATTCTGTTATCTGTGGACTCTCAGAGTGTTTTTGAAACACAGAAATTGCATCGGGATTGAATACAACAGTCACCATGCGCACTTTCCTCCATGGGACTAAAGTCTCAAAGAGTCTACGCTTTGATCGTTCCCTGGATGACCAGGAGTAATTTTCGATGCACATCTGGAGGCATTCTGTAATCTGTGGACTATCAGAGTGTTGTTGAAACACAGAAATTGCATCGGGATTGAATACAACAGTCACAATGCGAACTTTCCTCCATGGGAGTAATGTCTAAAACTGTCTACGCTTTGATCGTTTCCTGGAACACCAGTAGTAGTTTCCGATGCACATCTGGAGGCATTCTGTAATCTGTGGACCTTCAAAGTGTTGATGAGACACAGAAATTGACGCGGGATTGAATACAACAGTCACCATGCGAACTTTCCTACATGGAGGTAATGTCACAAAAATTCTACGCTTTGATCGTTCCCTGGAAGACCAGTAGTTGTTTCCGATGCACATCTGGAGGCATTATGTTGTCTGTGGACTATCAGAGTGTTGATGAAACACAGAAATTGCATCGGGATTGAATACAACAGTCACAATGCGCACTTTCCTGCATCGGAGTAATGTCTCAAACAATTTCCGCTTTGATCCTTCCCTGGAAGACCTGTAGTAGTTTCCGATATACATCTAGAGGCATTCTGTAATCTGTGGACTATCAGAGTGTTGATGAAACACAGAAATTGCATCGGGATTGAATACAACTGTCACCATGAGCACTTTCCTCCATGGGAGTAATGTCTCAAACAGTCTACGCTTTGATCGTTCCCTGGAAGACCAGTAGTAGTTTCCGATGCACATCTGGAGGCATTCTGTAACCTGTGGACCTTCAAATTGTTGATGAAACACAGAAATTGCCTCGGGATTGAATACAACAGTCACCATGCGCACTTCCCTCCATGGGAGTAATGTCTCAAACCGTTTACGCTTTGATCGTTCCCTGGAAGACCAGTAGTTGTTTCCGATGAACATCTGGGTTCATTCTGTAATGTGTGGACTATCAGAGTGCTGTTGAAACACAGAAATTGCTTCGGGATTGAATACAACAGTCACCATGCGCAATTTTCCTAAATGGGAGTAATGTCTCAAACAGTCTACGTTTTGATCGTTCCCTTAAAGACCAGTAGTAGTTTCCGATGCACATCTGGAGGCATTCTGTTATCTGTTGACAATCAGAGTGTTGTTGAAACACAGAAATTGCATCGGGGTTGAATACAACAGTCACAATGCGCACTTTCCTCCATGGGATTAATGTCTCAAACAGTCCAGGCTTTGATCGATCCCTGGATGACCAGGAGTAGTTTCCGAATCACATCTGGAGGCATTCTGTAATCTGTGGACTATCAGAGTGTTGTTGAAACACAGACATTGCATCGGGATTGAATACAACAGTCACCATGCGAACTTTCCTCCACAGGAGTAATGTCTCAAACTGTCTACAATTTGATCGTTTCCTAGAAGACCAGTAGTAGTTTCCGATGCACATCTGGAGGCATTCTGTAATCTGTGGACCTTGAAAGTGTTGATGAAACATAGAAATTGCCTCGGGATTGAATACAACAGTCACCATGCTCACTTTCCTCCATGGGAGTAATGTCTCAAACAGTTTACGCTTTGATCCTTCCCTGGAAGACCTGTAGTAGTTTCCGATGCACATCTGGAGGCATTCTGTAATCTGTGGACTATCAGAGTATTGATGAAACACAGAAATTACATCGGGATTTAATACAACAGTCACCATGCGTACTTTCCTCCATGGGAGTAATGTATCGAACAGTTTACGCTTTGATCGTTCCCTGGAAGACCAGTAGTAGTTTCCGATGCACATCTGGGGGCATTCTGTAATGTGTGATCTATCAGAGTGTTCTTGAAACACAGACATTGCATCGGGATTGAATACAACAGTAACCATGCGCACTTTCCTCCATGGGAATAATGTCTCAAACAGTCAACGGTTTGATCGTTTCCTGGAAGACCAGTAGTAGTTTCCCATGCACATCTGGAGGCATTCTCTAATCTGTGGACCTTCAAAGTGTTGATGAAACACAGAAATTGCTTCGGGATTGAATACAACCTTCACCATGCGCACTTTCCTACATGGGAGTAATGTCTCAAACTGTCTACGCTTTGATCGTTTCCTAGAAGACCAGTAGTAGTTTCCCATGCACATCTGGAGGCATTCTGTAATCTTTGGACCTTCAAAGTGTTGATGAGACACAGAAATTGCATCGGGATTGAATAGAACCGTCACCATGCGCACTTTCCTACATGGGAGTAATGTCACAAAAATTCTACGCTTTGATCGTCCCTGGAAGACCATTATTAGCTTCCGATGCACATCTGGGGGCATTCTGTTGTTTGTTTACTATCAGAGTGTTGATGAAACACAGAAATTGCATCGGGTTTGAATACAACAGTCACCATGCGCACTTTCCTCCATGGGAATAATGTCTCAAACAGTCAACGGTTTGATCGTTTCCTGGAAGACCAGTAGTAGTTTCGAATGCACATCTGGAGGCATTCTGTAATCTGTGGACCTTGAAAGTGTTGATGAAACATAGGAATTGCCTCGGGATTGAATACAACTGCCACCATGCGCACTTTCCTCCATGGGAGTAATGTCTCAAACAGTCTACGGTTTGATCGTTCCCTGGAAGACCAGTAGTAGTTTCCGATGCACATCTGGGGACATTCTGTAATGTGGGGACTATCAGAGTGTTGTTTAAACACAGAAATTGCGTCGGGATTGAATACAACAGTCACCATGCGCACTTTCCTATATGGGAGAATGTTTCAAACAGTTTACGCTTTGATCGTTCCCTGGAAGACCAGTACTAGTTTCCGATGCACATTTGGGGGCTTTCTGTAATGTGTGGATTTTCAGAGTGTTCATGAAACACAGAAATTGCATCGGGATTGAATACAACAGTCACCATGCGCACTTTCCTCCATGGGAGTAATGTCTCAAACAGTTTACGTTTTGATCGTTCCATGGAAGACCTGTAGTAGTTTGCGATGCACATCTGGATTCATTCTGATTATTGTGGACTAACAGAGTGTTGATGAAACACAGAAATTGCATCGGGATTCTATACAACAGTCACCATGCGCACTTTCCTCCATGGGAGTAATGTCTCAAACAGTCCACGCTTTGATCGTTCCCTGGAAGACCAGTAGTAGTTTCCGATGCACATCTGGAGGCATTCTGTAATCTGTAAACTATCAGAGTGTTGTTTAAACACAGAAATTGCGTCGGGATTGAATACAACAGTCACCATGCGCACTTTCCTATATGGGAGAATGTTTCAAACAGTTTACGCTTTGATCGTTCCCTGGAAGACCAGTACTAGTTTCCGATGCACATCTGGGGGCATTCTGTAATGTGTGGACTATCAGAGTGTTCATGAAACACAGAAATTGCAGCGGGATTGAATACAAGAGTCACCATGCGCACTTTCCTCCATGGGAGTAATGTCTCAAACAGTCTACGCTTTGATCGTCCCTGGAAGACCATTATTAGTTTCCGATGAATATCTGGTGTCATTCTGTAATCTGTTGACTATCAGAGTGTTGATGAAACACATAAATTGCATCGGGATTGAATACAACAGTCACCATGCGAACTTTCCTCCATGGGAGTAATGTCTCAAACTGTCTTCGCTTTGATCGTTTCTGGAAGACCAGTAGTATTTTCTGATGCACATCTGGAGGCATTCTGTAATCTGTGGACTCTCAGAGTGTTGTTGCAATACAGAAATCGCATCGGGATTGAATACAACAGTCACCATGCGCACTTTCCTCCATGGGACTAATGTCTCAAAGAGGCTACGCTTTGATCGTTCCCTGGATGACCAGGAGTAATTTTCGATGCACATCTGGAGGCATTCTGTAATCTGTGGACTATCAGAGTGTTGTTGAAACACAGAAATTGCATAGGGATTGAATACAACAGTCACAATGCGAACTTTCCTCCATGGGAGTAATGTCTAAAATTGTCTACGCTTTGATCGTTTCCTGGAACACCAGTAGTAGTTTCCGATGCACATCTGGAGGCAGTCTGTAATCTGTGGACCTTCAAAGTGTTGATGAGACACAGAAATTGCATCGGGATTGAATACAACAGTCACCATGCGAACTTTCCTACATGGAAGTAATGTCACAAAAATTCTACGCTTTCATCGTTCCCTGGAAGACCAGTAGTTGTTTCCGATGCACTTCTGGAGGCATTCTGTTGTCTGTGGACTATCAGAGTGTTGATGAAACACAGAAATTGCATCGGGATTGAATACAACAGTCACCATGCGCACTTTCCTCCATGGGAGTAATGTCTCAAACAGTCTACGCTTTGATCGTTCCCTGGAAGACCAGTATTAGTTTCCGATGCACATCTGGTGTCATTGTGTAATCTGTGGACTATCAGTGTTTTGATGAAACACAGAAATTGCATCGGGATTGAATACAACAGTCACCATGCGCACTTTCCTCCATGGGAGTAATGTCTCAAACAGTCTACGCTTTGATCGTTCCCTGGAAGACCTGTAGTAGTTTCCGATGCACATCTGGAGGCATTCTGCAACCTGTGGACCTTCAAATTGTTGATGAAACACAGAAATTGCCTGGGGATTGAATACAACAGTCACCATGCGCACTTCCCTCCATGGGAGTAATGTCTCAAACCGTTTACGCTTTGATCGTTCCCTGGAAAACCAGTAGTTGTTTCCGATGAACATCTGGGTTCATTCTGTAATGTGTGGACTATCAGTGTGTTGTTGAAACACAGAAATTGCATCGGGATTGAATACAACAGTCACCATGCACAATTTTCCTAAATGGGAGTAATGTCTCAAACAGTCTACGTTTTAATCGTTCCCTTAAAGACCAGTAGTAGTTTCCGATGCACATCTGGAGGCATTCTGTTATCTGTTGACTATCAGAGAGTTGTTGAAACACAGAAATTGCATCGGGGTTGAATACAACAGTCACCATGCGAACTTTCCTCTATGGGAGTAATGTCTCAAACTGTCTACGCTTTGATCGTTTCCTGGAAGACCAGTAGTAGTTTCCGATGCACATCTGGAGGCATTCTGTAATCCATGGACTCTCAGAGTGTTGTTGAAACACAGAAATTGCATCGGGATTGAATACAACAGTCACTATGCGCACTTTCCTCCATGGGACTAATGTCTCAAAGAGTCTACGCTTTGATCGTTCCCTGGATGACCAGGAGTAAATTTCGATGCACATCTGGAGGCATTCTGTAATCTGTGGACTATCAGAGTGTTGTTGAAACACAGAAATTGCATCGGGATTGATTACAACAGTCACAATGCGAACTTTCCTCCATGGGAGTAATGTCTTAAACTGTCTACGCTTTGATCGTTTCCTGGAACACCAGTAGTAGTTTCCGATGCACATCTGGAGGCATTCTGTAATCTGTGGACCTTCAAAGTGTTGATGAGACACAGAAATTGCATCGGGATTGAATACAACAGTCACCATGCGAACTTTCCTACATGGAAGTAATGTCACAAAAATTCTACGCTTTCATCGTTCCCTGGAAGACCAGTAGTTGTTTCCGATGCACATCTGGATTCATTCTGTTGTCTGTGGACTATCAGAGTGTTGATGAAACACAGAAATTGCATCGGGATTGAATACAACAGTCACTATGCGCACTTTCCTCCATGGGAGTAATGTCTCAAACAATTTCCGTTTTGATCCTTCCTGGAAGACCTGTAGTAGTTTCCGATGCATATCTGGAGGCATTCTGTAATCTGTGGACTAACAGAGTGTTGATGAAACACAGAAATTGCATCGGGATTGAATACAACAGTCACTATGCGCACTTTCCTCCATGGGAGTAATGTCTCAAACAGTCTACGCTTTGATCGTTCCCTGGAAGACCAGTATTAGTTTCCGATGCACATCTGGTGTCATTGTGTAATCTGTGGACTATCAGAGTGTTGATGAAACACAGAAATTGCATCGGGAGTGAATACAACAGTCACCATGCGCACTTTCCTCCATGGGAGTAATGTCTCAAACAGTCTACGCTTTGATCGTTCCCTGGAAGACCAGTAGTAGTTTCCGATGCACATCTGGGGGCATTCTGTAATGTGTGAACTATCAGAGTGTTGATGAAACACAGAAATTGCATCGGGATTGAATACAACAGTCACCATGCGCACTTTCCTCCATGGGAGTAATGTGTCAAGCAGTCTACGCTTTGATCGTTCCCTGGAAGACCAGTAGTAGTTTCCGATGCACATCTGGAGGCATTCTGTAACCTGTGGACCTTTAAATTGTTGATGAAACACACAAATTGCCTCCGGATTGAATACAAAAGTCACCGTGCGCACTTCCCTCCATGGGAGTAATGTCCCACACTGTTTACGCTTTGATCGTTCCCTGGAAGACCAGTAGTAGTTTCCGATGCACATCTGGGGGCATTCTGTAATGTGTGAACTATCAGAGTGTTGATGAGACACAGAAATTGCATCGGGATTGAATACAACAGTCTCCATGCGAACTTTCCTCTATGGCAGATATGTCTCTAACTGTCTACGCTTTGATCGTTTCCTGGAAGACCAGTAGTAGTTTCCGATGCACATCTGGAGGCATTCTGTAACCTGTGGACCTTCAAATTGTTGATGAAACACACAAATTGCCTCCGGATTGAATACAACAGTCACCATGCGCACTTCCCTCCATGGGAGTAATGTCTCAACCCGTTTACGCTTTGATCGTTCCCTGGAAGACCAGTAGTTGTTTCCGATGAACATCTGGGTTCATTCTGTAATGTGTGGACTATCAGAGTGTTGTTGAAACACAGAAATTGCATCGGAATTGAATACAACAGTCACCATGAGCAATTTTCCTAAATGGGAGTAATGTCTCAAACAGTCTACGTTTTGATCGTTCTCTTAAAGACCAGTAGTAGTTTCCGATGCACATCTGGAGGCATTCTGTTATCTGTTGACTATCAGAGTGTTGTTGAAACACAGAAATTGCATCGGGGTTGAATACAACAGTCACTATGCGCACTTTCCTCCATGGGATTAATGTCTCAAACAGTCCAGGCTTTGATCGTTCCCTGGATGACCAGGAGTAGTTTCCGATGCACATCTGGGTTCATTCTGTAATCTGTGGACTATCAGAGTGTAGTTGAAACACAGACATTGCATCGGGATTGAATACAACAGTCACCATGCGAACATTCCTCCATGGGAGTAATGTCTCAAACTGTCTACGGTTTAATCGTTTCCTAGAAGACCAGTAGTAGTTTCCGATGCACATCTGGAGGCATTCTGTAATCTGTGGACCTTGAAAGTGTTGATGAAACATAGAAATTGCCTCGGGATAGAATACAACAGTCATCATGCGCATTTTCCTCCGTAGGAGTGATTTCTCAAACAGAATACGCTTTGATCGTTCCCTTTAAGACCAGTAGTATCTTCCGATGCACATCTGGAGGCATTCTGTAATCTGTAAACTATCAGAGTGTTGTTCAAACACAGAAATTGCATCGGGATTGAATACAACAGTCACCATGCGAACTTTCCACTATGGGAGTAATGTCTCAAACTGTCTACGCTTTGATCGTTTCCTGGAAGACCAGTAGTAGTTTCCGATGCACATCTGGAGGCATTCTGTAATCCATGGACTCTCAGAGTGTTGTTGAAACACTGAAATTGCATCGGGATTGAATACAACAGTCACCATGCGCACTTTCCTCCATGGGACTAATGTCTCAAAGAGTCTACGCTTTGATCGTTCCCTGGATGACCAGGAGTAATTTTCGATGCACATCTGGAGGCATTCTGTAATCTGTGGACTATCAGAGTGTTGTTGAAACACAGAAATTGCATCGGGATTGAATACAACAGTCACAATGCAAACTTTCCTCCATGGGAGTAATGTCTTAAACTGTCTACGCTTTGATCGTTTCCTGGAACACCAGTAGTAGTTTCCGATGCACATCTGGAGGCATTCTGTAATCTGTGGACCTTCAAAGTGTTGATGAGACACAGAAATTGCATCGGGATTGAATACAACAGTCACCATGCGAACTTTCCTACATGGAAGTAATGTCACAAAAATTCTACGCTTTCATCGTTCCCTGGAAGACCAGTAGTTGTTTCCGATGCACTTCTGGAGGGATTCTGTTGTCTGTGGACTATCAGAGTGTTGATGAAACACAGAAATTGCATCGGGATTGAATACAACAGTCACCATGCGCAGTTTCCTCCATGGGAGTAATGTCTCAAACAGTCTACGCTTTGTTCGTTCCCTGGAAGACCAGTATTAGTTTCCGATGCACATCTGGTGTCATTGTGTAATCTGTGGACTATCAGTGTTTTGATGAAACACAGAAATTGCATCGGGATTGAATACAATAGTCACCATGCGCACTTTCCTCCATGGGAGTAATGTCTCAAACAGTCTACGCTTTGATCGTTCCCTGGAAGACCTGTAGTAGTTTCCGATGCACATCTGGAGGCATTCTGCTATCTGTGGACTATCAGAGTGTTGATGAAACAAAGAAATTGCATCGGGAGTGAATACAACAGTCACCATGCGCACTTTCCTCCATGGGAGTAATGTCTCAAACAGTCTACGCTTTGATCGTTCCCTGGAAGACCAGTAGTAGTTTCCGATGCACATCTGGGGCCATTCTGTAATGTGTGAACTATCAGAGTGTTGATGAAACACAGAAAATGCATCGGGATTGAATACAATAGTCAACATGCGCACTTTCCTCCATGGGAGTAATGTGTCAAACAGTCTACGCTTTGATCGTTCCCTGGAAGACCAGTAGTAGTTTCCGATGCACATCTGGAGGCATTCTGTAACCTGTGGACCTTCAAATTGTTGATGAAACACACAAATTGCGTCCGGATTGAATACAAAAGTCACCATCCGCACTTCCCTCCATGGGAGTAATGTCTCAAACCGTTTACGCTTTGATCGTTCCCTCGAAGACCAGTAGTAGTTTCCGATGCACATCTGGGGGCATTCTGTAATGTGTGAACTATCAGAGTGTTGATGAAACACAGAAATTGCATCGGGATTGAATACAACAGTCTCCATGCGAACTTTCCCCTATAGCAGAAATGTCTCTAACTGTCTACGCTTTGATCGATTCCTGGAAGACCAGTAGTAGTTTCCGATGCACATCTGGAGGCATTCTGTAACCTGTGGACCGTCAAATTGTTGATGAAACACACAAATTGCCTCCGGATTGAATAAAACAGTCACCATGCGCACTTCCCTCCATGGGAGTAATGTCTCAAACCGTTTACGCTTTGATCGTTCCCTGGAAGACCAGTAGTTGTTTCCGATGAACATCTGGGTTCATTCTGTAATGTGTGGACTATCAGAGTGTTGTTGAAACACAGAAATTGCATCGGAATTGAATACAACAGTCACCATGAGCAATTTTCCTAAATGGGAGTAATATCTCAAACAGTCTACGCTTTGATCGTTCCCTTAAAGACCAGTAGTAGTTTCCGATGCACATCTGGAGGCATTCTGTTATCTGTTGACTATCAGAGTGTTGTTGAAACACAGAAATTGCATCGGGGTTGAATACAACAGTCACTATGCGCACTTTCCTCCATGGGATTAATGTCTCAAACAGTCCAGGCTTTGATCGTTCCCTGGATGACCAGGAGTAGTTTCCGATGCACATCTGGAGGCATTCTGTAATCTGTGGACTATCAGAGTGTAGTTGAAACACAGACATTGCATCGGGATTGAATACAACAGTCACCATGCGAACTTTCCTCCATGGGAGTAATGTCTCAAACTGTCTACGGTTTGATCGTTTCCTAGAAGACCAGTAGTAGTTTCCGATGCACATCTGGAGGCATTCTGTAATCTGTGGACCTTGAAAGTGTTGATGAAACATAGAAATTGCCTCGGGATTAAATACAACAGTCACCATGCGCACTTCCCTCCATGGGAGTAATGTCTCAAACAGTTTACGCTTTGATCGTTCCCTGGAAGACCAGTAGTAGTTTCCGATGCACATCTGGAGGCATTCTGTAATCTGTGGACTAACAGAGTGTTGATGAAACACAGAAATTGCATCGGGATTCAATACAACAGCCACCATGCGCACTTTTCTCCATGGAAAAAATGTCTCAAACAGTCCACGCTTTGATCGTTCCCTGGAAGACCAGTACTAGTTTCCGATGCACATCTGGGGGAAATCTGTAATGTGTGGACTATCAGAGTGTTGATGAAACACAGAAATTGCATCGGGATTGAATACAACAGTCTCCATGCGAACTTTCCCCTATGGCAGAAATGTCTCTAACTGTCTACGCTTTGATCGATTCCTGGAAGACCAGTAGTAGTTTCCGATGCACATCTGGAGGCATTCTGTAACCTGTGGACCTTCAAATTGTTGATGAAACACACAAATTGCTTCCGGATTGAATACAACAGTCACCAAGCGCACTTCCCTCCATGGGAGTAATGTCTCAAACCGTTTACGCTTTGATCGTTCCCTGGAAGACCAGTAGTTGTTTCCGATGAACATCTGTGTTCATTCTGTAATGTGTGGACTATCAGAGTGTTGTTGAAACACAGAAATTGCATCGGAATTGAATACAACAGTCACCATGAGCAATTTTCCTAAATGGGAGTAATATCTCAAACAGTCTACGCTTTGATCGTTCACTTAAAGACCAGTAGTAGTTTCCGATGCACATCTGGAGGCATTCTGTTATCTGTTGACTATCAGAGTGTTGTTGAAACACAGAAATTGCATCGGGGTTGAATACAACAGTCACTATGCGCACTTTCCTCCATGGGATTAATGTCTCAAACAGTCCAGGCTTTGATCGTTCCCTGGATGACCAGGAGTAGTTTCCGATGCACATCTGGAGGCATTCTGTAATCTGTGGACTATCAGAGTGTAGTTGAAACACAGACATTGCATCGGGATTGAATACAACAGTCACCATGCGAACTTTCCTCCATGGGAGTAATGTCTCAAACTGTCTACGGTTTGATCGTTTCCTAGAAGACCAGTAGTAGTTTCCGATTCACATCTGGAGGCATTCTGTAATCTGTGGACCTTGAAAGTGTTGATGAAACATAGAAATTGCCTCGGGATTAAATACAACAGTCACCATGCGCACTTCCCTCCATGGGAGTAATGTCTCAAACAGTTTACGCTTTGATCGTTCCCTGGAAGACCAGTAGTAGTTTCCGATGCACATCTGGAGGCATTCTGTAATCTGTGGACTAACAGAGTGTTGATGAAACACAGAAATTGCATCGGGATTCAATACAACAGCCACCATGCGCACTTTTCTCCATGGAAAAAATGTCTCAAACAGTCCACGCTTTGATCGTTCCCTGGAAGACCAGTACTAGTTTCCGATGCACATCTGGGGGAAATCTGTAATGTGTGGACTATCAGAGTGTTGATGAAACACAGAAATTGCATCGGGATTGAATACAACAGACACCATGCGCACTTTCCTCCATGGGAGTAATGTCTCAAACAGTCTACGCTTTGATCGTTCCCTGCAAGTCCAGTAGTACTTTCCGATGCACATCTGGACGCATTCTATAATCTGTAAACTATCAGAGTGTTGTGTAAACACAGAAATTGCGTCGGGATTGAATACAACTGTCACCATGCGCACTTTCCTATATGGGAGTAATGTCTCAAACAGTTTACGCATTCATCGTTCCCTGGAAGACCAGCACTAGTTTCGGATGCACATCTGGGGGCATTCTGTAATGTGTGGACTATCAGAGAGTTGATGTAACACAGAAAATCCATCGGGATTGAATACAACAGACACCATTCGCACTTTCCTCCATGGGAGTAATGTCCCAAACAGTCTACGCTTTGAACGTTCCCTGCAAGTCCAGTAGTAGTTTCCGATGCACATCTGGAGGCATTCTGCAAGCTGTGGACCTTCAAAGTGTTGATGAAACACAGAAATTGCTTGGGTATTGAATACAACAGTCACCATGCGCACTTTCCTCCATGGGAGTAATGTCTCGAACAGTTTACGCTTTGATCGTTCCGTGGAAGACCAGTAGTAGTTTTCGATGCACATCTGGGGGCATTCTGTAATCTGTGAACCTTGAAAGTGTTGATGAAACATAGAAATTGCCTCGGTATAGAATACAACAGTCATCATGCACATTTTCCTCCATGGGAGTGATTTCTCAAACAGAATACGCTTTGATCGTTCCCTGGATGACGAGGAGTAATTTTCGATGCACATCTGGAGGCATTCTGTAATCTGTGGACTATCAGAGTGTTGTTGAAACACATAAATTGCATCGGGACTGAACACAACAGTCACAATGCGAACTTTCCTCGATGGGAGTAATGTCTAAAACTGTCTACGCTTTGATCGTCACCTGGAAGACCTGTATTAGTTTCCGATGCACATCTGGAGGCATTCTGTAATCCATGGACTCTCAGAGTGTTGTTGAAACACTGAAATTGCATCGGGATTGAATACAACAGTCACCATGCGCACTTTCCTCCATGGGACTAATGTCTCAAAGAGTCTACGCTTTGATCGTTCCCTGGATGACCAGGAGTAATTTTCGATGCACATCTGGAGGCATTCTGTAATCTGTGGACTATCAGAGTGTTGTTGAAACACAGAAATTGCATCGGGATTGAATACAACAGTCACAATGCGATCTTTCCTCCATGGGAGTAATGTCTTAAACTGTCTACGCTTTGATCGTTTCCTGGAACACCAGTAGTAGTTTCCGATGCACATCTGGAGGCATTCTGTAATCTGTGGACCTTCAAAGTGTTGATGAGACACAGAAATTGCATCGGGATTGAATACAACAGTCACCATGCGAACTTTCATACATGGAAGTAATGTCACAAAAATTCTACGCTTTCATCGTTCCCTGGAAGACCAGTAGTTGTTTCCGATGCACATCTGGATTCATTCTGTTGTCTGTGGACTATCAGAGTGTTGATGAAACACAGAAATTGCATCGGGATTGAATACAACAGTCACTATGCGCACTTTCCTCCATGGGAGTAATGTCTCAAACAATTGCCGTTTTGATCCTTCCCTGGAAGACCTGTAGTAGTTTCCGATGCATATCTGGAGGCATTCTGTAATCTGTGGACTAACAGAGTGTTGATGAAACACAGAAATTGCATCGGGATTGAATACAACAGTCACTATGCGCACTTTCCTCCATGGGAGTAATGTCTCAAACAGTCTACGCTTTGATCGTTCCCTGGAAGACCAGTATTAGTTTCCGATGCACATCTGGTGTCATTGTGTAATCTGTGGACTATCAGAGTGTTGATGAAACACAGAAATTGCATCGGGAGTGAATACAACAGTCACCATGCGCACTTTCCTCCATGGGAGTAATGTCTCAAACAGTCTACGCTTTGATCGTTCCCTGGAAGACCAGTAGTAGTTTCCGATGCACATCTGGGGCCATTCTGTAATGTGTGAACTATCAGAGTGTTGATGAAACACAGAAATTGCATCGGGATTGAATACAACAGTCACCATGCGCACTTTCCTCCATGGGAGTAATGTGTCAAACAGTCTACGCTTTGATCGTTCCCTGGAAGACCAGTAGTAGTTTCCGATGCACATCTGGAGGCATTCTGTAACCTGTGGACCTTCAAATTGTTGATGAAACACACAAATTGCCTCCGGATTGAATACAAAAGTCACCATGCGCACTTCCCTCCATGGGAGTAATGTCTCAAACCGTTTACGCTTTGATCGTTCCCTGGAAGACCAGTAGTAGTTTCCGATGCACATCTGGGGGCATTGTGTAATGTGTGAACTATCAGAGTGTTGATGAAACACAGAAATTGCATCGGGATTGAATACAACAGTCTCCATGCGAACTTTCCTCTATGGCAGAAATGTCTCTAACTGTCTACGCTTTGATCGTTTCCTGGAAGACCAGTAGTAGTTTCCGATGCACATCTGGAGGCATTCTGTAACCTGTGGACCTTCAAATTGTTGATGAAACACACAAATTGCCTCCGGATTGAATACAACAGTCACCATGCGCACTTCCCTCCATGGGAGTAATGTCTCAAACCGTTTACGCTTTGATCGTTCCCTGGAAGACCAGTAGTTGTTTCCGATGAACATCTGGGTTCATTCTGTAATGTGTGGACTATCAGAGTGTTGTTGAAACACAGAAATTGCATCGGAATTGAATACAACAGTCACCATGAGCAATTTTCCTAAATGGGAGTAATATCTCAAACAGTCTACGTTTTGATCGTTCCCTTAAAGACCAGTAGTAATTTCCGATGCACATCTGTAGGCATTCTGTTATCTGTTGACTATCAGAGTGTTGTTGAAACACAGAAATTGCATCGGGGTTGAATACAACAGTCACTATGCGCACTTTCCTCCATGGGATTAATGTCTCAAACAGTCCAGGCTTTGATCGTTCCCTGGATGACCAGGAGTAGTTTCCGATGCACATCTGGAGGCATTCTGTAATCTGTGGACTATCAGAGTGTAGTTGAAACACAGACATTGCATCGGGATTGAATACAACAGTCACCATGCGAACTTTCCTCCATGGGAGTAATGTCTCAAACTGTCTACGGTTTGATCGTTTCCTAGAAGACCAGTAGTAGTTTCCGATGCACATCTGGAGGCATTCTGTAATCTGTGGACCTTGAAAGTGTTGATGAAACATAGAAATTGCCTCGGGATTGAATACAACAGTCACCATGCGCACTTCCCTCCATGGGAGTAATGTCTCAAACAGTTTACGCTTTGATCGTTCCCTGGAAGACCAGTAGTAGTTTCCGATGCACATCTGGAGGCATTCTGTAATCTGTGGACTAACAGAGTGTTGATGAAACACAGAAATTGCATCGGGATTCAATACAACAGCCACCATGCGCACTTTTCTCCATGGAAAAAATGTCTCAAACAGTCCACGCTTTGATCGTTCCCTGGAAGACCAGTACTAGTTTCCGATGCACATCTGGGGGAAGTCTGTAATGTGTGGACTATCAGAGTGTTGATGAAACACAGAAATTGCATCGGGATTGAATACAACAGACACCATGCGCACTTTCCTCCATGGGAGTAATGTCTCAAACAGTCTACGCTTTGATCGTTCCCTGCAAGTCCAGTAGTAATTTCCGATGCACATCTGGACGCATTCTATAATCTGTAAACTATCAGAGTGTTGTGTAAACACAGAAATTGCGTCGGGATTGAATACAACAGTCACCATGCGCACTTTCCTATATGGGAGTAATGTCTCAAACAATTTCCGTTTTGATCCTTCCCTGGAAGACCTGTAGTAGTTTCCGATGCATATCTGGAGGCATTCTGTAATCTGTGGACTATCAGAGTGTTGTTGAAACACAGAAATTGCATCGGGGTTGAATACAACAGTCACTATGCGGACTTTCCTCCATGGGATTAATGTCTCAAACAGTCCAGGATTTGATCGTTCCCTGGATGACCAGTAGTAGTTTCCGATGCACATCTGGAGGCTTTCTGTAATCTGTGGACTAACAGAGTGTTGATGAAACACAGAAATTGCGTCGGGATTGTATACAACAGTCACCATGCGCACTTTCCTATATGGGAGTAACGTCTCAATCAGTTTACGCGTTGATCGTTCCCTGGAAGACCAGTACTAGTTTCCGATGCACATCTGGGGGCATTCTGTAATGTGTGGACTATCAGAGTGTTGATGAAACACAGAAAATGCATCGGGATTGAATACAACAGTTACCATGCGCACTTTCCTCCATGGGAGTAATGTGTCAAACAGTCTACGCTTTGATCGTTCCCTGGAAGACCAGTAGTAGTTTCCGATGCACATCTGGAGGCATTCTGTAATCTGTGGACCTTCAATGTGTTCATGAGACACAGAAATTGCATCGGGATTGAATACAACCGTCACCATCCGCACTTTCCTACATGGGAGTAATGTCACAAAAATTCTACGCTTTGATCGTTCCCCGGAAGACCATTATTAGTTTCCGATGCACCTCTGGAGGCATTCTGTAGTCTGTGGACTATCAGAGTGTTGATGAAACACATAAATTGCATCGGGAATGAATACAACAGTCACCATGCGCACTTTCCTCCATGGGAGTAATGTCTCAAACAGTCTACGGTTTGATCGTTTCCTGGAAGACCAGTAGTAGTTTCCGATGCACATCTGGAGGCATTCTGTAATATGTGGACCTTGAAAGTGTTGATGAAACATAGAAATTGCATCGGGATTGAATACAACAGTCACCATGCGCACTTTCCTCCATGGGAGTAATGTCTCAAACAGTTTACGCTTTGATCGTTTCCTAGAAGACCAGTAGTAGTTTCCGATGCACATCTGGAGGCTTTCTGTAATCTGTGGACTAACAGAGTGTTGATGAAACACAAAAATTGCATCGGGATTCAATACAACAGTCACCATGCGCACTTTCCTCCATGGAAGTAATGTCTCAAACACTCCACGCTTTGATCGGTCCCTGGAAGACCAGTACTAGTTTCCGATGCACATCTGGGGGAAATCTGTAATGTGTGGACTATCAGAGTGTTGATGAAACACAGAAATTGCATCGGGATTGAATACAACAGTCACCATGCGCACTTTCCTATATGGGAGTAACGTCTCAAACAGTCTACCCTTTGATCGTTCCCTGCAAGTCCAGTAGTAGTTTCCAATCCACATCTGGAGGCATTCTGCAATCTGTGGACCTTCAAAGTTTTGATGAAACACAGAAATTGCTTGGATATTGAATACAACAGTCACCATGCGCACTTTCCTCCATGGGAGTAATGTCTCAAACAACTTCCGCTTTGATCCTTCCCTGGAAGACCTGTAGTAGTTTCCGATGCACATCTGGAGGCATTCTGTAATCTGTGGACTATCAGAGTGTTGATGAAACACAGAAATTGCATCGGGATTGAATACAACAGTCACCATGCGTACTTTCCTCCATGGGAGTAATGTATCGAACAGTTTACGCTTTGATCGTTCCCTGGAAGACCAGTAGTAGTTTCCGATGCTCATCTGGGGGCATTCTGTAATGTGTGATCTATCAGAGTGTTCTTGAAACTCAGACATTGCATCGGGATTGAATACAACAGTAACCATGCGCACTTTCCTCCATGGGTTTAATGTCTCAAACTGTCTACGTTTTGATCGTTTCCTAGAAGACCAGTAGTAGTTTCCCATGCAAATCTGGAGGCATTCTGTAATCTGTGGACCTTCAAAGTGTTGATGAGACACAGAAATTACATCGGGATTGAATACAACCGTCACCATGCGCACTTTCCTACATGGGAGTAATGTCTCAAACTATCTACGCTTTGATCGTTTCCTAGAAGACCAGTAGTAGTTTCCCATGCACATCTGGAGGCATTCTGTAATCTGTGGACCTTCAAAGTGTTGATGAGACACAGAAATTGCATCGGGATTGAATAGAACCGTCACCATGCGCACTTTCCTACATGGGAGTAATGTCACAAAAATTCTACGCTTTGACCGTCCCTGGAAGACCATTATTAGTTTCCGATGCACATCTGGGGGCTTTCTGTTGTTTGTTTACTATCAGAGTGTTGATGAAACACAGAAATTGCATCGGGATTGAATACAACAATCACCATGCGCACTTTCCTCCATGGGAATAATGTCTCAAACAGTCTACGGTTTGATCGTTTCCTGGAAGACCAGTAGTAGTTTCCGATGCACTTCTGGAGGCATTCTGTAATCTGTGGACCTTGAAAGTGTTGATGAAACATAGGAATTGCCTCGGGATTGAATACAACAGCCACCATGCGCACTTTCCTCCATGGGAGTAATGTCTCAAACAGTCTACGGTTTGATCGTTCCCTGGAAGACCAGTAGTAGTTTCCGATGCACATCTGGGGTCATTCTGTAATGTGGGGACTATCAGAGTGTTGTTTAAACACAGAAATTGCGTCGGGATTGAATACAACAGTCACCATGCGTACTTTCCTATATGGGAGAATGTTTCAAACAGTTTACGCTTTGATCGTTCCCTGGAAGACCAGTACTAGTTTCCGATGCACATCTGGGGGCATTCTGTAATGTGTGGACTATCAGAGTGTTCATGAAACACAGAAATTGCATCGGGATTGAATACAACAGTCACCATGCGCACTTTCCTCCATGGGAGTAATGTCTCAAACAGTTTACGTTTTGATCGTTCCATGGAAGACCTGTAGTAGTTTCCGATGCACATCTGGATTCATTCTGATTATTGTGGACTAACAGAGTGTTGATGAAACACAGAAATTGCATCGGGATTCTATACAACAGTCACCATGCGCACTTTCCTCCATGGGAGTAATGTCTCAAACAGTCCACGCTTTGATCGTTCCCTGGAAGACCAGTAGTAGTTTCCGATGGACATCTGGAGGCATTCTGTAATCTGTAAACTATCAGAGTGTTGTTTAAACACAGAAATTGCGTCGGGATTGAGTACAACAGACACCATGCGCACTTTCTATATGGGAGTAATGTATCAAACAGTTTACGCTTTGATCGTTCCCTGGAAGACCAGTACTAGTTTCCAATGCACATCTGGGAGCATTCTGTAATGTGTGGACTATCAGAGTGTTGATGAAATACAGAAATTGCGTCGGGATTGAATACAACAGTCACCATGCGCACTTTCCTATATGGGAGTAATGTCTCAAACAGTTTACGCTTTGATCGTTCCCTGGAAGACCTGTAGTAGTTTCCGATGCACATTTGGAGGAATTCTGTAATCTGTGGACTAACAGAGTGTTGATGAAACAGAGAAATTGCATGGGGATTCAATTCAACAGTCACCATGCGCACTTTCCTCCATGGGAGTAATGTCTCAAACAGTCCACGCTTTGATCGTTCCCTGGAAGACCAGTAGTAGTTTCCGATGGACATCTGGAGGCATTCTGTAATCTGTAAACTATCAGAGTGTTGTTTAAACAGAGAAATTGCGTCGGGATTGAATACAACAGTCACCATGCGCACTTTCCTATATGGGAGAATGTTTCAAACAGTTTACGCTTTGATCGTTCCCTGGAAGACCAGTACTAGTTTCCGATGCACATCTGGGGGCATTCTGTAATATGTGGACTATCAGAGTGTTCATGAAACTCAGAAATTGCATCGGGATTGAATACAAGAGTCACCATGCGCACTTTCCTCCATGGGAGTAATGTCTCAAACAGTCTACGCTTTGATCGTTCCCTGGAAGACCTGTAGTAGTTTACGATGCACATCTGGAGGCATTCTGTAATCTGTGGACTATCAGAGTGTTGTTGAAACACAGAAATTGCATCGGGATTGAATTCAACAGTCACCATGCGCACTTTCCTCCATGCGAGTAATGTCTCGAACAATTTACGCTTTGATCGTTCCCTGGAAGGCCAGTAGTATTTTCCGATGCACATCTGGGGGCATTCTGTAATCTGTGGACCTTGAAAGTGTTGATGAAACATAGAAATTGCCTCGGGATAGAATACAACAGTCATCATGCTCATTTTCCTCCATGGGAGTGATTTCTCAAACAGAATACGTTTTGATCGTTCCCATTAAGACCAGTAGTAGTTTCCGATGCACATCTGGAGGCATTCTGTAATCTGTAAATTATCAGAGTGTTGTTCAAACACAGAAATTGCATCTTGATTGAATACAACAGTCACCATGCGAACTTTCCTCCATGGGAGTAATGTCTCAAACTGTCTACGCTTTGATCGTTTCCTGGAAGACCAGTAGTAGTTTCCGATGCACATCTGGAGGCATTCTGTAATCTGTGGACTCTCAGAGTGTTGTTGAAATACAGAAATCGCATCGGGATTGAATACAACAGTCACCATGCGCACTTTCCTCCATGGGACTAATGTCTCAAAGAGGCTACGCTTTGATCGTTCCCTGGATGACCAGGAGTAATTTTCGATGCACATCTGGAGGCATTCTCTAATCTGTGGACTATCAGAGTGTTGTTGAAACACAGAAATTGCATAGGGATTGAATACAACAGTCACAATGCGAACTTTCCTCCATGGGAGTAATGTCTCAAACAGTCTACGCTTTGATCGTTCCCTGGAAGACCAGTATTAGTTTCCGATGCACATCTGGTGTCATTGTGTAATCTGTGGACTATCAGTGTTTTGATGAAACACAGAAATTGCATCGGGATTGAATACAACAGTCACCATGCGCACTTTCCTCCATGGGAGTAATGTCTCAAACAGTCTACGCTTTGATCGTTCCCTGGAAGACCTGTAGTAGTTTCCGATGCACATCTGGAGGCATTCTGCAATCTGTGGACTATCAGAGTGTTGAAGAAACACAGAAATTGCATCGGGATTGAATACAACAGTCACCATGCGCACTTTCCTCAATGGGAGTAATGTATCGAACAGTTTTCGCTTTCATCGTTCCCTGGAAGACCAGTAGTAGTTTCCGATGCACATCTGGGGGCATTCTGTAATGTGTGAACTATCAGAGTGTTGATGAAACACAGAAATTGCATTGGGATTGAATACAACAATCACCATGCGCACTTTCCTCCATGGGAGTAATGTCTCAAACAGTCCACGCTTTGATCGTTCCCTGGAAGACCAGTAGTAGTTTCCGATGCACATTCTGAGGCATTCTGCAACCTGTGGACCTTCAAATTGTTGATGAAACACAGAAATTGCCTGGGGATTGAATACAACAGTCACCATGCGCACTTCCCTCCATGGGAGTAATGTCTCAAACCGTTTACGCTTTGATCGTTCCTTGGAAAACCAGTAGTTGTTTCCGATGAACATCTGGGTTCATTCTGTAATGTGTGGACTATCAGAGTGTTGTTGAAACACAGAAATTGCTTCGGGATTGAATACAACAGTCACCATGCGCAATTTTCCTAAATGGGAGTAATGTCTCAAACAGTCTACGTTTTAATCGTTCCTGCAAGTCCAGTAGTAGTTTCCGATGCACATCTGGACGCATTCTGTAATCTGTAAACTATCAGAGTGTTGTTTAAACACAGAAATTGCGTCGGGATTGAATACAACAGTCACCATGCGCACTTTCCTATATGGGAGTAACGTCTCAATCAGTTTACGCGTTGATCGTTCCCTGGAAGACCAGTACTAGTTTCCGATGCACATCTGGGGGCATTCTGTAATGTGTGGACTATCAGAGTGTTGATGAAACACAGAAAATGCATCGGGATTGAATACAACAGACACCATTCGCACTCTCCTCCATGGGAGTAATGTCTCAAACAGTCTACGCTTTGATCGTTCCCTGCAAGTCCAGTAGTAGTTTCCAATCCACATCTGGAGGCATTCTGCAATCTGTGGACCTTCAAAGTTTTGATGAAACACAGAAATTGCTTGGATATTGAATACAACAGTCACCATGCGCACTTTCTCCCATGGGAGTAATGTCTCAAACAACTTCCGCTTTGATCCTTCCCTGGAAGACCTGTAGTAGTTTCCGATGCACATCTGGAGGCATTCTGTAATCTGTGGACTATCAGAGTGTTGATGAAACACAGAAATTGCATCGGGATTGAATACAACAGTCACCATGCGTACTTTCCTCCATGGGAGTAATGTATCGAACTGTTTACGCTTTGATCGTTCCCTGGAAGACCAGTAGTAGTTTCCGATGCACATCTGGGGCATTCTGTAATGTGTGATCTATCAGCGTGTTCTTGAAACACAGACATTGCATCGGGATTGAATACAACAGTAACCATGCGCACTTTCCTCCATGGGTGTAATGTCTCAAACTGTCTACGCTTTGATCGTTTCCTAGAAGACCAGTAGTAGTTTCCCATGCAAATCTGGAGGCATTCTGTAATCTGTGGACCTTCAAAGTGTTGATGAGACACAGAAATTACATCGGGATTGAATACAACCGTCACCATGCGCACTTTCCTACATGGGAGTAATGTCTCAAACTGTCTACGCTTTGATCGTTTCCTAGAAGACCAGTAGTAGTTTCCCATGCACATCTGGAGGCATTCTGTAATCTGTGGACCTTCAAAGTGTTGATGAGACACAGAAATTGCATCGGGATTGAATAGAACCGTCACCATGCGCACTCTCCTACATGGGAGTAATGTCACAAAAATTCTACGCTTTGATCGTCCCTGGAAGACCATTATTAGTTTCCGATGCACATCTGGGGGCATTCTGTTGTTTGTTTACTATCAAAGTGTTGATGAAACACAGAAATTGCATCGGGATTGAATACAACAGTCACCATGCGCTCTTTCCTCCATGGGAATAATGTCTCAAACAGTATACGGTTTGATCGTTTCCTGGAAGACCAGTAGTAGTTTCCGATGCACTTCTGGAGGCATTCTGTAATCTGTGGACCTTGAAAGTGTTGATGAAACATAGGAATTGCCTCGGGATTGAATACAACAGCCACCATGCGCACTTTCCTCCATGGGAGTAATGTCTCAAACAGTCTACGGTTTGGTCGTTCCCTGGAAGACCAGTAGTAGTTTCCGATGCACATCTGGGGACATTCTGTAATGTGGGGACTATCAGAGTGTTGTTTAAACACAGAAATTGCGTCGGGATTGAATACAACAGTCACCATGCGCACTTTCCTATATGGGAGAATGTTTCAAACAGTTTACGCTTTGATCGTTCCCTGGAAGACCAGTACTAGTTTCCGATTCACATCTGGGGGCATTCTGTAATGTGTGGACTATCAGAGTGTTCATGAAACACAGAAATTGCATCGGGATTGAATACAACAGTCACCATGCGCACTTTCCTCCATGGGAGTAATGTCTCAAACAGTTTACGTTTTGATCGTTCCATGGAAGACCTGTAGTAGTTTCCGATGCACATCTGGATTCATTCTGATTATTGTGGACTAACAGAGTGTTGATGAAACACAGAAATTGCATCGGGATTCTATACAACAGTCACCATGCGCACTTTCCTCCATGGGAGTAATGTCTCAAACAGTCCACGCTTTGATCGTTCCCTGGAAGACCAGTAGTAGTTTCCGATGGACATCTGGAGGCATTCTGTAATCTGTAAACTATCAGAGTGTTGTTTAAACACAGAAATTGCGTCGGGATTGAGTACAACAGACACCATGCGCACTTTCTATATGGGAGTAATGTATCAAACAGTTTACGCTTTGATCGTTCCCTGGAAGACCAGTACTAGTTTCCAATGCACATCTGGGAGCATTCTGTAATGTGTGGACTATCAGAGTGTTGATGAAATACAGAAATTGCGTCGGGATTGAATACAACAGTCACCATGCGCACTTTCCTATATGGGAGTAATGTCTCAAACAGTTTACGCTTTGATCGTTCCCTGGAAGACCTGTAGTAGTTTCCGATGCACATTTGGAGGAATTCTGTAATCTGTGGACTAACAGAGTGTTGATGAAACAGAGAAATTGCATGGGGATTCAATTCAACAGTCACCATGCGCACTTTCCTCCATGGGAGTAATGTCTCAAACAGTCCACGCTTTGATCGTTCCCTGGAAGACCAGTAGTAGTTTCCGATGGACATCTGGAGGCATTCTGTAATCTGTAAACTATCAGAGTGTTGTTTAAACAGAGAAATTGCGTCGGGATTGAATACAACAGTCACCATGCGCACTTTCCTATATGGGAGAATGTTTCAAACAGTTTACGCTTTGATCGTTCCCTGGAAGACCAGTACTAGTTTCCGATGCACATCTGGGGGCATTCTGTAATATGTGGACTATCAGAGTGTTCATGAAACTCAGAAATTGCATCGGGATTGAATACAAGAGTCACCATGCGCACTTTCCTCCATGGGAGTAATGTCTCAAACAGTCTACGCTTTGATCGTTCCCTGGAAGACCTGTAGTAGTTTACGATGCACATCTGGAGGCATTCTGTAATCTGTGGACTATCAGAGTGTTGTTGAAACACAGAAATTGCATCGGGATTGAATTCAACAGTCACCATGCGCACTTTCCTCCATGCGAGTAATGTCTCGAACAATTTACGCTTTGATCGTTCCCTGGAAGGCCAGTAGTATTTTCCGATGCACATCTGGGGGCATTCTGTAATCTGTGGACCTTGAAAGTGTTGATGAAACATAGAAATTGCCTCGGGATAGAATACAACAGTCATCATGCTCATTTTCCTCCATGGGAGTGATTTCTCAAACAGAATACGTTTTGATCGTTCCCATTAAGACCAGTAGTAGTTTCCGATGCACATCTGGAGGCATTCTGTAATCTGTAAATTATCAGAGTGTTGTTCAAACACAGAAATTGCATCTTGATTGAATACAACAGTCACCATGCGAACTTTCCTCCATGGGAGTAATGTCTCAAACTGTCTACGCTTTGATCGTTTCCTGGAAGACCAGTAGTAGTTTCCGATGCACATCTGGAGGCATTCTGTAATCTGTGGACTCTCAGAGTGTTGTTGAAATACAGAAATCGCATCGGGATTGAATACAACAGTCACCATGCGCACTTTCCTCCATGGGACTAATGTCTCAAAGAGGCTACGCTTTGATCGTTCCCTGGATGACCAGGAGTAATTTTCGATGCACATCTGGAGGCATTCTCTAATCTGTGGACTATCAGAGTGTTGTTGAAACACAGAAATTGCATAGGGATTGAATACAACAGTCACAATGCGAACTTTCCTCCATGGGAGTAATGTCTCAAACAGTCTACGCTTTGATCGTTCCCTGGAAGACCAGTATTAGTTTCCGATGCACATCTGGTGTCATTGTGTAATCTGTGGACTATCAGTGTTTTGATGAAACACAGAAATTGCATCGGGATTGAATACAACAGTCACCATGCGCACTTTCCTCCATGGGAGTAATGTCTCAAACAGTCTACGCTTTGATCGTTCCCTGGAAGACCTGTAGTAGTTTCCGATGCACATCTGGAGGCATTCTGCAATCTGTGGACTATCAGAGTGTTGAAGAAACACAGAAATTGCATCGGGATTGAATACAACAGTCACCATGCGCACTTTCCTCAATGGGAGTAATGTATCGAACAGTTTTCGCTTTCATCGTTCCCTGGAAGACCAGTAGTAGTTTCCGATGCACATCTGGGGGCATTCTGTAATGTGTGAACTATCAGAGTGTTGATGAAACACAGAAATTGCATTGGGATTGAATACAACAATCACCATGCGCACTTTCCTCCATGGGAGTAATGTCTCAAACAGTCCACGCTTTGATCGTTCCCTGGAAGACCAGTAGTAGTTTCCGATGCACATTCTGAGGCATTCTGCAACCTGTGGACCTTCAAATTGTTGATGAAACACAGAAATTGCCTGGGGATTGAATACAACAGTCACCATGCGCACTTCCCTCCATGGGAGTAATGTCTCAAACCGTTTACGCTTTGATCGTTCCTTGGAAAACCAGTAGTTGTTTCCGATGAACATCTGGGTTCATTCTGTAATGTGTGGACTATCAGAGTGTTGTTGAAACACAGAAATTGCTTCGGGATTGAATACAACAGTCACCATGCGCAATTTTCCTAAATGGGAGTAATGTCTCAAACAGTCTACGTTTTAATCGTTCCTGCAAGTCCAGTAGTAGTTTCCGATGCACATCTGGACGCATTCTGTAATCTGTAAACTATCAGAGTGTTGTTTAAACACAGAAATTGCGTCGGGATTGAATACAACAGTCACCATGCGCACTTTCCTATATGGGAGTAACGTCTCAATCAGTTTACGCGTTGATCGTTCCCTGGAAGACCAGTACTAGTTTCCGATGCACATCTGGGGGCATTCTGTAATGTGTGGACTATCAGAGTGTTGATGAAACACAGAAAATGCATCGGGATTGAATACAACAGACACCATTCGCACTCTCCTCCATGGGAGTAATGTCTCAAACAGTCTACGCTTTGATCGTTCCCTGCAAGTCCAGTAGTAGTTTCCAATCCACATCTGGAGGCATTCTGCAATCTGTGGACCTTCAAAGTTTTGATGAAACACAGAAATTGCTTGGATATTGAATACAACAGTCACCATGCGCACTTTCTCCCATGGGAGTAATGTCTCAAACAACTTCCGCTTTGATCCTTCCCTGGAAGACCTGTAGTAGTTTCCGATGCACATCTGGAGGCATTCTGTAATCTGTGGACTATCAGAGTGTTGATGAAACACAGAAATTGCATCGGGATTGAATACAACAGTCACCATGCGTACTTTCCTCCATGGGAGTAATGTATCGAACTGTTTACGCTTTGATCGTTCCCTGGAAGACCAGTAGTAGTTTCCGATGCACATCTGGGGCATTCTGTAATGTGTGATCTATCAGCGTGTTCTTGAAACACAGACATTGCATCGGGATTGAATACAACAGTAACCATGCGCACTTTCCTCCATGGGTGTAATGTCTCAAACTGTCTACGCTTTGATCGTTTCCTAGAAGACCAGTAGTAGTTTCCCATGCAAATCTGGAGGCATTCTGTAATCTGTGGACCTTCAAAGTGTTGATGAGACACAGAAATTACATCGGGATTGAATACAACCGTCACCATGCGCACTTTCCTACATGGGAGTAATGTCTCAAACTGTCTACGCTTTGATCGTTTCCTAGAAGACCAGTAGTAGTTTCCCATGCACATCTGGAGGCATTCTGTAATCTGTGGACCTTCAAAGTGTTGATGAGACACAGAAATTGCATCGGGATTGAATAGAACCGTCACCATGCGCACTCTCCTACATGGGAGTAATGTCACAAAAATTCTACGCTTTGATCGTCCCTGGAAGACCATTATTAGTTTCCGATGCACATCTGGGGGCATTCTGTTGTTTGTTTACTATCAAAGTGTTGATGAAACACAGAAATTGCATCGGGATTGAATACAACAGTCACCATGCGCTCTTTCCTCCATGGGAATAATGTCTCAAACAGTATACGGTTTGATCGTTTCCTGGAAGACCAGTAGTAGTTTCCGATGCACTTCTGGAGGCATTCTGTAATCTGTGGACCTTGAAAGTGTTGATGAAACATAGGAATTGCCTCGGGATTGAATACAACAGCCACCATGCGCACTTTCCTCCATGGGAGTAATGTCTCAAACAGTCTACGGTTTGGTCGTTCCCTGGAAGACCAGTAGTAGTTTCCGATGCACATCTGGGGACATTCTGTAATGTGGGGACTATCAGAGTGTTGTTTAAACACAGAAATTGCGTCGGGATTGAATACAACAGTCACCATGCGCACTTTCCTATATGGGAGAATGTTTCAAACAGTTTACGCTTTGATCGTTCCCTGGAAGACCAGTACTAGTTTCCGATTCACATCTGGGGGCATTCTGTAATGTGTGGACTATCAGAGTGTTCATGAAACACAGAAATTGCATCGGGATTGAATACAACAGTCACCATGCGCACTTTCCTCCATGGGAGTAATGTCTCAAACAGTTTACGTTTTGATCGTTCCATGGAAGACCTGTAGTAGTTTCCGATGCACATCTGGATTCATTCTGATTATTGTGGACTAACAGAGTGTTGATGAAACACAGAAATTGCATCGGGATTCTATACAACAGTCACCATGCGCACTTTCCTCCATGGGAGTAATGTCTCAAACAGTCCACGCTTTGATCGTTCCCTGGAAGACCAGTAGTAGTTTCCGATGGACATCTGGAGGCATTCTGTAATCTGTAAACTATCAGAGTGTTGTTTAAACACAGAAATTGCGTCGGGATTGAATACAACAGTCACCATGCGCACTTTCCTATATGGGAGTAATGTATCAAACAGTTTACGCTTTGATCGTTCCCTGGAAGACCAGTACTAGTTTCCAATGCACATCTGGGAGCATTCTGTAATGTGTGGACTATCAGAGTGTTGATGAAATACAGAGATTGCGTCGGGATTGAATACAACAGTCACCATGCGCACTTTCCTATATGGGAGTAATGTCTCAAACAGTTTACGCTTTGATCGTTCCCTGGAAGACCTGTAGTAGTTTCCGATGCACATTTGGAGGAATTCTGTAATCTGTGGACTAACAGAGTGTTGATGAAACAGAGAAATTGCATCGGGATTCAATTCAACAGTCACCATGCGCACTTTCCTCCATGGGAGTAATGTCTCAAACAGTCCACGCTTTGATCGTTCCCTGGAAGACCAGTAGTAGTTTCCGATGGACATCTGGAGGCATTCTGTAATCTGTAAACTATCAGAGTGTTGTTTAAACACAGATATTGCGTCTGGATTGAATACAACAGTCACCATGCGCACTTTCCTATATGGGAGAATGTTTCAAACAGTTTACGCTTTGATCGTTCCCTGGAAGACCAGTACTAGTTTCCGATGCACATATGGGGTCATTCTGTAATGTGTGGACTATCAGAGTGTTTATGAAACACAGAAATTGCATCGGGAGTGAATACAAGAGTCACCATGCGCACTTTCCTCCATGGCAGTAATGTCTCAAACAGTCTACGCTTTGATCGTTCCCTGGAAGACCTGTAGTAGTTTCCGATGCACATCTGGAGGCATTCTGTAATCTGTGGACTATCAGAGTGTTGTTGAAACACAGAAATTGCATCGGGATTGAATTCAACAGTCACCATGCGCACTTTCCTCCATGCGAGTAATGTCTCGAACAATTTACGATTTGATCGTTCCCTGGAAGGCCAGTACTATTTTCCGATGCACATCTGGGGGCATTCTGTAATCTGTGGACCTTGAAAGTGTTGATGAAACATAGAAATTGCCTCGGGATAGAATACAACAGTCTTCATGCGCATTTTCCTCCATGGGAGTGATTTCTCAAACAGAATACGTTTTGATCGTTCCCATTAAGACCAGTAGTAGTTTCCGATGCACATCTGGAGGCATTCTGTAATCTGTAAACTATCAGAGTGTTGTTCAAACACAGAAATTGCATCTTGATTGAATACAACAGTCACCATGCGAACTTTCCTCCATGGGAGTAATGTCTCAAACTGTCTACGCTTTGATCGTTTCCTGGAAGACCAGTAGTAGTTTCCGATGCACATCTGGAGGCATTCTGTAATCTGTGGACTCTCAGAATGTTGTTGAAATACAGAAATCGCATCGGGATTGAATACAACAGTCACCATGCGCACTTTCCTCCATGGGACTAATGTCTCAAAGAGGCTACGCTTTGATCGTTCCCTGGATCACCAGGAGTAATTTTCGATGCACATCTGGAGGCATTCTGCAATCTGTGGACTATCAGAGAGTTGTTGAAACACAGAAATTGCATCGGGATTGAATACAACAGTCACAATGCGAACTTTCCTCCATGGGAGTAATGTCTAAAATTGTCTACGCTTTGATCGTTTCCTGGAACACCAGTAGTAGTTTCCGATGCACATCTGGAGGCATTCTGTAATCTGTGGACCTTCAAAGTGTTGATGAGACACTGAAATTGCATCGGGATTGAATACAACAGTCACCATGCGAACTTTCCTACATGGAAGTAATGTCACAAAAATTCTACGCTTTGATCGTTCCCTGGAAGTCCAGTAGTTGTTTCCGATGCACATCTGGAGGCATTCTGTTGTCTGTGGACTATCAGAGTGTTGATGAAACACAGAAATTGCATCGGGATTGAATACAACAGTCACCATGCGCACTTTCCTCCATGGGAGTAATGTGTCAAAGAGTCTACGCTTTGATCGTTCCCTGGAAGACCTGTAGTAGTTTCCGATGCACATCTGGAGGCATTCTGCAATCTGTGGACTATCAGAGTGTTGATGAAACACAGAAATTGCATCGGGATTGAATACAACAGTCACCATGCGCACTTTCCTCAATGGGAGTAATGTATCGAACAGTTTTCGCTTTCATCGTTCCCTGGAAGACCAGTAGTAGTTTCCGATGCACATCTGGGGGCATTCTGTAATGTGTGAACTATCAGAGTGTTGATGAAACACAGAAATTGCATTGGGATTGAATACAACAGTCACCATGCGCACTTTCCTCCATGGGAGTAATGTCTCAAACAGTCCACGCTTTGATCGTTCCCTGGAAGACCAGTAGTAGTTTCCGATGCACATCTGGAGGCATTCTGCAACCTGTGGACCTTCAAATTGTTGATGAAACACAGAAATTGCCTGGGGATTGAATACAACAGTCACCATGCGCACTTCCCTCCATGGGAGTAATGTCTCAAACCGTTTACGCTTTGATCGTTAACTGGAAAACCAGTAGTTGTTTCCGATGAACATCTGGGTTCATTCTGTAATGTGTGGACTATCAGAGTGTTGTTGAAACACAGAAATTGATCGGGATTGAATACAACAGTCACCATGCGCAATTTTCCTAAATGGGAGTAATGTCTCAAACAATCTACGTTTTAATCGTTCCCTTAAAGACCAGTAGTAGTTTCCGATGCACATCTGGAGGCATTCTGTTATCTGTTGACTATCAGAGTGTTGTTGAAACACAGAAATTGCATCGGGGTTGAATACAACAGTCACTATGCGCACTTTCCTCCATGGGATTAATGTCTCAAACAGTCCAGGCTTTGATCGTTCCCTGGATGACCAGGAGTAGTTTCCGATGCACATCTGGAGGCATTCTGTAATCTGTGGACTATCAGAGTGTAGTTGAAACACAGACATTGCATCGGGATTGAATACAACAGTCACCATGCGAACTTTCCTCCATGGGAGTAATGTCTCAAACTGTGTACGGTTTGATCGTTTCCTAGAAGACCAGTAGTAGTTTCCGATGCACATCTGGAGGCATTCTGTAATCTGTGCACTAACAGAGTGTTGATGAAACACAGAAATTGCATCGGGATTCAATACAACAGCCACCATGCGCACTTTCCTCCATGGAAGTAATGTCTCAAACAGTCCACGCTTTGATCGTTCCCGGGAAGACCAGTAGTAGTTTCCGATGCACATCTGGAGGCATTCTGTAATCTGTGGACCTTGAAAGTGTTGATGAAACATAGAAGTTGCCTCGGGATTGAATACAACAGTCATTATGCGCACTTCCCTCCATAGGAGTAATGTCTCAAACAGTTTACGCTTTGATCGTTCCCTGGAAGACCAGTAGTAGTTTCCGATGCACATCTGGAGGCATTCTGTAATCTGTGCACTAACAGAGTGTTGATGAAACACAGAAATTGCATCGGGATTCAATACAACAGCCACCATGCGCACTTTCCTCCATGGAAGTAATGTCTCAAACAGTCCACGCTTTGATCGTTCCCGGGAAGACCAGTACTAGTTTCCGATGCACATCTGGGGGAAATCTGTAATGTGTGGACTATCAGAGTGTTGATGAAACACAGAAATTGCATCGGGATTGAATACAACAGACACCATGCGCACTTTCCTCCATGGGAGTAATGTCTCAAACAGTCCACGCTTTGATCGTTCCCTGGAAGACCAGTAGTAGTTTCCGATGCACATCTGGAGGCATTCTGCAACCTGTGGACCTTCAAATTGTTGATGAAACACAGAAATTGCCTGGGGATTGAATACAACAGTCACCATGCGCACTTCCCTCCATGGGAGTAATGTCTCAAACCGTTTACGCTTTGATCGTTCCCTGGAAAACCAGTAGTTGTTTCCGATGAACATCTGGGTTCATTCAGTAATGTGTGGACTATCAGAGTGTTGTTGAAACACAGAAATTGCATCGGGATTGAATACAACAGTCACCATGCGCAATTTTCCTAAATGGGAGTAATGTCTCAAACAGTCTACGTTTTAATCGTTCCCTTAAAGACCAGTAGTAGTTTCCGATGCACATCTGGAGCCATTCTGTTATCTGTTGACTATCAGAGTGTTGTTGAAACACAGAAATTGCATCGGGGTTGAATACAACAGTCACTATGCGCACTTTCCTCCATGGGATTAATGTCTCAAACAGTCCAGGCTTTGATCGTTCCCTGGATGACCAGGAGTAGTTTCCGATGCACATCTGTTGGCATTCTGTAATCTGTGGACCTTGAAAGTGTTGATGAAACATAGAAATTGCCTCGGGATAGAATACAACAGTCATCATGCGCATTTTCCTCCATAGGAGTGATTTCTCAAACAGAATACGCTTTGATCGTTCCCTTTAAGACCAGTAGTATTTTCTGATGCACATCTGGAGGCATTCTGTAATCTGTAAACTATCAGAGTGTTGTTCAAACACAGAAATTGCATCGGGATTGAATACAACAGTCACCATGCGAACGTTCCTCTATGGGAGTAATGTCTCAAACTGTCTACGCTTTGATCGTTTCCTGGAAGACCAGTAGTAGTTTCCGATGCACATCTGGAGGCATTCTGTAATCCATGGACTCTCAGAGTGTTGTTGAAACACAGAAATTGCATCGGGATTGAATACAACAGTCACCATGCGCACTTTCCTCCATGGGACTAATGTCTCAAAGAGTCTACGCTTTGATCGTTCCCTGGATGACCAGGAGTAATTTTCGATGCACATCTGGAGGCATTCTGTAATCTGTGGACTATCAGAGTGTTGTTGAAACACAGAAATTGCATCGGGATTGAATACAACAGTCACAATGCGAACTTTCCTCCATGGGAGTAATGTCCTAAATTGTCTACGCTTTGATCGTTTCCTGGAACACCAGTAGTAGTTTCCGATGCACATCTGGAGGCATTCTGTAATCTGTGGACCTTCAAAGTGTTGATGAGACACAGAAATTGCATCAGGATTGAATACAACAGTCACCATGCGAACTTTCCTACATGGAAGTAATGTCACAAAAATTCTACGCTTTGATCGTTCCCTGGAAGACCAGTAGTTGTTTCCGATGCACATCTGGATTCATTCTGTTGTCTGTGGACTATCAGAGTGTTGATGAAACACAGAAATTGCATCGGGATTGAATACAACAGTCACTACGCGCACTTTCCTCCATGGGAGTAATGTCTCAAACAATTTCCGTTTTGATCCTTCCCTGGAAGACCTGTAGTAGTTTCCGATGCATATCTGGAGGCATTCTGTAATCTGTGGACTAACAGAGTGTTGATGAAACACAGAAATTGCATCGGGATTGAATACAACAGTCACTATGCGCACTTTCCTCCATGGGAGTAATGTCTCAAACAATCTACGCTTTGATCGTTCCCTGGAAGACCAGTATTAGTTTCCGATGCACATCTGGTGTCATTGTGTAATCTGTGGGCTATCAGAGTGTTGATGAAACACAGAAATTGCATCGGGAGTGAATACAACAGTCACCATGCGCACTTTCCTCCATGGGAGTAATGTCTCAAACAGTCTACGCTTTGATCGTTCCCTGGAAGACCAGTAGTAGTTTCCGATGCACATCTGGGGGCATTCTGTAATGTGTGAACTATCAGAGTGTTGATGAAACACAGAAATTGCATCGGGATTGAATACAACAGTCACCATGCGCACTTTCCTCCATGGGAGTAATGTGTCAAACAGTCTACGCTTTGATCGTTCCCTGGAAGACCAGTAGTAGTTTCCGATGCACATCTGGAGGCATTCTGTAACCTGTGGACCTTCAAATTGTTGATGAAACACACAAATTGCCTCCGGATTGAATACAAAAGTCACCATGCGCACTTCCCTCCATGGGAGTAATGTCTCAAACCGTTTACGCTTTGATCGTTCCCTGGAAGACCAGTAGTAGTTTCCGATGCACATCTGGGGGCATTCTGTAATGTGTGAACTATCAGAGTGTTGATGAAACACAGAAATTGCATCGGGATTGAATACAACAGTCTCCATGCGAACTTTCCTCTATGGCAGAAATGTCTCTAACTGTCTACGCTTTGATCGTTTCCTGGAAGACCAGTAGTATTTTCCGATGCACATCTGGAGGCATTCTGTAACCTGTGGACCTTCAAATTGTTGATGAAACACACAAATTGCCTCCGGATTGAATACAACAGTCACCATGCGCACTTCCCTCCATGGGAGTAATGTCTCAAACCGTTTACGCTTTGATCGTTCCCTGGAAGACCAGTAGTTGTTTCCGATGAACATCTGGGTTCATTCTGTAATGTGTGGACTATCAGAGTGTTGTTGAAACACAGAAATTGCATTGGAATTGAATACAACAGTCACCATGAGCAATTTTCCTACATGGGAGTAATGTCGCAAGCATTCTACGCTTTGATCGTTCCCTTAAAGACCAGTAGTAGTTTCCGATGCACATCTGGAGGCATTCTGTTATCTGTTGACTATCAGAGTGTTGTTGAAACACAGAAATTGCATCGGGGTTGAATACAACTGTCACTATGCGCACTTTCCTCCATGGGATTAATGTCTCAAACAGTCCAGGCTTTGATCGTTCCCTGGATGACCAGGAGTAGTTTCCGATGCACATCTGGAGGCATTCTGTAATCTGTGGACTATCAGAGTGTAGTTGAAACACAGACATTGCATCGGGATTGAATACAACAGTCACCATGCGAACTTTCCTCCATGGGAGTAATGTCTCAAACTGTCTACGGATTGATCGTTTCCTAGAAGACCAGTAGTAGTTTCCGATGCACATCTGGAGGCATTCTGTAATCTGTGGACTAACAGAGTGTTGATGAAACACAGAAATTGCATCGGGATTCAATACAACAGACACCATGTGCACTTTCCTCCATGGAAGTAATGTCTCAAACAGTCCACGCTTTGATCGTTCCCTGCAAGTCCAGTAGTAGTTTCCGATGCACATCTGGACGCATTCTGTAATCTGTAAACTATCAGAGTGTTGTGTAAACACAGAGATTGCGTCGGGATTGAATACAACAGTCACCATGCGCACTTTCCTATATGGAAGTAATGTCTCAAACAGTTTACGCATTCATCGTTCCCTGGAAGACCAGCACTAGTTTCCGATGCACATCTGGGGGCATTCTGTAATGTGTGGACTATCAGAGTGTTGATGTAACACAGAAAATGCATCGGGATTGAATACAACAGACACCATTCGCACTTTCCTCCATGGGAGTAATGTCCCAAACAGTCTACGCTTTGATCGTTCCCTGCAAGTCCAGTAGTAGTTTCCGATGCACATCTGGAGGCATTCTGCAAGCTGTGGACCTTCAAAGTGTTGATGAAACACAGAAATTGCTTGGGTATTGAATACAACAGTCACCATGCGCACTTTCCTCCATGGGAGTAATGTCTCGAACAGTTTACGCTTTGATCGTTCCGTGGAAGACCAGTAGTAGTTTTCGATGCACATCTGGGGGCACTCTGTAATCTGTGGACCTTGAAAGTGTTGATGAAACATAGAAATTGCCTCGGGATAGAATACAACAGTCATCATGCACATTTTCCTCCATGGGAGTGATTTCTCAAACAGATTACGCTTTGATCGTTCCCTGGATGACGAGGAGTAATTTTCGATGCACATCTGGAGGCATTCTGTAATCTGTGGACTATCAGAGTGTTGTTGAAACACATAAATTGCATCGGGACTGAACACAACAGTCACCATGCGAACTTTCCTCGATGGGAGTAATGTCTAAAACTGTCTACGCTTTGATCGTTTCCTGGAAGACCTGTAGTAGTTTCCGATGCACATCTGGAGGCATTCTGTAATCTGTGGACCTTCAAAGTGTTGATGAGACACAGAAATTGAATCGGGATTGAATACAACAGTCACCATGCGCAGTTTCCTACATGGAAGTAATGTCACAAAAAATCTACGCTTTGATAGTTCCCTGGAGAACCAGTAGTTGTTTCCGATGCACATCTGGAGGCATTCTGTTGTCTGTGGACCATAAGAGTGTTGATGAAACACAGAGATTGGATCGGGATTGAATACAACAGTCACCATGCGCACTTTCCTCTATGGGAGTAATGTCTCAAACAATTTTTGCTTTGATCGTTCCCTCGAAGACCAGTAGCAGTTTCCGATGCACAGCTGGGGGCATTCTGTAATGTGTGAACTAACAGAGTGTTGATGAAACACAGAAATTTCATCGATATTGAATACAACAGTCACCATGCGCACTTTCCTCCATGGGAGTAATGTCTCAAACCGTTTACGCTCTGATCGTTCCCTGGAAGACCTGTAGTTGTTTCCGATGAACATCTGGGTTCATTCTGTAATGTGTGGACTATCAGAGTGTTGTTGAAACACAGAAATTGCATCGGGATTGAATACAACAGTCACCATGCGCAATTTTCCTAAATGGGAGTAATGTCTCAAACAGTCTAAGTTTTGATCGTTCCCTTTAAGACCAGTAGTAGTTTCCGATGCACATCTGGAGGCATTCTGTTATCTGTTGACTATCAGCGTGTTGTTGAAACACACAAATTGCATCGGGGTAGAATACAACAGTCACTATGCGGACTTTCCTCCATGGGATTAATGTCTCAAACAGTCCAGGCTTTGATCGTTCCCTGGATGACCAGGAGTAGTTTCCGATGCACATCTGGAGGCATTCTGTAATCTGTGGACTATCAGAGTGTTCTTGAAACACAGAAATTGCATCGGGATTGAATACAACAGTAACCATGCGCACTTTCCTCCATGGGAGTAATGTCTCAAACTGTCTACGCTTTGATCGTTTCCTAGAAGACCATTAGTAGTTTCCGATGCACATATGGAGGCATTCTGTAATCTGTGGACCTTCAAAGTTTTCATGAGACACAGAAATTGCATCGGGATTGAATACAACCGTCACCATACGCACTTTCCTACATGGGAGTAATGTCACAAAAATACTACGCTTTGATCGTTCCCCGGAAGACCATTATTAGTTTCCGATGCACCTCTGGAGGCATTCTGTAGTCTGTGGACTATCAGAGTGTTGATGAAACACATAAATTGCATCGGGATTGAATACAACAGTCACCATGCGCACTTTCCTCCATGGGAGTAATGTCTCAAACAGTCTACGGTTTGATCGTTTCCTGGAAGACCAGTAGTAGTTTCCGATGCACATCTGGAGGCATTCTGTAATATGTGGACCTTGAAAGTGTTGATGAAACATAGAAATTGCCTCGGGATTGAATACAACAGTCACCATGCGCACTTTCCTCCATGGGAGTTATGTCTCAAACAGTTTACGATTTGATCGTTCAATGGAAGACCAGTAGTAGTTTCCGATGCACATCTGGAGGCTTTCTGTAATCTGTGGACTAACAGAGTGTTGATGAAATACAGAAATTGCATCGGGATTCAATACAACAGTCACCATGCGCACTTTCCTCCATGGAAGTAATGTCTCAAACAGTCCACGCTTTGATCGTTCCCTGGAAGACCAGTACTAGTTTCCGATGCACATCTGGGGGAAATCTGTAATGTGTGGACTATCAGAGTGTTGATGAAACACAGAAATTGCATCGGGATTGAATACAACAGACACCATGCGCACTTTCCTCCATGGGAGTAATGTCTCAAACAGTCTACGCTTTGATCGTTCCCTGCAAGTCCAGTAGTAGTTTCCGATGCACATCTGGACGCATTCTGTAATCGTTAAACTATCAGAGTGTTGTTTAAACACAGAAATTGCGTCGGGATTGAATACAACAGTCACCATGCGCACTTTCCTATATGGGAGTAACGTCTCAATCAGTTTACGCGTTGATCGTTCCCTGGAAGACCAGTACTAGTTTCCGATGCACATCTGGGGGCATTCTGTAATGTGTGGACTATCAGAGTGTTGATGAAACACAGAAAATGCATCGGGATTGAACACAACAGACACCATTCGCACTCTCCTCCATGGGAGTAAAGTCTCAAACAGTCTACGCTTTGATCGTTCCCTGCAAGTCCAGTAGTAGTTTCCGATGCACATCTGGAGGCATTCTGCAATCTGTGGACCTTCAAAGTTTTGATGAAACACAGAAATTGCTTGGGTATTGAATACAACAGTCACCATTCGCACTTTCCTCCATGGGAGTAATGTCTCGAAGAGTTTACGCTTTGATCGTTCCCTGGAAGACCAGTAGTAGTTTTCGATGCACATCTGGGGGTATTTTGTTATCTGTGGACCTTGAAAGTGTTGATGAAACATAGAAATTGCCTCAGGATAGAATACAACAGTCACCATGCGCAGTTTCCTACGTGGAAGTAATGTCACAAAAATTCTACGCTTTGATAGTTCCCTGGAAGACCAGTAGTTGTTTCCGATGCACGTCTGGAGGCATTCTGTTGTCTGTGGACTATCAGAGTGTTGATGAAACACAGAGATTGCATCGGGATTGAATACAACAGTCACCATGCGCACTTTCCTCTATGGGAGTAATGTGTCAAACAATTTCCGCTTTGATCGTTCCCTGGAAGACCAGTAGCAGTTTCCGATGCACATCTGGGGGCATTCTGTAATGTGTGAACTAACAGAGTGTTGATGAAACACAGAAATTGCATCGGGGTTGAATACAACAGTCACTATGCGCACTTTCCTCCATGGGATTAATGTCTCAAAGAGTCCAGGCTTTGATCGTTCCCTGGATGACCAGGAGTAGTTTCCGATGCACATCTGTTGGCATTCTGTAATCTGTGGACCTTGAAAGTGTTGATGAAACATAGAAATTGCCTCGGGATAGAATACAACAGTCATCATGCGCATTTTCCTCCATAGGAGTGATTTCTCAAACAGAATACGCTTTGATCGTTCCCTTTAAGACCAGTAGTATTTTCCGATGCACATCTGGAGGCATTCTGTAATCTGTAAACTATCAGAGTGTTGTTCAAACACAGATATTGCATCGGGATTGAATACAACAGTCACCATGCGAACTTTCCTCTATGGGAGTAATGTCTCAAACTGTCTACGCTTTGATCGTTTCCTGGAAGACCAGTAGTAGTTTCCGATGCACATCTGGAGGCATTCTGTAATCCATGGACTCTCAGAGTGTTGTTGAAACACAGAAATTGCATCGGGATTGAATACAACAGTCACCATGCGCACTTTCCTCCATGGGACTAATGTCTCAAAGAGTCTACGCTTTGATCGTTCCCTGGATGACCAGGAGTAATTTTCGATGCACATCTGGAGGCATTCTGTAATCTGTGGACTATCAGAGTGTTGTTGACACACAGAAATTGCATCGGGATTGAATACAACAGTCACAATGCGAACTTTCCTCCATGGGAGTAATGTCCTAAATTGTCTACGCTTTGATCGTTTCCTGGAACACCAGTAGTAGTTTCCGATGCACATCTGGAGGCATTCTGTAATCTGTGGACCTTCAAAGTGTTGATGAGACACAGAAATTGCATCGGGATTGAATACAACAGACACCATGCGAACTTTCCTAGATGGAAGTAATGTCACAAAAATTCTACGCTTTGATCGTTCCCTGGAAGACCAGTAGTTGTTTCCGATGCACATCTGGATTCATTCTGTTGTCTGTGGACTATCAGAGTGTTGATGAAACACAGAAATTGCATCGGGATTGAATACAACAGTCACTACGCGCACTTTCCTCCATGGGAGTAATGTCTCAAACAATTTCCGTTTTGATCCTTCCTTGGAAGACCTGTAGTAGTTTCCGATGCATATCTGGAGGCATTCTGTAATCTGTGGACTAACAGAGTGTTGATGAAGCACAGAAATTGCATCGGGATTGAATACAACAGTCACTATGCGCACTTTCCTCCATGGGAGTAATGTCTCAAACAATCTACGCTTTGATCGTTCCCTGGAACACCAGTATTAGTTTCCGATGCACATCTGGTGTCATTGTGTAATCTGTGGGCTATCAGAGTGTTGATGAAACACAGAAATTGCATCGGGAGTGAATACAACAGTCACCATGCGCACTTTCCTCCATGGGAGTAATGTCTCAAACAGTCTACGCTTTGATCGTTCCCTGGAAGACCAGTAGTAGCTTCCGATGCACATCTGGGGGCATTCTGTAATGTGTGAACTATCAGAGTGTTGATGAAACACAGAAATTGCATCGGGATTGAATACAACAGTAACCATGCGCACTTTCCTCCATGGGAGTAATGTGTCAAACAGTCTACGCTTTGATCGTTCCCTGGAAGACCAGTAGTAGTTTCCGATGCACATCTGGAGGCATTCTGTAACCTGTGGACCTTCAAATTGTTGATGAAACACACAAATTGCCTCCGGATTGAATACAACAGTCACCATGCGCACTTCCCTCCATAGGAGTAATGTCTCAAACCGTTTACGCTTTGATCGTTCCCTGGAAGACCAGTAGTTGTTTCCGATGAACATCTGGGTTCATTCTGTAATGTGTGGACTATCAGAGTGTTGTTGAAACACAGAAATTGCATCGGAATTGAATACAACAGTCACCATGAGCAATTTTCCTAAATGGGAGTAATGTCTCAAACAGTCTACGTTTTGATCGTTCCCTTAAAGACCAGTAGTAGTTTCCGATGCACATCTGGAGGCATTCTGTTATCGGTTGACTATCAGAGTGTTGTTGAAACACAGAAATTGCATCGGGGTTGAATACAACAGTCACTATGCGCACTTTCCTCCATGGGATTAATGTCTCAAACAGTCCAGGCTTTGATCGTTCCCTGGATGACCTGGAGTAGTTTCCGATGCACATCTGGAGGCATTCTGTAATCTGTGGACTATCAGAGTGTAGTTGAAACACAGACATTGCATCGGGATTGAATACAACAGTCACCATGCGAACTTTCCTCCATGGGAGTAATGTCTCAAACTGTCTACGGATTGATCGTTTCCTAGAAGACCAGTAGTAGTTTCCGATGCACATCTGGAGGCATTCTGTAATCTGTGGACCATGAAAGTGTTAATGAAACATAGAAATTGCCTCGGGATTGAATACAACAGTCTTTATGCGCACTTCCCTCCATGGGAGTAATGTCCCAAACAGTTTACGCTTCGATCGTTCCCTGGAAGACCAGTAGTAGTTTCCGATGCACATCTGGAGGCATTCTGTAATCTGTGGACTAACAGAGTGTTGATGAAACACAGAAATTGCATCGGGATTCAATACAACAGACACCAAGCGCACTTTCCTCCATGGAAGTAATGTCTCAAACAGTCCACGCTTTGATCGTTCCCTGGAAGATTAGTACTAGCTTCCGATGCACATCTGGGGGAAATATGTAATGTGTGGACTATCAGAGTGTTGATGAAACACAGAAATAGCATCGGGATTGAATACAACAGTCACCATGCGCACTTTCCTCCATGGGAGTAATGTCTCAAACAGTCTACGCTTTGATCGTTCCCTGCAAGTCCAGTAGTAGTTTCCGATGCACATCTGGAGGCATTCTGCAAGCTGTGGACCTTCAAAGTGTTGATGAAACACAGAAATTGCTTGGGTATTGAATACAACAGTCACCATGCGCACTTTCCTCCATGGGAGTAATGTCTCGAACAGTTTACGCTTTGATCGTTCCGTGGAAGACCAGTAGTAGTTTTCGATGCACATCTGGGGGCATTCTGTAATCTGTGGACCTTGAAAGTGTTGATGAAACATAGAAATTGCCTCGGGATAGAATACAACAGTCATCATGCACATTTTCCTCCATGGGAGTGATTTCTCAAACAGATTACGCTTTGATCGTTCCCTGGATGACGAGGAGTAATTTTCGATGCACATCTGGAGGCATTCTGTAATCTGTGGACTATCAGAGTGTTGTTGAAACACATAAATTGCATCGGGGCTGAACACAACAGTCACAATGCGAACTTTCCTCGATGGGAGTAATATCTAAAACTGTCTACGCTTTGATCGTTTCCTGGAAGACCTGTAGTAGTTTCCGATGCACATCTGGAGGCATTCTGTAATCTGTGGACCTTCAAAGTGTTGATGAGACACAGAAATTGAATCGGGATTGAATACAACAGTCACCATGCGCAGTTTCCTACATGGAAGTAATGTCACAAAAAATCTACGCTTTGATAGTTCCCTGGAGGACCAGTAGTTGTTTCCGATGCACATCTGGAGGCATTCTGTTGTCTGTGGACCATAAGAGCGTTGATGAAACACAGAGATTGGATCGGGATTGAATACAACAGTCACCATGCGCACTTTCCTCTATGGGAGTAATGTCTCAAACAATTTTTGCTTTGATCGTTCCCTCGAAGACCAGTAGCAGTTTCCGATGCACAGCTGGGGGCATTCTGTAATGTGTGAACTAACAGAGTGTTGATGAAACACAGAAATTTCATCGGGATTGAATACAACAGTCACCATGCGCACTTTCCTCCATGGGAGTAATGTCACAAACCGTTTACGCTCTGATCGTTCCCTGGAAGACCTGTAGTTGTTTCCGATGAACATCTGGGTTCATTCTGTAATCTGTGGACTAACAGAGTGTTGATGAAACACAGAAATTGCATCGGGATTCAATACAACAGTCACCATGCGCACTTTCCTCCATGGAAGTAATGTCTCAAACAGTCCACGCTTTGATCGTTCCCTGGAAGACCAGTACTAGTTTCCGATGCACATCTGGGGGAAATCTGTAATGTGTGGACTATCAGAGTGTTGATGAAACACAGAAATTGCATCGGGATTGAATACAACAGACACCATGCGCACTTTCCTCCATGGGAGTAATGTCTCAAACAGTCTACGCTTTGATCGTTCCCTGCAAGTCCAGTAGTAGTTTCCGATGCACATCTGGACGAATTCTGTAATCTGTAAACTATCAGAGTGTTGTTTAAACACAGAAATTGCGTCGGGATTGAATACAACAGTCACCATGCGCACTTTCCTATATGGGAGTAACGTCTCAATCAGTTTACGCGTTGATCGTTCCCTGGAGGACCAGTACTAGTTTCCGATGCACATCTGGGGGCATTCTGTAATGTGTGGACTATCAGAGTGTTGATGAAACACAGAAAATGCAACGGGATTGAATACAACAGACACCATTCGCACTCTCCTCCATGGGAGTAATGTCTCAAACAGTCTACGCTTTGATCGTTCCCTGCAAGTCCAGTAGTAGTTTCCGATGCACATCTGGAGGCATTCTGCAATCAGTGGACCTTCAAAGTTTAGATGAAACACAGAAATTGCTTGGGTATTGAATACAACAGTCACCATTCGCACGTTCCTCAATGGGAGTAATGTCTCGAAGAGTTTACGCTTTGATCGTTCCCTGGAAGACCAGTAGTAGTTTTCGATGCACATTTGGGGGTATTTTGTTATCTGTGGACCTTGAAAGTGTTGATGAAACATAGAAATTGCCTCAGGATAGAATACAACAGTCACCATGCGCAGTTTCCTACGTGGAAGTAATGTCACAAAAATTCTACGCTTTGATAGTTCCCTGGAAGACCAGTAGTTGTTTACGATGCACGTCTGGAGGCATTCTGTTGTCTGTGGACTATCAGAGTGTTGATGAAACACAGAGATTGCATCGGGATTGAATACAACAGTCACCATGCGCAATTTTCCTAAATGGGAATAATGTCTCAAAAAGTCTACGCTTTGATCGTTCCCTGGAAGACCTGTAGTAGTTTCCGATGCACATCTGGAGGCATTCTGTAATCTGTGGACTATCAGAGTGTTGTTGAAACACAGAAATTGCATCAGGACTGAATACAACAGTCACCATGCGCACTTTCCTCTATGGGAGTAATGTGTCAAACAATTTCCGCTTTGATCGTTCCCTGGAAGACCAGTAGCAGTTTCCGATGCACATCTGGGGGCATTCTGTAATGTGTGAACTAACAGAGTGTTGATGAAACACAGAAATTGCATTGGGATTGAATACGACAGTCACCATGCGCACTTTCCTCCATGGGAGTAATGTCTCAAACAGTCTACGCTTTGATCGTTCCCTGCAAGTCCAGTAGTAGTTTCCGATGCACATCTGGACGCATTCTGTAATCTGTAAACTATCAGAGTGTTGTTGAAACACAGAAATTGCATCGGGATTGAATACAACAGTCACCATGCGCAATTTTCCTAAATGGGAATAATGTCTCAAAAAGTCTACGCTTTGATCGTTCCCTGGAAGACCTGTAGTAGTTTCCGATGCACATCTGGAGGCATTCTGTAATCTGTGGACTATCAGAGTGTTGTTGAAACACAGAAATTGCATCAGGACTGAATACAACAGTCACCATGCGAACTTTCCTCCATGGGAGTAATGTGTCAAACTGTCTACGCTTTGATCGTTTCCTGGAACACCAGTAGTAGTTTCCGATGCACATCTGGAGGCATTCTGCAATTTGTGGACCTTCAAAGTGTTGATGAGACACAGAAATTTTATCGGGACTGAATACAACAGTGACCATGCGCACTTTCCTACATATGAGTAATGTCACAGAAATTCTACGCTTTGATCGTTCCCTGGAAGACCAGTAGTAGTTTCCTATGCACATCTGGAGGCATTCTGTAATCTGTGGACTATCAGAGTGTTGATGAATCACAGAAATTGCATAGGGATTGAATACAACAGTCACTATGCGCTCTTTCCTCCATGGGAGTAATGTCTCAAACAGTTTACGTTTTGATCGTTCCCTGGAAGACCAGTAGTTGTATCCGATGCACATCTGATGACATTTTGTAATGTGTGGACTATCAGAGTGTTGATGAAACACAGAAATTGCAATCAGTATTGAATACAACCGTCACCATGCGCACTTTCCTCCATGGGATTAATGTCTTAAACAATTTACGCTTTGATCGTTCCCTGGATGACCAGTAGTAGTTTCCGATGCACATCTGGAGGCATTCTGTAATCTGTGGACTACCAGAGTGCTGTTGAAACACAGAAATTGCATCGGGATTGAATACAACAGACACCATGCGAACTTTCCTCCATAGGAGTAATGTCTCAAACTGTCTACGCTTTGATCGTATCCTGGAAGACCAGTAGTAGTTCCCGATGCACATCTAAGGTCATTCTGTAATCTGTGGACCTTCAAAGTGTTGATGAAACACAGAAATTGCATCGGGATTGAATACAACAGTCACCATGCGCACTTTCCTACATGGGAGTAATGTCGCAAGCATTCTACGCTTTGATCGTTCAATGGAAGACCAGTAGTAGTTTCCGATGGACATCTGGAGGCATTCTGTAGTCTGTGGACTATCAGAGTGTTGATAAAATACAGAAATTGCATCGGGATTGAATACAACAGTCACCATGCGCACGTTCCTCCATGGGAGTGATGTCGCAAGCATTCTACGTTTTGATCGTTCCCTGGAAGACCAGTAGTAGTTTCCGATGGACATCTGGAGGCATTCTGTAGTCTGTTGACTATCAGAGTGTTGATAAAACACAGAAATTGCATCGGGATTGAATACAACAATCACCATGCGCACTTTCCTCCACGGGAGTAATGTCTCAAAGAGTCAACGGTTTGATCGTTTCCTGGAAGACCAGTAGTAGCTTCCGATGCACATGTGGAGGCATTCTACAATCTGTGGACCTTGAAAGTGTTGATGAAACATAGAAATTGCCTCGGGATTGAATACAACAGTCACCATGCGCACTTTCCTCCATGGGAGTAATGTCTCAAACAGTCCACGCTTTGATCGTTCCCTGAAAGACCGGTAGTAGTTTCCAATGGACATCTGGATGCATTCGGTAATGTGTAAACTATCAGAGTGTTGTTTAAACAGAGAAATTGCGTCGGGATTGAATACAACAGACACCATGCGCACTTTCCTATATGGGAGTAATGTCTCAAACAGTTTACGCTTTGATCGTTCCCTGGCAGACCAGTACTAGTTTCCGATGCACATCTGGGGACATTCTGTAATGTGTGGACTATCAGAGTGTTCATGAAACACAGAAATTGCATCGGGATCGAATACAACAGACACCATGCGCATTTTCCTCAATGGGAGTAATGTCTCAAAGAGTCTACGATTTGATCGTTCCCTGCAAGTCCAGTAGTAGTTTCCGATGCACATCTGGAGGCATTCTGCAATCTGTGTACCTTCAAAGTGTTGATGAAACACAGAAATTGCATCGGGATTGAATACATCAGTCACAATGCGCACTTTCCCATATGGGAGTAGTGTCTCAAACAGTCTACGGTTTGATTGTTTCCTGGAAGACCAGTAGTAGTTTCCGATGCACATCTGGAGGCATTTTGTAATCTGTGGACCTTGAAAGTGTTGATGAAACATAGAAATTGCCTCGGGATTGAATACAACAGTCACCATGCGCACTTTCCTCCATGGGAGTAATGTCTCAAACAGTTTAGGCTTTGATCGTTCCCTGGAAGACAAGTAGTTGTTTCCGATGAACATCTGGGTTCATTCTGTAATGTGTGGACTATCCGAGAGTTGTTGAAACACAAAAATTGCATCGGGATTGAATTCAACAGTCACCATGAGCAATTTTCCTAAATGGGAATAATGTCTCAAACAGTCTACGCTTTGATCGTTCCCTGGAAGACCAGTAGTAGTTTCCGATGCACATCTCTAGGCATTCATTAATCTGTGGGCTATCAGAGTGTTATTGAAACACAGAAATTGCATCGGGATTGAATACAACAGTCACCATGCGCACTTTCCTCCATGGGAATAATATCTCAAACAGTCTACGCTTTGATCGTTCCCTGGAAGACCAGTAGTAGTTTCCGATGCACATCTGGAGGCATTCTTTAATCTGTGGGCTATCAGAGTGTTGTTGAAACACAGAAATTGCATCGGGATTGAATACAACAGTCACCATGCGAACTTTCCTCCATGGGAGTAATGTGTCAAAGTGTCTACGCCTTGATCGTTTCCTGGAACACCAGTAGTAGTTTCCGATGCACATCTGGAGGCATTCTGTAATTTGTGGACCTTCAAAGTGTTGATGAGACACAGAAATTGAATCGGGATTGAATACAACAGTGACCATGCGCACTTTCCTACATATGAGTAATGTCACAAAAATTCTACGCTTTTATCGTTCCCTGGAAGACCAGTAGTAGTTTCCGATGCAAATCTGGAGGCATTCTGTAGTCTGTGGACTATCAGAGTGTTGATGAAACACAGAAATTGCATAGGGATTGAATACAACAGTCACCATGGGCACTTTCCTCCATGGGAGTAATGTCTCAAACAGTTTACGTTTTGATCGTTCCCTGGAAGACCAGTAGTAGTATCCGATGCACATCTGATGACATTCTGTAATGTGTGGACTATCAGAGTGTTGATGAAACACAGAAATTGCAATCAGTATTGAATACAACAGTCACCATGCGCACTTTCCTCCATGGGAGTAATGTCTTAAACAATTTACGCTTTGATCGTTCCCTGGAAGACCTGTAGTAGTTTCCGAAGCACATCTGGAGGCATTCTGTAATCAGTGGACTATCCGAGGATTGATGAAACACAGATATTGCATCGGGATTGAATACAACAGTCACCATGTGCACTTTCCTCAATGGGAGTAATGTCTCAAACCGTTTACGCTTTGACCGTTCCCTGTAAGACCAGTAGTTGTTTCCGAGGAACATCTGGAGGCATTCTGTAATGTGTGGACTATCAGAGTGTTGTTGAAACACAGAAATTGCATCGGGATTGAATACATAGTCACCATGCGCAATTTTCCTAAATGGGAGTAATGTCTCAAACAGTCTACGCGTTGATCGTTCCCTGGAAGACCAGTAGTAGTTTCCGATGCACATCTGGAGGCATTCTGTAATCTGTGGACTATCAGAGTGTTGTTGAAACACAGAAACTGCATCGGGATTGAATACAACAGTCACCATGCGCACTTTCCTCCATGGGATTAATGTCTCAAACAGTCTACGCTTTGATCGTTCCCTGGATGACCAGTAGTAGTTTCCGATGCACATCTGGAGGCATTCTGTAATCTGTGGACTATCAGAGTGTTGTTGAAACACAGAAATTGCATCGGGATTGAATAGAACAGTGACCATGCGCACTTTCCTACATGGGAGTAATGTCACAAAGATTCTACGCTTTGATCGTTAACTGGAAGACCAGTAGTAGTTAACGATGCACATCTGGAGGAAATCTGTAGTCTGTGGACTATCAGAGTGTTGATGAAACACAGATATTGCATCGGGATTGAATACAACAGACAGCATGTGAACTTTCCTCCATTGGAGTAATGTCTCAAACAGTCAACGCTTTGATCGTTCCCTTTAAGACCTGTAGTAGTTTCAGATGCACATCTGGGGGCATTCTGTAATCAGTGCACTATCAGAGCGATGATGAAACACAGAAATTGCATCGGGATTGAATACAACAGTCACCATGTGAAGTTTCCTCCATGTTAGTAATGTCTCAAACCGTTTACGCTTTGATCGTTCCCTGGAGGACCAGTAGTTGTTTCCGAGGATCATCTGGAGGCATTCTATAATGTGTGGACTATCAGAGTGTTGTTGAAGCACAGAAATTGCATCGGGATTGAATACAACAGTCTGCATGCGCAATTTTCCTAAATGGGAGTAATGTCTCAAACAGTCTACGCTTTGCTCGTTCCCTTGAAGACCAGTAGTAGTTTCCGATGCACATCTGGAGGCATTCTGTAATCTGTGGACTACCAGAGTGCTGTTGAAACACAGAAATTGCATCGGGATTGAATACAACAGACACAATGCGTACTTTCCTCCATGGGAGTAATGTCTCAAACTGTCTACGCTTTGATCGTATCCTGGAAGACCAGTAGTAGTTTCCGAAGCACATCTAAGGTCATTCTGTAATCTGTGGACCACAAAAGTGTTGATGAAACACAGAAATTGTGTCGGGATTGAATACAACAGTCACCATGCGCACTTTCCTACATGGCAGTAATGTCGCAAGCATTCTACGCTTTGATCGTTCAATGGAAGACCAGTAGTAGTTTCCGATGGACATCTGGAGGCATTCTGTAGTCTGTGGACTATCAGAGTGTTGATAAAATACAGAAATTGCATCGGGATTGAATACAACAGTCACCATGCGCACGTTCCTCCATGGGAGTGATGTCGCAAGCATTCTACGTTTTGATCGTTCCCTGGAAGACCAGTAGTAGTTTCCGATGGACATCTGGAGGCATTCTGCAGTCTGTTGACTATCAGAGTGTTGATAAAACACAGAAATTGCATCGGGATTGAATACAACAATCACCATGCGCACTTTCCTCCACGGGAGTAATGTCTCAAAGAGTCTACGGTTTGATCGTTCCCTGGAAGACCAGTAGTAGCTTCCGATGCACATGCGGAGGCATTCTACAATCTGTGGACCTTGAAAGTGTTGATGAAACATAGATATTGCCTCGGGATTGAATACAACAGTCACCATGCGCACTTTCCTCCATGGGAGTAATGTCTCAAACAGTCCACGCTTTGATCGTTCCCTGAAAGACCGGTAGTAGTTTCCAATGGACATCTGGATGCATTCGGTAATGTGTAAACTATCAGAGTGTTGTTTAAACAGAGAAATAGCGTCGGGATTGAATACAACAGTCACCATGCGCACTTTCCCATATGGGAGTAATGTCTCAAACAGTTTACGCTTTGATCGTTCCCTGGCAGACCAGTACTAGTTTCCGATGCACATCTGGGGACATTCTGTAATGTGTGGACTATCAGAGTGTTCATGAAACACAGAAATTGCATCGGGATCGAATACAACAGACACCATGCGCATTTTCCTCAATGGGAGTTATGTCTCAAAGAGTCTACGATTTGATCGTTCCCTGCAAGTCCAGTAGTAGTTTCCGATGCACATCTGGAGGCATTCTGCAATCTGTGTACCTTCAAAGTGTTGATGAAACACAGAAATTGCATCGGGATTGAATACAACAGTCACAATGCGCACTTTCCCATATGGGAATAGTGTCTCAAACAGTCTACGGTTTGATTGTTTCCTGGAAGACCAGTAGTAGTTTCCGATGCACATCTGGAGGCATTTTGTAATCTGTGGACCTTGAAAGTGTTGATGAAACATAGAAATTGCCTCGGGATTGAATACAACAGTCACCATGCGCACTTTCCTCCATGGGAGTAATGTCTCAAACAGTTTACGCTTTGATCGTTCCCTGGAAGACCAGTAGTAGTATCCGATGCACATCTGGGTTCATTCTGTAATGTGTGGACTATCAGAGTGTTGATGAAACACAGAAATTGCAATCAGTATTGAATACAACAGTCACCATGCGCACTTTCCTCCATGGGAGTAATGTCTTAAACAATTTACGCTTTGATCGTTCCCTGGAAGACCTGTAGTAGTTTCCGAAGCACATCTGGAGGCATTCTGTAATCAGTGGACTATCCGAGTATTGATGAAACACAGAAATTGCATCGGGATTGAATACAACAGTCACCATGTGCACTTTCCTCAATGGGAGTAAAGTCTCAAACCGTTTACGCTTTGACCGTTCCCTGTAAGACCAGTAGTAGTTTCCGATGCACATCTGGAGGCATTCTTTAATCTGTGGACTATCAGAGTGTTGTTCAAACACAGAAACTGCATCGGGATTGAATACAACAGTCACCATGCGCACTTTCCTCCATGGGATTAATGTCTCAAACAGTCTACGCTTTGATCGTTCCCTGGATGACCAGTAGTAGTTTCCGATGCACATCTGGAGGCATTCTGTAATCTGTGGACTATCAGAGTGTTGTTGAAACACAGAAATTGCATCGGGATTGAATAGAACAGTGACCATGCGCACTTTCCTACATGGGAGTAATGTCACAAAAATTCTACGCTTTGATCGTTAACTGGAAGACCAGTAGTAGTTTCCGATGCACATCTGGAGGCAATCTGTAGTCTGTGGACTATCAGAGTGTTGATGAAACACAGATATTGCATCGGGATTGAATACAACAGACAGCATGTGAACTTTCCTCCATGGGAGTAATGTCGCAAACAGTTTACGCTTAGATCGTTCTCTGGAACACCAGTATTAGTTTACGATGCACATCTGGTGTCATTCTGTAATCTGTGGACTATCAGAGTGTTGATGAAACACAGAAATTGCATCGGGAATGAATACAACAGTCACCATGCGCACTTTCCTATCATTGGAGTAATGTCTCAAACAGTCAACGCTTTGATCGTTCCCTTTAAGACCTGTAGTAGTTTCAGATGCACATCTGGGGGCATTCTGTAATCAGTGCACTATCAGAGCGATGATGAAACACAGAAATTGCATCGGGATTGATTACAACAGTCACCATGTGAACTTTCCTCCATGGGAGTAATGTCTCAAACCGTTTACGCTTTGATCGTTCCCTGGAGGACCAGTAGTTGTTTCCGAGGATCATCTGGAGGCATTCTATAATGTGTGGACCACCAGAGTGTTGTTGAAGCACAGAAATTGCATCGGGATTGAATACAACAGTCTCCATGCGCAATTTTCCTAAATGGGAGTAATGTCTCAAACAGTCTACGCTTTACTCGTTCCCTTGAAGACCAGTAGTAGTTTCCGATGCACATCTGGAGGCATTCTGTAATCTGTGGACTACCAGAGTGCTGTTGAAACACAGAAATTGCATCGGGATTGAATACAACAGACACCATGCGTACTTTCTTCCATGGGAGTAATGTCTCAAACTGTCTACGCTTTGATCGTATCCTGGAAGACCAGTAGTAGTTTCCGAAGCACATCTAAGGTCATTCAGTAATCTGTGGACCACAAAAGTGTTGATGAAACACAGAAATTGCGTCGGGATTGAATACAACAGTCACCATGCGCACTTTCCTACATGGGAGTAATGTCGCAAGCATTCTACGCTTTGATCGTTCAATGGAAGACCAGTAGTAGTTTCCGATGGACATCTGGAGGCATTCTGTAGTCTGTGGACTATCAGAGTGTTGATAAAATACAGAAATTGCATCGGGATTGAATACAACAGTTACCATGCGCACGTTCCTCCATGGGAGTAATGTCGCAAGCATTCTAAACTTTGATCGTTCCCTGGAGGACCAGTAGTTGTTTCCGATGGACATCTGGAGGCATTCTGTAGTCTGTTGACTATCAGAGTGTTGATAAAACACAGGAATTGCATCGGGATTGAATACAACAGTCACCATGCGCACTTTCCTCCACGGGAGTAATGTCTCAAACAGTTTACGCTTTGATCGTTCGCTGGAAGACCAGTAGTAGTTTCCGATGCACGTCTGGGGACATTCTGTAATGTTTGGACTATCAGAGTGTTGATGAAACACAGAAATTGCCCCAGGATTGAATACAACAGTCAGCATGCGCACTTTCCTCCATGGGAGTAATGTCGCAAACAATCTACGTTTTGAACGTTCCCTGCACGACCAGTAGTAGTTTCCGATGCACATCTGGAGGCATTTTGTAATCTGTTTACGTTCAATCTGTTGATAAAACACAGATATTGCCTCGGGATTGAATACGACAGTTACCATGCGAACTTTCCTCCTTGGGAGTAATGTGTCAAATTGTCTACGCTTTGATCGATTCCTGGAAGACCAGTAGTGGTTTCCGATGCACATCTGGGGACGTTCTGTAATGTGTGGACTATATAGAGAGTGGATGAAACACAGAAATTGCAATCAGGTTTGAATACAACAGTCACCAAGCGCACTTTCGTACATGGGAGTAATGTCTCAAACAGTTTACGCTTTGATCGTTCCCTGGAAGACCAGTAGTTGTTTCCGATGAACATCTGGATGCATTCTGCAGTCTGTGGACTATCAGAGTGTTGATGAAACACAGAAATAGCATCGGGATTGAATACAACAGTCACCATGCGATCTTTCCTCCATGGGAGTAATGTGTCAAACTGTCTACGTTTTGATCGTTTCCTGGAACACCAGTAGTAGTTTCCGATGCACATCTGGTGTCATTCTGTAATCTGTGGACTATCAGAGTGTTGATGAAACACAGAAATTGCATCGGGAATGAATACAACAGTCACCATGCGCACTTTCCTCCATTGGAGTAATGTCTCAAACAGTCAACCCTTTGATCGTTCCCTTTAAGACCTGTAGTAGTTTCAGATGCACATCTGGGGGCATTCTGTAATCAGTGCACTATCAGAGCGAGGATGAAACACAGAAATTGCATCGGGATTGAATACAACAGTCACCATGTGAACTTTCCTCCATGGGAGTAATGTCTCAAACCGTTTACGCTTTGATCGTTCCCTGGAGGACCAGTAGTTGTTTCCGAGGAACATCTGGAGACATTCTATAATGTGTGGACTATCTGAGTGTTGTTGAAACACAGAAATTGCATCGGGATTGAATACAACAGTCTCCATGCGCAATTTTTCTAAATGGGAGTAATGTCTCAAACAGTCTACGCTTTGCTCGTTCCCTTGAAGACCAGTAGTAGTTTCCGATGCACATCTGGAGGCATTCTGTAATCTGTGGACTACCAGAGTGCTGTTGAAACACAGAAATTGCATCGGGATTGAATACAACAGACACCATGCGTACTTTCCTCCATGGGAGTAATGTCTCAAACTGTCTACGCTTTGATCGTATCCTGGAAGACCAGTAGTAGTTTCCGAAGCACATCTAAGGTCATTCTGTAATCTGTGGACCACAAAAGTGTTGATGAAACACAGAAATTGCGTCGGGATTGAATACAACAGTCACCATGCGCACTTTCCTACATGGGAGTAATGTCGCAAGCATTCTACGCTTTGATCGTTCAATGGAAGACCAGTAGTAGTTTCCGATGGACATCTGGAGGCATTCTGTAGTCTGTGGACTATCAGAGTGTTGATAAAATACATAAATTGCATCGGGATTAAATACAACAGATACCATGCGCACTTTCCTCCATGGGAGTAAAGTCTCAAACAGATTACGTTTTGATCGTTCCCTGGAAGACCTGTAGTAGTTTCCGATGCACATCTGGAGGCATTCTGTAATCTGTGGACTAACAGTGTGTTGATGAAACACAGAAATTGCATCGGGATTCAATACAACAGTCACCATGCGCACTTTCCTCCATGGGAGTAATATCTCAAACAGTCCACGCTTTGATCGTTTCCTGGAAGACCAGTAGTAGTTTCCGAAGCACATCTGGAGGCATTCTGTAATCTGTAAACTATGAGAGTGTTGTTTGAACACAGAAATTGCGTCGGGATTGAATACAACAATCACCATGCGCACTTTCCTATATGGGAGTTATGTCTCAAACAGTTTACGCTTTGATCGTTCCCTGCTGCAAGCCCAGTAGTAGTTTCCGATGCACATCTGGAGGCATTCTGCAATCTGTGGACTATCAGAGTGTTGATGAAACACAGAAATTGCATCGGAATTGAATACAACAGACACCAAGCAAACTTTCCTCCATGCGAGTAATGTCTCAAACAGTCTACGCTTTAGTCTTTCCCTGCAAGACCAGTAGTAGTTTCCGATGCACATCTGGAGGCATTCTGTAATCTGTGGACCTTGAAAGTGTTGATGAAACATAGAAATTGCCTCGGGATTGAATACAACAGTCACCATGCGCACTTTCTTAAATGGGAGTAATGTCTCATTCAGTTTACGCTTTGATCGTTCCCTGGAAGACCAGTAGTTGTTTCCGATGAACATCTGGGTTCATTCTGTAATGTGTGAACTATCAGAGTGTTGTTGAAACACAAAAATTGCATCGGGATTGAATACAACAGTCACCATGCGCAATTTTCCTAAATGGGAGTAATGTCTCAAACAGTCTACGCTTTGATCGTTCCCTGGAAGACCAGCAGTAGTTTCTGATGCACATCAGGAGGCATTCTGTAATCTGTGGACTATCAGAGTGTTGTTGAGACACAGAAATTGCATCGGGATTGAATACAACAATCACCATGCGCACTTTCCTCCATGGGAATAATGTCTCAAACAGTCTACGCTTTTATCGTTCCCTGGATGACCAGGAGTAGTTCCCGATGCACTTCGGGAGGCATTCTGTAATCTGTGGACTATCAGAGTGTTGTTGAAATACAGAAATTGCATCGGGATTGAATACAACAGTCACCATGCGAACTTTCCTCCATGGGAGTAATGTGTCAAACTGTCTACGCTTTGATCGTTTCCTGGAACAAAAGTAGTAGTTTCTGATGCACATCTGGAGGCATTCTGTAATCTGTGAACCTTCAAAGTGTTGATGAGACACAGAAATTGCATCGGGATTGATTAGAGCAGTGACCATGCGCACTTTCCTACATGGGAGTAATGTCACAAAAATTCTACGCTTTGATCGTTCCCTGGAAGACCAGTAGTAGTTTCCGATGCGCATCTGGAGGCAATCTGTAGTCTGTGGTTTATCAGAGTGTTGATGAAACACAGATATTGCATCGGGATTGAATACAACAGTCACCATGCGCACTTTAATCCACGGGAGTAATGTCGCAAACAGTTGACGCTTTTATCGTTCTCTGGAACACCAGTATTAGTTTCCGATGCAGATCTGGTGTCCTACTGTAATCTGTGGACTATCAGAGTGTTGATGAAACACAGAAATTGCATCGGGATTGAATACAACAGTCACCATGCGCACTTTCCTCCATTGGAGTAATGTCTCAAACCGTTTACGCTTTGATCGTTCCCTGGAAGACCAGTAGTAGTTTCCGATGCACATCTGGAGCCATTCTGTAATCTGTGGACCTTGAAAGTGATGATCAAACATAGAAATTTCCTCGGGATTGAATACAACAGTCACCATGCGCACTTTCCTCCATGGGAGTAATGTCTCAAACAGTTTACGCTTTGATCGTTAACTGGAAGACCAGTAGTTGTTTCCGATGAACATCTGGGTTCATTCTGTTATATGTGGACTATCAGAGTGTTGTTGAAACACAAAAATTGCATCGGGATTGAATACAACAGACACCATGCGCAATTTTCCTAAGTGGGAGTAATGTCTCAAACAGTCTACGCTTTGATCGTTCCCTAGATGACCAGGAGTAGTTTCCGATGCACTTCTGGAGGCATTCTGTAATCTGTGGACTATCAGAGTGTTGTTGAAACACAGAAATTGATTCGGGATTGAATACAACAGTCACCTTGCGCACTTTCCTCCATGGGATTAATGTCTCAAACAGTCTACGCTTTGATCGTTCTCTGGAAGACCAGTAGTAGTTTCCGATGCACATCTGGAGGCATTCTGTAGTCTGTGGACTATCAGAGTGTTGATGAAACACAGAAATAGCGTCGGGATTGAATGCAACAGTCACCATGCGCACTTTCCTAAATGGGAGTAGTGTCTCAAAGAGTTTACGCCTTGATCGTTCCCTGGAAGGCCAGTAGTAGTATCCGATGCACATCTGGGGTCATTCTGTAATGTGTGGACTATCAGAGTGTTGATGAAACAGAGAAATTGGATTCAGCATTGAATACAACAGTCAAGATTCGCACTTTCCTACATGGGAGTAATGTCTCAAACAGTTTACGCTTTGATCGTTCCCTGGAAGACCAGTATTAGTTTTCGATGCACATCTGGTGTCATTCTGTAATCTGTGGACTATCAGAGTGTTGATGAAACACAGAAATTGCATCGGGATTTAATACAACAGTCACCATGCGCACTTTCCTCCACGCTAGTAATGTCTCAAACAGTCTACGCTTTGATCGTTGCCTGGAAGACCTGTAGTAGTTTCCGATGCATATCTGGAGGCAATCTGTAATCAGTAAACTATCAGAGCGTTGATGAAACACACTAAATGCATCGGGATTGAATACAACAGTCACCATGCGCACTTTCCTCCATGGGAATAATGTCGCAAGCATTCCACGCTTTGATCGTTCCCTGGAAGACCAGTAGTAGTTTCCGATGCACATCTGGAGGCATTCTGTAATCTGTGGACTATCAGAGTGTTGTTGAAACACAGAAATTGATTCGGGATTGAATACAACAGTCACCTTGCGCACTTTCCTCCATAGGATTAATGTCTCAAACAGTCTACGCTTTGATCGTTCCCTGGATGACCAGTAGTAGTTTCCGATGCACATCTGGAAGCATTCTCTAATCTGTGGACTACCAGAGTGCTGTTGAAACACAGAAATTGCATCGTGATTGAATACAACAGTCACAATGCGAATTTTCCTCCATGGGAGTAATGTCTCAAACTGTCTACGCTTTGATCGTTTCCTGGAAGACCAGTAGTAGTTTCCGTTTTACATCTGGAGGCATTCTGTAATCTGTGTACCTTCAAAGTGTTGATGAAACACAGAAATTGCATTGGGATTGAATACAACAGTCACCATGCGCACTTTCCTACATGGGAGTAATGTCGCAAGCATTCTACGCTTTGATCGGTCCCTCGAAGAACAGTAGTAGTTTCCGATGGACATCTGGAGGCATTCTGTAGTCTGTGGACTATCAGAGTGTTAATAAAACACAGAAATTGCATCGGGATTGAATACAACAGTCACCATGCGCACTTTCCTCCACAGGAGTAATGTCATAACAGTTTACGCTTTCATCGTTCGCTGGAAGACCAGTAGTAGTTTCCGATGCACGTCTGGGGACATTCTGTAATGTGTGGACTATCAGAGTGTTGATGAAACACAGAAATTGCATCAGGATTGAATACAACAGTCACCATGCTCACTTTCCTCCATAAGATTAATGTCTCAAACAGTCTACGCTTTGAATGTTCCCTGCAAGACCAGTAGTAGTTTCCGATGAACATGTGGAGGCATTCTGTAGTCTGTGGACTATCAGAGTGTTGATAAAATACAGAAATTGCATCGGGATTAAATACAACAGATACCATGCGCACTTTCCTCCATGGGAGTAAAGTCTCAAACAGATTACGTTTTGATCGTTCCCTGGAAGACCAGTAGTAGTTTCCGATGCACATCTGGAGGCATTCTGTATTGTGTGGACTATCAGAGTTTTGATGAAACACAGAAATTGCATGGGGATTGATTACAACAGTCACCATGCGCACTTTCCTCCATGGGAGTAATGTCTCAAACAATTTACGCTTTGATCGTTCCCTGGAAGACCAGTAGTAGTTTCCGATGCACATCTGGTGTCATTCTGTAATGTGTGGACTATCAGAGTGTTGATGAGACACAGAAATTGCAATCAGGATTGAATACAAGCGTCACCGTGCGAACTTTCCTCCATGGGAGTAATGTCTCAAACAATTTACGCTTTGATCGTTCCCTGGAAGGCCTGTGGTAGTTTCCGATGCACATCTGGTGTTATTCTTTAATCTGTGGACTATCAGTGTGCTGATGAAACACAGAAATTGCAATCAGGATTGAATACAACAGTCACCATGCGCACTTTCCTCCATGGGAGTAATGTCTCAAACAATTTACGCTTTGATCGTTCCCTGGAGGACCTGTTGTAGTTTCCGATGCACATCTGTAGGCATTCTGTAATCAGTGGACTATCAGAGTGTTGATGAAACACAGAAATTGCATTGGGATTGAACACAAGTGTCACCAAATGCACTTACCTCCATGGGAGTAATGTCTCAAATCGTTTACGCATTGATCGTTCCCTGGAAGACCAGTAGTTGTTTCCGAGGAACATCTGGAGGCATTCTGTAATCTGTAAACTATGAGAGTGTTGTTTGAACACAGAAATTGCGTCGGGATTGAATACAACAGTCACCATGCGCACTTTCCTATATGGGAGTTATGTCTCAAACAGTTTACGCTTTGATCGTTCCCTGCTGCAAGACCAGTAGTAGTTTCCGATGCACATCTGGAGGCATTCTGCAATCTGTGGACTATCAGAGTGTTGATGAAACACAGAAATTGCATCGGAATTGAATACAACAGACACCAAGCAAACTTTCCTCCATGCGAGTAATGTCTCAAACAGTCTACGCTTTAATCTTTCCCTGCAAGACCAGTAGTAGTTTCCGATGCACATCTGGAGGCATTCTGTAATCTGTGGACCTTGAAAGTGTTGATGAAACATAGAAATTGCCTCGGGATTGAATACAACAGTCACCATGCGCACTTTCTTAAATGGGAGTAATGTCTCATTCAGTTTACGCTTTGATCGTTCCCTGGAAGACCAGTAGTTGTTTCCGATGAACATCTGGGTTCATTCTGTAATGTGTGAACTATCAGAGTGTTGTTGAAACACAAAAATTGCATCGGGATTGAATACAACAGTCACCATGCGCAATTTTCCTAAATGGGAGTAATGTCTCAAACAGTCTACGCTTTGATCGTTCCCTGGAAGACCAGCAGTAGTTTCTGATGCACATCTGGAGGCATTCTGTAATCTGTGGACTATCAGAGTGTTGTTGAGACACAGATATTGCATCGGGATTGAATACAACAGTCACCATGCGCACTTTCCTCCATGGGAATAATGTCTCAAACAGTCTACGCTTTTATCGTTCCCTGGATGACCAGGAGTAGTTCCCGATGCACTTCTGGAGGCATTCTGTAATCTGTGGACTATCAGAGTGTTGTTGAAATACAGAAATTGCATCGGGATTGAATACAACAGTCACCATGCGAACTTTCCTCCATGGGAGTAATGTGTCAAACTGTCTACGCTTTGATCGTTTCCTGGAACACCAGTAGTAGTTTCTGATGCACATCTGGAGGCATTCTGTAATCTGTGAACCTTCAAAGTGTTGATGAGACACAGAAATTGCATCGGGATTGATTAGAGCAGTGACCATGCGCACTTTCCTACATGGGAGTAATGTCACAAAAATTCTACGCTTTGATCGTTCCCTGGAAGACCAGTAGTAGTTTCCAATGCACATCTGGAGGCAATCTGTAGTCTGTGGTTTATCAGAGTGTTGATGAAACACAGATATTGCATCGGGATTGAATACAACAGTCACCATGCGCACTTTAATCCACGGGAGTAATGTCGCAAACAGTTAACGCTTTGATCGTTCTCTGGAACACCAGTATTAGTTTCCGATGCAGATCTGGTGTCCTTCTGTAATCTGTGGACTATCAGAGTGTTGATGAAACACAGAAATTGCATCGGGATTGAATACAACAGTCACCATGCGCACTTTCCTCCATTGGAGTAATGTCTCAAACAGTTTACGCTTTGATCGTTCCCTTTAAGACCTGTAGTAGTTTCCGATGCACACCTGGAGGCATTCTGTAATCAGTGCACTATCAGAGCGATGATGAAACACAGAAATTGCATCGGGATTGAATACAACAGTCACCATGTGAACTTTCCTCCATGGGAGTAATGTCTCAAACCGTTTACGCTTTGATCGTTCCCTGGAAGACCAGTCGTAGTTTCCGATGCACATCTGGAGCCATTCTGTAATCTGTGGACCTTGAAAGTGTTGATCAAACATAGAAATTTCCTCGGGATTGAATACAACAGTCACCATGTGCACTTTCCTCCATGGGAGTAATGTCTCAAACAGTTTACGCTTTGATCGTTAACTGGAAGACCAGTAGTTGTTTCCGATGAACATCTGGGTTCATTCTGTTATATGTGGACTATCAGAGTGTTGTTGAAACACAAAAATTGCATCGGGATTGAATACAACAGACACCATGCGCAATTTTCCTAAGTGGGAGTAATGTCTCAAACTGTCTACGCTTTGATCGTTCCCTAGATGACCAGGAGTAGTTTCCGATGCACTTCTGGAGGCATTCTGTAATCTGTGGACTATCAGAGTGTTGTTGAAACACAGAAATTGATTCGGGATTGAATACAACAGTCACCTTGCGCACTTTCCTCCATGGGATTAATGTCTCAAACAGTCTACGCTTTGATCGTTCTCTGGAAGACCAGTAGTCGTTTCCGATGCACATCTGGAGGCATTCTGTAGTCTGTGGACTATCAGAGTGTTGATGAAACACAGAAATAGCGTCGGGATTGAATGCAACAGTCACCATGCGCACTTTCCTAAATGGGAGTAGTGTCTCAAAGAGTTTACGCCTTGATCGTTCCCTGGAAGGCCAGTAGTAGTATCCGATGCACATCTGGGGTCATTCTGTAATCTGTGGACTATCAGAGTGTTGTTGAAACACAGAAATTGATTCGGGATTGAATACAACAGTCACCTTGCGCACTTTCCTCCATGGGATTAATGTCTCAAACAGTCTACGCTTTGATCGTTCCCTGGATGACCAGTAGTAGTTTCCGATGCACATCTGGAAGCATTCTGTAATCTGTGGACTACCAGAGTGCTGTTGAAACACAGAAATTGCATCGGGATTGAATACAACAGTCACAATGCGAATTTTCCTCCATGGGAGTAATGTCTCAAACTGTCTACGCTTTGATCGTTTCCTGGAAGACCAGTAGTAGTTTCCGTTGCACATCTGGAGGCATTCTGTAATCTGTGTACCTTCAAAGTGTTGATGAAACACAGAAATTGCATTGGGATTGAATACAACAGTCACCATGCGCACTTTCCTACATGGGAGTAATGTCGCAAGCATTCTACGCTTTGATCGTTCCCTGGAAGACCAGTAGTAGTTTCTGATGGACATCTGGAGGCATTCTGTAGTCTGTGGACTATCAGAGTGTTAATAAAACACAGAAATTGCATCGGGATTGAATACAACAGTCACCATGCGCACTTTCCTCCACAGGAGTAATGTCATAACAGTTTACGCTTTCATCGTTCGCTGGAAGACCAGTAGTAGTTTCCGATGCACGTCTGGGGACATTCTGTAATGTGTGGACTATCAGAGTGTTGATGAAACACAGAAATTGCATCAGGATTGAATACAACAGTCACCATGCTCACTTTCCTCCATAAGATTAATGTCTCAAACAGTCTACGCTTTGAATGTTCCCTGCAAGACCAGTAGTAGTTTCCGATGAACATGTGGAGGCATTCTGTAATCTGTGGACCTTCAAAGTGTTGATGAAACACAGGAAATGCTGCGGGATTGAATACAACAGTCACCATGCGCACTTTCCTCCACGGGAGTAATGCCTCAAACAGTCTACGCTTTGATCGTTCCCTGGAAGACCAGTAGTAGTTTCCGATGCACATGTGGAGGCATTCTGTATTGTGTGGACTATCAGAGTGTTGATGAAACACAGAAATTGCATGGGGATTGAATACAACAGTCACCATGCACACTTTCCTCCATGGGAGTAATGTCTCAAACAATTTACGCTTTGATCGTTCCCTGTATGACCTGTAGTAGTTTCCGATGCACATCTGGAGGCATTCTGTAATATGTGGACTAACAGAGTGTTGATGAAACACAGATATTGCATCGGGATTGAATACAACAGTCACCATGCGCACTTTCCTCCATGGGAGTAATGTCTCAAACAGTCTACGCTTTGATCGTTCCCTGGAAGACCAGTAGTAGTTTCCGATGCACATCTGGTGTCATTCTGTAATGTGTGGACTATCAGAGTGTTGATGAGACACAGAAATTGCAATCAGGATTGAATACAAGAGTCACCATGCGAACTTTCCTCCATGGGAGTAATGTCTCAAACAATTTACGCTTTGATCGTTCCCTGGAAGGCCTGTAGCAGTTTCCGATGCACATCTGGTGTTATTCTTTAATCTGTGGACTATCAGTGTGCTGATGAAACACAGAAATTGCAATCAGGATTGAATACAACAGTCACCATGCGCACTTTCCTCCATGGGAGTAATGTCTCAAACAATTTACGCTTTGATCGTTCCCTGGAGGACCTGTTGTAGTTTCCGATGCACATCTGTAGGCATTCTGTAATCACTGGACTATCAGAGTGTTGATGAAACACAGAAATTGCATTGGGATTGAACACAAGTGTCACCAAATGCACTTACCTCCATGGGAGTAATGTCTCAAATCGTTTACGCATTGATCGTTCCCTGGAAGACCAGTAGTTGTTTCCGAGGAACATCTGGAGGCATTCTGTAATGTGTGGACTATCAGAGTGTTGTTGAAACACAGAAATTGCATCGGGATTGAATACAACAGTCACCATGCGCACTTTCCTAAATGGCAGTAGTGTCTCAAAGAGTTTACGCCTTGATCGTTCCCTGGAAGGCCAGTAGTAGTATCCGATGCACATCTGGGGTCATTCTGTTATGTGTGGACAATCAGAGTGTTGATGAAACACAGAAATTGGATTCAGGATTGAATACAACAGTCAAGATTCGCACTTTCCTACATGGGAGTAATGTCTCAAACAGTTTACGCTTTGATCGGTCCCTGGAAGACCAGTATTAGTTTTCGATGCACATCTGGTGTCATTCTGTAATCTGTGGACTATCAGAGTGTTGATGAAACACAGAAATTGCATTGGGATTGAACACAAGTGTCACCAAATGCACTTACCTCCATGGGAGTAATGTCTCAAATCGTTTACGCCTTGATCGTTCCCTGGAAGACCTGTAGTAGTTTCCGATGCATATCTGGAGGCAATCTGTAATCAGTAAACTATCAGAGCGTTGATGAAACACAGAAAATGCATCGGGATTGAATACAACAGTCACCATGCGCACTTACCTACATGGGAGTAATGTCGCAAGCATTCTACGCTTTGATCGTTCCCTGGAAGACCAGTAGTAGTTTCCGATGGACATCTGGAGGCATTCTGTAGTCTGTGGACTATAAGAGTGTTGTTAAAACACAGAAATATCACCGGGATTGAATACAACAGTGACCATGCGCACTTTCCTCCATGAGAGTAATGTCGCAAGCATTCTACGCTTTGATCGTTCCCTGGAAGACCAGTAGTAGTTTCCGATGTACATCTGGAGGCATTCTGTAGTCTGTGGACTATCAGAGTGTTGATGAAACTCAGAAATTGTATCGGGATTGAATACAACAGTCACCATGCGCACTTTCCTCCATGGGAGTAATGTCTCAAACAGTTTACGTTTTGATCGTTCGCTTTAAGACCAGTAGTAGTTTCCGATGCACGTCTGGGGACATTCTGTAATGTGTGGACTATCAGAGTGTTGATGTAACACAGAAATTGCAATCAGGATTGAATACAACAGTCACCATGCGCACTTTCCTCCATGGGAGTAATGTCTCAAACAGTCTACGCTTTGATCGTTCCCTGGAAGACCAGTATTAGTTTCCGTTGCACATCTGGTGTCATCCTGTAATGTGTGGACTATCAGAGTGTTGATGAGACACAGAAATTGCAATCAGGATTGAGTACAACAGTCACCATGCACACTTTCCTCCATGGGAGTAATGTCTCAAACAATTTACGCTTTGATCGTTCCCTGGAAGACCTGTTGTAGTTTCCGATGCACATCTGGAGGCATTCTGTAATCAGTGGACTATCAGAGTGTTGATGAAACACAGAAATTGCATCGGGATTGAATACAACTGTCACCAAATGCACTTACCTCCATGGGAGTAATGTCTCAAATCGTTTACGCATTGATCGTTCCCTGGAAGACCAGTAGTTGTTTCCGAGGAACATCTGGAGGCATTCTGTAATGTGTGGACTATCAGAGTGTTGTTGAAACACAGAAATTGCATCGGGATTAAATACAACAGCCACCATGCACACTTTCCTACATGGGAGTAATGTCACAAAAATTCAATTCTTTGATCGTTCCCTGGAAGACCAGTAGTAGTTTCCGATGCACAACTGGTGGCATTCTGTAGTCTGTGGACAATCAGAGTGTTGATGAAACACAGAAATTGCATCGGGATTGAATACAACAGTCACCATGCGCAATTTTCCTAAATATGAGTAATGTCTCAAACAGTCTACGCTTTGATCGTTCCCTTGAAGACTAGTAGTAGTTTCCGATAGACATCTGGAGGCATTCTGTAATCGGTGGACTACCAGAGTGTTGATGAAACACAGAAATTGCATTGGGATTGAATACAACTGTCACCAAATGCACTTTCCTCCATGGGAGTAATGTCTCAAACCGTTTACGCTTTGGTCGTTCCCTGGAAGACCAGTAGTTGTTTCCGAGGAACATCTGGAGGCATTCTGTAATGTGTCGACTATCAGAGTGTTGTTGAAACACAGAAATTGCATCGGGATTGAATACAACAGTCACCATGCGCACTTTCCTCCATGAGAGTAATGTCGCAAGCATTCTACGCTTTGATCGTTCCCTGGAAGACCAGTAGTAGTTTCCGATGGACATCTGGAGGCATTCTGTAGTCTGTGGACTATCAGAGTGTTCATAAAACACAGAAATTGCATCGGGATTGAATACAACAGTCACCATGCGCACTTTCCTCCACAGAAGTAATGTCATAACAGTTTACGCTTTGATCGTCGCTGGAAGACCAGTAGTAGTTTCCGATGCACGTCTGGGGACATTCTGTAATGTGTGGACTATCAGAGTGTTGATGAAACACAGAAATTGCATCAGGATTGAATACAACAGTCACCATGCTCACTTTCCTCCATAAGATTAATGTCTCAAACAGTCTACGCTTTGAATGTTCCCTGCAAGACCAGTAGTAGTTTCCGATGAACATGTGGAAGCATTCTGTAATCTGTGGACCTTCAAAGTGTTGATGAAACACAGGAAATGCCGCGGGATTGAATACAACAGTCACCATGCGCACTTTCCTCCACGGGAGTAATGCCTCAAACAGTCTACGCTTTGATCGTTCCCTGGAAGACCAGTAGTAGTTTCCGATGCACATCTGGAGGCATTCTGTATTGTGTGGACTATCAGAGAGTTGATGAAACACAGAAATTGCATGGGGATTGTATACAACAGTCACCATGCGCACTTTCCTCCATGGGATTAATGTCTCAACAATTTACGCTTTGATCGTTCCCTGGATGACCTGTAGTAGTTTCCGATGCACATCTGGAGGCATTCTGTAATATGTGGGCTAACAGAGTGTTGATGAAACACAGAAATTGCATCGGGATTGAATACAACAGTCACCATGCGCACTTTCCTCCATGGGAGTAATGTCTCAAACAGTCTACGCTTTGATCGTTCAATTTAAGACCAGTAGTAGTTTCCGATGCACATCTGGTGCCATTCTGTAATGTGTGGACTATCAGAGTGTTGATGAGACACAGAAATTGCAATCAGGATTGAATACAACAGTCACCATGCGAACTTTCTTCCCTGGGAGTAATGTCTCAAACAATTTACGCTTTGATCGTTCCCTGGAAGGCCTGTAGTAGTTTCCGATGCACATCTGGTGTTATTCTTTAATCTGTGGACTATCAGTGTGCTGATGAAACACAGAAATTGCAATCAGGATTGAATACAACAGTCACCATGCGCACTTTCCTCCATGGGAGTAATGTCTCAAACAATTTACGCTTTGATCGTTCCCTGGAAGACCTGTTGTAGTTTCCTATGCACATCTGTAGGGATTCTGTAATCAGTGGACTATCAGAGTGTTGATGAAACACAGAAATTGCATTGGGATTGAACACAAGTGTCACCAAATGCACTTACCTCCATGGGAGTAATGTCTCAAACCGTTTACGCATTGATCGTTCCCTGGAAGACCAGTAGTTGTTTCCGAGGAACATCTGGAGGCATTCTGTAATGTGTGGACTGTCAGAGTGTTGTTGAAACACAGAAATTGCATCGGGATTGAATACAACAGTCACCATGCACACTTTCCTACATGGGAGTAATGTCACAAAAATTCTACGCTTTGATCGTTCCCTGGAAGACCAGTAGTAGTTTCCGATGCACAACTGGTGGCATTCTGTTGTCTGTGGACTATCAGAGTGTTGATGAAACACAGAAATTGCATCGGGATTGAATACAACAGTCACCATGCGCAATTTTCCTAAATATGAGTAATGTCTCAAACATTCTACGCTTTGATCGTTCCCTTGAAGACCAGTAGTAGTTTCCGATAGACATCTGGAGGCATTCTGTAATCTGTGGACTATCAGGGTGTTGTTGAAACACAGAAATTGCATCGGGATTGAATATAACAGTCACCATGCGCACTTTCCTCCATGGGATTAATGTCTGAAACTGTCTACGATTTGGTCGTTCCCTGGAAGACCAGTAGTTGTTTCCGAGGAACATCTGGAGGCATTCTGTAATGTGTCGACTATCAGAGTGTTGTTGAAACACAGAAATTGCATCGGGATTGAATACAACAGTCACCATGCGCAATTTTCGTAAATGGGAGTAATGTCTCAAACAGTCTACGCTTTGATCGTTCCCTGGAAGACCAGTAGCAGTTTCCGATGCACATCTGGAGGCATTCTGTAGTCTGTGGACTATCAGAGTGTTGATGAAACACAGAAATTGCATCGGGATTGAATACAACAGTCACCATGCGCACTTTCCTCCATAGGAGTAATGTCTCAAACAGTCTACGCTTTGATCGTTCCCTGGAAGACCAGTAGTAGTTTCCGATGCACATCTGGTGTCATTCTGTAATGTGTGGACAATCAGAGTGTTGATGAGACACAGAAATTGCAATCAGGATTAAATACAAGAGTCACCATGAGCACTTTCCTCCATGGGAGTAATGTCTCAAACAATTTACGCTTTGATCGTTCCCTGGAAGACCTGTTGTAGTTTCCGATGCACATCTGGAGGCATTCTGTAATCAGTGGACTATCAGAGTGTTGATGAAACACAGAAATTGCATCGGGATTGAATACAACTGTCACCAAATGCACTTACCTCCATGTGAGTAATGTCTCAAACCGTTTACGCATTGATCGTTCCCTGGAAGACCAGTAATTGTTTCCGGGGAACATCTGGAGGCATTCTGTAATGTTTGGACTATCAGAGTGTTGTTGAAACACAGAAATTGCATCGGGATTGAATACAACAGTCACCATGCACACTTTCATACATGGGAGTAATGTCACAAAAATTCAATTCTTTGATCGTTCCCTGGAAGACCAGTAGTAGTTTCCGATGCACAACTGGTGGCATTCTGTAGTCTGTGGACTATCAGAGTGTTGATGAAACACAGAAATTGCATCGGCATTGAATATAACAGTCATTATGCGCACTTTCCTCCGTGGGAATAATGTCTCAAACAGTCTACGCTTTGATCGTTCCCTGGACGACCTGTAGTAGTTTCCGATGCACATCTGGAGGCATTCTGTACTCTGTGGACTATCGGAGTGTTGATGAGACACAGAAATTGCATCCAGATTGAATACAACTGTCACCAAAGGCACTTTCCCCCATGGGAGTAATGTCTCAAACCGTTTACGCATTGATCGTTCCCTGGAAGACCAGTAGTTGTTTCCGAGGAACATCTGGAGGCATTGTGTAATGTGTGGACTATCAGAGTGTTGATGAAACACAGAAATTGCATCAGGATTGAATACAACAGTCACCATGCTCACTTTCCTCCATAAGATTAATGTCTCTAATAGTCTACGCTTTGAATGTTCCCTGCAAGACCAGTAGTAGTTTCGGATGAACATGTGGAGGCATTCTGTAATCTGTGGACCTTCAAAGTGTTGATGAAACACGGGAAATGCCGCGGGATTGAATACAACAGTCACCATGCGCACTTTCCTCCACGGGAGTAATGCCTCAAACAGTCTACGC